>NC_084973.1:25719679-26062179 GCF_963691925.1 Scomber scombrus
TAAAACTAGTAACCTTAACCAAACCTTAACCTTAACCCTAACCCTAGACTGTAAATAAATAATAGACATAGCCACTGTGATGACACCCATTGGCTTGTGGACTCCTGTCACCATCTTGGTTTTTTGAAGCCAGAAGGTGGAGCTGACCCTATTTCTATCTAGTAGCTTAGTTAGCATGGTGCATTACAGTCTATGGTTAACTGTGATAATACTGCTAATTCTCACTAGTGAAAACAGGCTGAAAACCATTAAAACAAAATGTACTTACTGGAAAACAGACCAACATCAACCAATACTGAATTTTTGAGGCAAAAACTGACAACAATATTTCAGAGTTATATAAATGTATGACCTAAACATTTTTTTCAACATCAGGCTAGCTCTATAGCTTCATATTCAGTGTGGATTCTTATCTGTCTTCTCATTTAACTCTTAGCAAGCATCTTACTGTTAAAAACTGAACTTTGTAAACAGAAGAAGTAATGGCAACACTCTAATTTACCTCAAACAATTATGTGGCATATCTGTTCTTCGTACTTATCTGCTGACATGACCGAGGAAAACAATTCTGTTATTAACTGAAATTGGCTTTTAATATCAGCAGTAATGTGCCATAAAACCAGATAAGAATCAGAGGTGAGCATCAGAGCTATTCAATTCATTGTTTATATTAAAACAAATATTGGTAAGTGGAGCTTTAAAAAAAATACAGCATTGGTTAACACTACATCAGGTGTCAAATGTAACTGTCTTCATTTCATTAACACAGCCTTCTCATCGTCCACTGAGTGGCTCGTTATCGACCAGGGATCATGAATATGTAATGCAGTGTGCAGTTCATTCGATGTTGGCATCTGAGGCTCCAACGGGTAGACAATGGGTGTATATGAGAGAATATTGATCTGTTGCAATGGTACCATTCTTCGCCTTGACAATAACAGCAAGAGAGAGACAGAATAAAAGGGAGTGAGTACATTATAGAAAGCATCAACCCTCTGTCTAAGCCTTAAAATAATCAGGATCATGCTCATTTTCAGAATGGCATGCTGCAGAGTCTCAATCCTCACTGATTTTATTCATTAAATCACCTACGTCTTATTCATTTTTAATCTGCTCTCCTCAGTTGCCAGGGCTGCAGTTGATTAGTATTCACTTATGAATTCAAAAAAATGAAGATGTGTCCGCCTCAGTTTGTCTGGCTTGTTGGACTAGCAATGGAAGTGTATTCACATCAAATGGCATATTTTAGTGTATTTTTACCCTGGAGCCTTTACGTTTGTATTTCTGTCCTCTACTGTGCAATTATTGGGGTGATATGTGATGAGTGAAACTGTAATCTATGAAACAAGCTCAACTTTCAAGGTTTTTTGGGTAGAAGGGACAGATGTCAGCATCCGACAGCCACAATCTTAAGAGTCTGATAAAACCTACCAAGGGCAGAGAGTCAAGCTGTGGTCTTGACTGATGCTTTGAGTCACTGATGTCTGCTTGTATGTCTGTGTTCATCAAAGTCAGATTTTGTGTCTAAGATATCACTTTTGATGGACGGATGCACTTCCCGACCGCCCCATTCAGATTCACGAGAAGGACAAATTTCACTTTTTCCACTTTAATTCAATAGTTTTTAAGAAGTGTAGGTATGAAATCATTATACTATCCCCATCTGAAGAAGCTTAGAGATGGGAAAAGCTCTGTATTAAGTCCCTCTAAGGTTGCTGCACCAAACATCTGATGAAGGAGAGATGAATTACATTTTGGCAGCATCTTCCATATGCTTGCCTGCCTCCCACTAGGCAAGATGCAATCTGTCTTTTCAAGGTGGGACCTCTCCTGTGGTGATGGAGTACCTTGAGGACCCCTGTGGATGCAGAAATTGCATGACAAGCCTATTCTGAACGGCTACTTACAGACGACTGGTCCATCTTTCATTTCATGAATGACTTTTCCCATGTTGCTCTTTATCTCCAGCCCTTCTGAATAAAATATGCAGAAAGCTGAGACGCCTTTCGATAGGTTACAGAGGAAGCAAAATTTTGATTCCTTTGGGGACCCTGTGTGTAGAGACTGAGATGGCTCACTAGATATCTGACTCTTATCAGAGCAAATCTTATCAGCAGAGGAGTGATCTCACTTTTCCAACTGGATGCCAAAGTCAGTGTGAAGGTTGTTGCTTTGAGCTGTGCGCCATGAGAGGATTTTGGTAGATATGTGCTCTCTGTTGAAATTACAAAATCACAATAGAGTCCATTCACAGTTTTCAGAGGTTGTTGTATGATAAGAAAATAGAAGAATTGGTGAATTCAGATCTACACAATAGATTTAATAAGTGAAAGATATATCCAAACATGCACTGACCTTGCAACAACAAAAAGCCACGGTCACCTTGGACTGTGTGCTTGTAAGATCTGGTTGTTGTCGAGAGTGCGTCTCTTTCAGAATAGCAATTTTAAAAAATGACACAAAATGCGACAAGCATTAGTGCTGGTGGTATTCATGCAAACAGAACACACACACATATATATATCACACTTACAGTTTCAAGTTGCTCTCCTGATGCTCATGCCTTTGATTCCTAAAGCCTTTGTTACCCTCTCTCCTGTTAAATTATTCATGTCAAGATGATGGTGTGACTCTTTCCATAACCAAATGTGCCAGAGTCTATCTCGTCTCTTGTCACGTTGTTGGGTAATTATAACAAAGGAAGCTGATTGGTCAAAGACATGCTGATAATTCCAGTAAACTAAAGCATGTCTACAGGAACTGGAATCGGTTGCTATGCTGAATCTAAAAGTATCATGGGGGCTATTGTCAATCATGCTTGCCTTCTTACCTTTCACACTACACATGGGTTAGTCCCTGAAGTATATAAAAAAATAATGCTCAAGAGGGTATTCATCAAAGTGATTATGTCCACTTTTGCACTCGTTGCCACCTTGTAGCCAGTAGTACTAGTGCCAATAATGACAGTGAAGAACTCTCTCTCGGGGGTTTCTGCTTTGAAATTGCCTGCCAGTCTTAGTACAAATACGTTAATGACATAGTCATACTGGGTTTAGCTACTGTCATGTCCTGTAGTCATCCGAGGCTGGATGACTATGTATAGGACAAAACAGGGAAGTAGGACATGACAGGACATGATTGTAGTCATCCGTGATGGCTATATGAAGGCAGTGTATGTAAGACAGAATATAATACAAGAGCTATACCTATGACTTTTAAATTTTGGTGAGTTTTCCAAAAGTGAATGAATGTAATAAAAAAAAGCAGCGTGAGAAGAGATCCTCATAAATAAAAGTTACAATCGGAATTAGTGGTTAATTAGATGGAATTTAATATAATATAATCTAAAGTAAAGGTACTGCAGAAAAATGGCTCCCGTAGGTGCAATATGTTATATTATTGGATATTGGATTATTATATTGGATTAACCCTGATTTGCTGATTCCTGAAGTGCTTTATATAATGTTGGACAGTTTCATCTCTAACAATACCTCACATTTTCAACTATGATTATATTTCTTGTACATAACTTATCATCCTGAAAAACAAACTAGCAACTAAAACTATTAAATACACTTTCCGGAATAAAAACAACAACCCTTCATCCCCACTGTAATTGCAGCACCTAAGACTGAGCTTAAAAGAGCTGAGTCAGCATACAACACTATATTTAATAATTAAATTAATTGCCAATCGTTTTTTAACTGAATGTGATTTTAATACATGTGCCATTTTGTCTTTTTGTGTGCACTTATGTTCTTGTATTGTATCTCTAAGTGAGTTATGCACCAGCAAAACACAATTTCTTTTTTTGCTTGCATTAATGGACAATAAAGTTTTCTTGACTCTTGTTTGTCTTTAATACTTAAATACAGTAATTGCAGTGGAGTAGAAGTATAAAGTAACATAAAATTAAAATATTCAAGTAAAGTATACATATAAAAGTACTATAAGTATATATAATGTATTTTAGCACAATATTTGAGTAACTGTAATGCTGTAATACTCCATTAAAAGTAAAGTACAAACATATTTATTATCAGCAAAAAGTACTTAAAGTCCTCCTTCATTCAAAAATGTGTTTTGCTTTTTGTTCCTCCAGTGCATAGACACTGAGAATGAACTTAGATGGAAATAAGAGACATCTTGTGTCCAGAAAATTGTTTGTTGAGTGTAATTCTTGATGTTTCAATGAGGCAGAAGGAGTAGATGTCATTATAATACTTTGTTTTGTAGAAAAAAAATATGAGGCACACATTATTTTTCAAGTATTTTTATATGTCTTAAAAATATATCTGAAAAGAGTTCTTTAAAAAATGACCCTCTTCACCATGAGCATCTAATTTTACAAACGTCATATATTGTTAAGCATGGCTGGAATACCGACTGAGCAAACCCAGCAACTGACCCAGGGACCCCAACAAGACCAAGTTTTAATATGTGGCAGTTTTTTCTCCATTTGTGGCCAATTTATCAGTAACTTTTTTGGGGATTACTAAAATAAGGGCCATCACATTACAATCTGCTTTCTCTCCTGATCTTGATGCCCTGTATTAAAGATGTCAAAATGTAGCTTTAAATGAAGTTTTAAGAACTACAGTGTTCACCCCTCGAGTAAGTGCTTTAATGATGCTCATTGGTGATAAAATGAACAACAGTCAGTAAATTGCATTGTTTGTCTGAAAATATGGAGGTCTTATGAGCTTTCAGTCTTTCAGATGTAAAAGCCAGCTGTGAAAACACTGAAAACCTTAAATATGTGGGAGAGGCTGCAAGACACGCTTCAAGTGCTGAGAGTGCTAAACATAGGCGTTATTAAAAGGAGACCATCATCATTAGGCAATTCTCTTTGAATTAGCAGAGGAGTTGAAAGGGAAAAAACACACAGAGAGAAGCAGGGGAAATGTACTTCTTCCAAATAGTAGTTTTAATGGGAATATATTCTTGTTGCAAAAAGCAAAAATGAGATAAGTGGTGTTAAGCATTTTACACTTTTGTTCCTGGGAAATAACTGTTATTTCCTAATTGCTTATGCCTAAAACGTATAGAAAATGGTTATTATTCCCTTCAAACTTTGCTTTTGTTACCCAGGTGGTCAAATTTTAAAATTTACCCATTTCCAATGGAAAAATTTTAATTCACATAAAGTCAGTCCTATGACTCCAAATTAAGATGTATTTATACTGAAGTTACACGAAATTACCCCAAAAGATTTATACGTTTTGAGAGTTCCAACTATACTGTATATCACTTTGATGAATCAGTCCCCAAATATAGTCATCCATCATCATATCCGGTGATTCATGTGTTTATTTTCTGACTTCATTTGAATAAAATGTGCAAATTGGCCCACTTTCTGGTTGGAAATAGGTAAGGTAGGTAATAATATATCACTTTCCTGGTCACAAAAGCAAAGTTTGAAGGGAATAATTGTTACAAGTGCAGAGAACAGCAGGCACAGGAACTGAAATATATCTTTTATTCCACAAAATGTGCAAGCAAAACTGGCAGCTTAGAACGGACAGGAGTGACAGGACAGAACAAGACAGAACAATGCAGCACAAAGGATCCAACACATACTGAACTGAAAACCAGGACTTAATAACCAGCTGAACCAACGAGGGGATGAGGTAGAGGGTGGGGAGATGAGTGGAGAAGCTCAGGAAAAGAGGAGTGAGGTAACGAAACAGGAGAACAGACAGGGAGCCTTTTGGCTGGGGGGAAACAAGGGGAGCAGGGCAGAGCTGACGAGGCTAGATGCAGGGCAGGTGTGTAAATGAACAATGAGGGAAAATTATTATTAGATTAGATTATTAGATATGTTAATAATTATTATGATTATTAATTAGGAAGGAAAACAGCAGAAAAAATAAAACCTCATCAACTCGTCCAATAATACACATGAATATAAGTTTAAGTACACAACACTATAAGCTAAATGAACATGCAAGACAGTCTTTTAAAGATAAAACCTAAATCATATGAATGAGCAAAACCATATGATCAAAAAGACAGGACAACAAAAGTGTAACACAGGAAACCAAAAGAACAAAAACACAAATATTCCAAAAACCATGAGTCCATGACACTCATTTTCTATACGTTTTAGGCATACGTCATTAGGAAATTAAATTTACAGGAATAAAAAATCAAGTGAAAAATTGTGACACTGTTATTTACTTTGGTTTTGTTTGGGAGTATTTGAAAGCAGAGAGGAGTATCGGTGGACAGGTTTTTTTTCTGGCACAAATAAAATAATCTTTCTGTACACAAAGCAGTTATTTGAAATACAGTAAATCCACTTCTGAAGCTCACACACTGACCTCAGAGATGAATTATTTATTTAACTTTGTTCTGCTTTATGCTGTCTTGTCTGTAACATCAAAAGAGCAGCTAAACAGAACAGTGCAGAGCATATAAATAACCGATACAATGACCCGATTTTGTAATGAGCAGTAGCTGCTTACCAACATGAATGTTTGAAATGATCTGTAAATACAAATGGTCCAGTGAGGCTGCAGCTCTATTTCATCACCTGGGGTCAAATATCAAGAGTTAAATGAGGAGCTTGTACTGTAAATGAATTCATCTCCCAGTGCAGACCTGCTGGAGAGTGATAAACTGGAGGAACAGGCGCACACACACACACACACACACACACACACACACACACACACACACACACACACACACACACACACACACACACACACACACGAAGACTAGTAGGGCTGTCAAGCACCTACCATCCTCTCCTCGGAGCACCAGAGGCAAATCTAAGTCTGCCTGGATCCCACTCGGTTCCCACCAGATAGCGCAAAACGAGATGCTGCTCCCTGCTCTGAGCCATGCATCGAAGAGTCTAACATGCAGTGGAGCGAATGCTCAATTTAGGGAGAAGAGGATGAAAGAGAGAATTCGGTGCTGAAACCGGGACTGGTGGGGGATTTTTATTGATGCCCTGGGTGACTTTATATGCACACAAGCAGTAACCACCAAAGAGTAGAACAGCTCCAGTGAAACTTACCAACATACCCCGTAATGACTTCTAGTCATGGAAGGCTGGAGCGCTTCCTTTTGTTTTGTGCATGGTGTCAGCAGGTGTTTTACACACTCTGGTGAATAGACATGGTGCATAGGGAGAAATTGATTCATCACCAGAGAACTGTCTACATGCCGAAGTGCTCCTAGTCGTTCCCTTGCTTATTCAGCATATTGATTTAAGAAAGTATAAACAGCCACCTGTTCAGTATCAAAGAGCAAGAAGTAGATAGTTTTTAAAGGCAGGGCTGTGTGCTGCTTGGTTTAGTGTCAAGATTATAAAGCAGCGAAATGGGTCGTCGACACACCACTTAAGTGTGTGTAATCTATATGTAAGAAAGACAGATTGAAGTCAACTGGGAGCACTCTGAAAAGGTGAGAATAAACATTAATGTACACTTGGAGCAATCAGTATCAGCTCACATTTTCCCCTATTTAATGGTGATACATTGAGGGAGGAAACCCTCATGATGAGCTATTGATTCCAGATCAATTAAAATGGCCTGACTGTGAGGAAACTCAGTGGTTAAATATGAGATTGATACCATAAACTTACAGTAAATCCATACGGTGTAGATCTCACATTAAGTGCATCAGTGTGTGTTATTCTGGCTGCAAACAAAAGCCAGATATGGTACACAATAAAAGGAGCAGTCGGGCATCACGTTCACTATCAGCTTATTTCATGCCTTCGCAAGAGACTGAGCAATCACACCTGACGGCTCCTGGACAACAGGCCTTTTCGAGATGAGCCTTGCGTTTTGTGCAGCATGGCAAAACAAATTGCCCTCTTTGTCAGGCTGTGTCATTAAGTCAGGCAAAGCGAAACATGCCATCCGGTTAAAGTGATAGGACACACAAGAGGGAGGAGGCAGGTTGCTCGGTCGGTGGAGACCAGCACTGAATGCCAAATAATTCAGCTGTTTACAGAGTGCAAGGACGGCTGATAGCAGCTGTGTGAGAGGAGTGGTGCGGAGAGGTGACTTGGTCAGGCTGATTGTATGGAGATGCTTGCAAATCAATGTTTCCTTACAGATGACACAGACACTGAGATGGAAAAATAGCAATTTAAATTCTTACCTTTGCCGTCACATTAACCTTGTTGATCAGTTTAAGATATTATTAAACATAATGATTAATTCACTGACTATTTTCTATTGCCATGTTGTAGCTGCTCTGTTAAACAGTTTCTCAACTTTGGGTTTGTGCACTCTTAGTGGTCTGTGTCTGTACTGCAGGAGTTTCATGAAACATTTAAAATTTGTTTTTTTTTAATATATATATTAGGGTTTGCTCATTTAGAATAAGATAATCAGTGTTAGGGAGTAACAGCGTTGGATTAATAATAATAATAATAATAATACATTTTATTTATATGGCGCCTTTCACGTCACCCAAGGTCACCTTACAAAGATAAAACATCAAGAAATATAAAAATAAATAAAAAAGCATCAAACATTAATTTATTATTAATTATTTAATTACAAAATAAATGTAACTAATTGTAATTAAATTAGTTACTTATAAAATGTTGATGATTACATGTGAAGTCAAACCATATAATATATAATGTATAATATTTTACTATGAAGGAGGATTTTATCTTCATTTTTTAATATTTAACATGTTACTGAATATATATATCTATATCTATATATGTTTCTATATATATCTATATATATATATATATATATATATATATATATATATATATATATATATATATATATAGCTTTTTTTAATTCTTCGAAATCAACATTTTTAAAATATTTTGTAAATAAATCATGACATGGGCTTAAACGGTGTCACAGTACCAATTAAGCCCATGCTAAACTTTTGGCTTTTTTCATAAAATATCTTTATTTTATATTCCAAAATCTATATGAACTAATGAATACATTTTCAAATGAGAGATAAATATTGCTTTATAAGAAATTATCTTATAAATCATGTCAGTATCCATGAAAAACACCTGAACTTAGATGTTGGTGCTTGATGTTGAGCCCACACCACATGATGGAAGCAGCATGACGACTACAGCAGTTATGGCCGTAATGTGTAACTGAAGAATGACTCTTAGTGCTGTCAGTGTGGACAGTCGTATTAAAGTGTATTTTTTCTGGCTCAGACTGGAAGTTTATCTTTCAAAATGTTTCAGTGTGCACTGCAGGCATTTCAAAAGCAAATTCTCAATCGGCACATACCTTGGCATCAAAAGTTTGTGGTATTTTGTTCAGAGGGGGGAAAAAATCCTCTTTCATCTCCTGACAATTTGGATTCACCTACAAGAAAAAAGTGAAGAACCACACCTGGCGGACTGTTTACTCTGTATTAAAGATTCAACAGGCCAAGTGACTTGAATATGGAAGTGCATGTGTACTTTTCATGGCACAGGTGGAATCACAGATGTGCAGCTGGAGATGTCATAAGTTTTCCTTAGGGAGGGGTCCTTCAACTCTTTACCTACAATACCTCACACAACGAAAAGGGACATTATTTAGATTAGTGAATGAGTATCTAATCTAGCTAAGAGGCTCACAGGAAGACTAGGATGTGCCAACTTTACATTCATCAAATACAATGTTTAACCTCTAAAAGGATGTATTAGTATCATAAACAGTGAGGTCCAAACTCTACTGTATATTGTACTTAAACTACACAAAAATGCTGAATTCATAACAATGTCTCATAAATGTTGTGAATGTGACATCCTCAATACTATTTTTTTTAGGTTTACCAAGGCTAATTTAATGCCAGAAACCAATCTGTGCATTTCTGAACCAATAAAAGGAGCAAACAACACTTTCATCAAATTAATAAAAGGCAGAAAACATTTTAATAAATGGAGCACAGTAGGCTACAAATCAACAGCCCACATGCAAATACAGTCCAACTAATCCAGATCACATACGGAGAGGATCACAATAAATGACCAACAAAAAAAAGTGTAACAAAAACCTCAAAATGTTTTTTTTTCCTTTTCAATTTACAGGTTTAATACATAGGACTCTTTAACATGTTATTAAGAAAAACCATTCGCATAGCAAGCAGCCTCCGTTTCTTGATGACAGTGCAAAAGGCATATTCTTTTGAGAATGGCATGATTCCTGGTGCATGTAAATCTGCAAGTTTTTCAGTCGGGGGGGGACTTACAATACTCAGCCAAACCTGAACAAATCCCTCATCTCGACAGGTGCAATTACATTAGACGGGTCAGGCATTAATCAGTGAAATTTGTGGAAATAATACCACAAATGCGATCAGCGAGGTTTTCCAGTGCTTCCTTTGTTACGTGTCACCAGTGAGACAGTTTGAAAGGATTGGAGACAGTTATTATGGGTCAACGTGAGAAAAAAAAACAATAACTTAATGATGAATCTAAATAGGACTGTGTGGTGTAGAAATAAGGTGTATGAAAAAGAAAAATCAAAGTAGGCTCCACACACATGCCACATAGTGACAAATAATGCTGGGGGGAAAAAACAGTCATTTAAATATCACCACTTTTTCTTTACAGGAATCGAGCTTATTTTGGATAATAGATAACGATCAGATATCCTTGGCCACTGGAGACTGTAGGTGTTTGTGTGCGATGAGAGGAGGGGGGGGGGGGGGGGGGGGGGGGGGGCCTGGCGAGTATGATGAGGAATAAGAGGCCACCTGTCATACTCAACCAAGATGCACCAAAATAGGGGAAATGGTGGATGCGCGGTCAGGTGAATGGATGGATGGATAAATGAACAGAAGGCGGTTGGGGAGGAGGGGCGGGGTAATGTTTCACGCAGCCGACCGTCGCCGGATGACAAACGCTCCCTCTGCAGCTGTCCCAGGTAGATCCTCATCTTCGTACTGTCGCTTGTCTTTCTCACCCAAATCTGGAGAACAAAGAGAGAGAGAGAGAAAATCCCTCAATAAAGTCGTTTGGAACTAAATGTTCTGAAGTAGCTGTCACAGGCGAGACGACTTGATATAAAGCGCCATTTAGCTACAACGAGCCAGTTTGTGAGAAGACAGTAAAAATGCATTCCATGATTCCCACGTGTGTAACTATATATCAAGGGTGCTGCGGGAAGAAATTCACATTACTTTCATTTCAAAATGCTCACTGAAAAAAATAGGAAAGTTACAAATTAGCAGTACCAGTCAAACAAGTAAATTCTGTTAAATAAACTTCACATCCAAAATTTAAAAAGGATAAGGTTGGACATATTCTTTAATTTTCCTGGCAAATATACAGAAAAATAAATAAATGAAATAAAACCAACAATGGATTAAATTTATCTCTCAATACTTGACTTCCCTACTTTACTCTTTTATCTGCAGCACTCAGCCCCAAGCCCATTCATTCCTACTGAATACGTTAACATGTGTATAGTTCATTTTTTAAAAAGCCAATTTACTTCTTCAATCAGTCGGGCTCTGCAGCTTTTAGCAAACATTACTTAAACAGGAGATGAAAAAAAGTATTTTATGCATTTGTTTTTCTTTAAAAAAAAAAAAACAATCCAAGACGAGGCACATCCTTTCATATGTGACGGCACTCATCATTCATTGCACTTTATTCAGTTAGGACTATTTAATACTACTTGTACTTCCCTGTCTTTGTACCAGTTTTTATTTTATCTGTCACTATTGTATACACCACAACCCTGAAGAAGGGCAAATTCATTCCTCTGTATACTGACTACTGTATATGCTGAATATGGAGTGAATGACAATAAATTCTGTCAAAATAAACTACGTAAACCCAGAGTAAACAGTGTTATTGTTTGGGACTACTTTCAGCTGTGCATTTATACATATTTGGTGCTCTGGTGTGAATTTAAAGCAGCAGGACAATGTATGTGAGATTTATTCAAAATAAACTACATTTCCCATGTCTATGTAATAATGAAACAGATCACTCAGAGCTAGAGTGAGGCTCATTAATGTGTTTTAATAGTTTTTGGCAGCAAAAAAAGATAAAAGATCACTATCCTTTGAGTTGGAAACCCAGATCAGTGTGACAGGAGCTGGATAAAGGAGCTAAAAACCCACCTCGTTGGTCCCCACTGAGCTGATGACACAGCTAATCTTTGTGTTGTCCTTTGACTCTAGGTAGATGGCCTGGCTCTTGTGGTACCTGTCAACACACACACACACACACACGCACGCACACACAAAGCATTAATTCAGCTTTCACAGTGAGGGATGAGGGATAGGCAGACAGGGGTTCATTATACATAATTTTTCCCAGCTGAATAAGTACCATTCCTCTTGAGATGGCACTAAATAGATAATTGGACCGGAAAGTCAAAACAAAAAGTCTGTTATTTTTTTTAAACTGTCAGAGGACACCACCAACCCAGGGGAAGAGACTGACAACCAAAGCATTTGATCATTAAGGCCCAACTGAAGAATAATGACGCATGTGTCTCCCTGCAGCTCTTTGAGAATGCTTTCCAGTGCTACTGTCTCTTCTTTAGCAATGAATAAATGAGGCTTTGCCTTGAAAGAAGAAGTGCAAAAACTTCCCTGCTCGCTCTCCACAACTTCTCACTGTATCAGCAGCTAACAAGACAGAATTCTCTCACATTTACAACTCTTCAAATGACTGACACGTCTGATGCCGAGCTCTGCTCTCAAAGAGAGGTGCATGAGAGCTGCGGCTGGTCAAGGATTTTAATTCTCTTCATATTCTGTCTACATAAGAGCAGCCACCTTCATTGTATAAGTATTTTTATGGTGGCTTCAAACACCACCTCTTATTCAGTGGTTCTTAAGTAATCGTATCTGTCTCTGTAGGCCAGACAAAAAGAGGCTGCCATCAAAGTGGTGCTAAGACCTAGCAAACACCAAAACGTTCCAACCAACAGACTCTCAGAGAAGATACAATATTTATGTGGCAATGTCGCCATCTAGTGGTGACATGAGCTGCATCAGCCTGAGTGAAGAAAATCACAATGCTCCTTTGGAGGGTGGAAAATAAAACGCACCATCTTTTGTCGTAGTAGAGCTTCCCTTCCTCGATGCGGGCCTCGTACCGCTGGGATGGGCTCTCCATGGGAGCGGTGGGCACGTGCTCTGGAGACGAGGGGGATACTAAAAACAGGAGATGATGCATTAAAAATACTGACTATTTTGATAATCGATTAAGGTATTTTTTAAGAAATAATGCCAAAATAATCTGACTCCACCTTCTCAAATGTTAATATTTTGTGGTTTATTTAGTCTTCTATGACAGTATATATTTATATTTGGGTTGAGGACTGTTGGTCAGGACAAAATAAGTCATTTGAGGACATTACCGTAGCTATGAGAAATGGTTATCAACATTTTTCACAATTTTCTGACATTGTAAAGGCCATATGAATAATTGATTGATTGAGAAAATAATCAGATTAATTGTTAGATGCACCCTGGATAGCAGTGTGCAAAACCACATAGCAATTATTGCAATAGTTAATATAATAATCTATTTAGTTTAAAGGGACTCAGTGTGCCTGACAAATGTGAATAAAGTGCAAAAGGTGAGTGCTGACATACCTGGCCGCTTTGGTGACTTAAGCTGGAAAGAGAAGGTGTTGACATGTTTATCAAAATAATAATAAAAAAACAAGGCTCAGCAGAGACATGCATGATTTTAAAATGTCATTAAAAATTACCTTATTCAATGTTCGTAGATCCTCCATAATCTGTTCTTCTGTTAGCAAATAATTTAGCTGAGGTTTGCAGAGTTAAGGAGGGCATTTTTTTCACCACTGTTAGCACTGGACAGCAGAGCAGTTTATTGGACTGACACTGACCTTAGACCTGAAGTAAAATAAACATCAAATCACCTTCTGACATGAAAGTCACATTGACCTCCGCTGGTTGAAGAAAACAGCATTTTCACTTTGAAAATCAATAAAGTAGTTTGAGAAAGAAGCAGAAATGTAGTTCATCCAACACATCTATAGGAAGAAAACTGAGACTGTAAGTTTATGTGAAGGATATCTGGTGCTGGTTTTCTTCGTTTGTCGGGTATCGGGACTGGATCGTTAGGCCGTCTCCTCAGCTTCCGAGTCATGATGGGTTTTACCTCCATAGAGTCTGTGAAAGACAGAAATAATGATCAAATCAAATCTCACAACTGATATACTAAAAATGTTCAAGTCTTCCTAGTTTAGACTAAAAATTCATCATCCCACAAAGACATTTTTAAAAGGACAGATAGCAATATCTTAATTTATCTTAAGTTAACACAAATTAATATAATGAGCATATGATATTCAAGTATAAAGAGGAAAAACAATTCCCTTCTATCCTAAACACACCCACATACTTTGTTTTTAACCCTTATCCTGTCGTGGTTCTCTTACCGCCTGTCAGCTCCATTGTTAATTTCTCGTTCTCGATCATCTTCTTCTTCTCCTCCAGCTCTGCAATTAGGTTCTCCTTCAGTTCGACCTTTTTATCGTCAAACTCCTTCACCGCCGCCTTCTTCTCCTTAATGTAGTTCCTCTCCACCTGTTCTGTCTGCAAACGGTTCAGAGACAAAAATTGGTGAAAATTGAAGCAAGGAGAAGTGACACAAAAAATTAGAGGTCAATTCTGTATAAATGATTGCAGCCAACAAGATTAACTGTGCTCACCTCAAGCTGGAGAAAAAGATCTGTAAAGAGAATGGAATAACATTATATGAGTGGTTATGCAAAGCAAACCAAAATGTCTTTATACTAGCACATCATATCTCACTTTGGATGATTAAAGTCAACTCTGGTTATCCTCAAGACTACGAAAGAGAGCCCTCGAGTAAAGACTGTAATGCAGACACACACTGCAAACATTAGCAAATATTTCTAAAATGAAAACTGAATAATGTCGCTGGGAATAAGAAGTACCTCTTTCACTGTGTTTTACACTTTTTGTCCAATTGTCAAATGATCATTCATGAATGTGACTACTGTCTTCCACTGGGGCTATAGGTCAATTATATCAAAGCTGTGATTGGAGGATTTTATCTAGTGATAATGGACTAAACAACCATAGCAATTTTGATCAGTAAATAACTGAGAACATAAAATGCTGGCGACCACACAGGCAGTAAAAGGAAAATGCTGATCACACTCAAACGCAATAATCTAATGGTGGTAAATAGATGAGTTAAAAGCAGAAGAAGATGTCACACATCTGATAGCTGTTTGTGTGATTTTAGTAAAACATGACGTCTTAACACCAGGTAGTGTTTTTATTGATCTTCTCTGTGTGTATACCTTTTTATAAAAAACACTGTGGTGTGGATGTATGAGCATCAATCCAGACTACAGTTGCTTTCAGTTAATTTTGTTATGCAAGCCTTTGGAAATATACCAGCTGGCTGCTGCTGCACACCAACACTTACAGCTCCATTAGGCTTTCCATATATTAATTTCATGGTCAACACTTGCCTCCTCTCGTTGCAATAAAACAGTCAATTTGTTTTTGTTTTTTTGTATTCCTGGTTTAAAGTTTTCAACTTCAAACTGTGAGGGTTTTTTTTACTACAGAGCCAAAGTGTTCGCCTCCTCAAACAAGCTCAAACAGGAAGCGCAACAAATATACAAAGCACATTGTTTTGAGTCTGTAATTATTGTTTAACTTGCCTGCGTTTCGGAGCCTCTCTTTGTACTGTTGGTCTAGTTTCTTCATCCTCTTCTGATACTCCTGCAGCGTTCCTACAAAGAGAAAATTCCATTTATCAAAAGTGAAGGAAGTACCTCTCTTTGTAATTACAGATTCTGTTTAAAGGGATTTTTTTCAGATACTATCTGAATATGGTTTGAATGTTTGTGTAGGGTCAAAACAATTAAATCCTGCACTTATTTAAACTCCAAACCAAGTTGTTTTTGTTTAAGTAGACTGTCATTATTTCTAGACTGTAAATTTTGGTATCCCAGATCTGTTACGCTCGGCACCGACCCACTGTCTAGACTACATTACACCGACATTGCACCCACATTTGGATTTGCAAACAGCCAACAACATCTTACCCCCCAATTTCAACACTCGACATCAGTCTGATAAACAATAAACACATGGGACAGCTGATGGTGACACAGTTCCTGTAAAAACAGGCGACTCAACAGTTCAGAAACAGACTTAACAATGTAAAATGTGTTCGTGTTGGAGAACAGTGTCATCAGTTATCATCTGCTTCTCAGCTGCTTTCTCTATTAGCCGCAGACAATGGCTGCGATTTTCAACAGCCCTCTGAAGCTGACTTTGTGGCATGATGATGTAATCCCCAACTACCCTCCCCGAACAATCAGTCAGGATCACGCCGTGTCCTTCAAAAACCTCCGCTAAAAATGGATCTCAGCTATCACAGAAATGCCACAAAACAGTGTGAATCGCATAACTGCTCAACAAACCATTCAAATATTTATAAAAAACAACAACAACAAAAAACAAGCAATTACCTTCTTGTAATTGCTGCAACTGTCTTTTCAAAGAGGCCAGTTTGTCTTGGTACATCCTGCAAAAAAATAACACAGAAAGTATACCAAATTATCTTTGGTTGTGTTGAGCATTTCTCCACAGAATCATTTTTATTACGTTTAAAATATCAATCAATTAATCAATCTTTATTTATATAGCGTCAAATCAAAACAAAAGTCATCTTAAGGCACTTTTCACACAGAGTAGGTCTAGACCGTACTCTTTTAATTTAATTTAAATAGACCCATCATGAGCAAGCACTTGGCGACAGCGGAGAGGAAAAAACTTCCTTTTAACGGGAAGAAACCTCAGGCAGAACCGGGCACTAAGTGGGCGACCATCTGCCTTGACCGGTTGGGGTTGAGGGAGAGAGAGAGAGTAAGAGAAGGAGAAAGAGAGAAAAGGGAGAGATAGAGAGAGAGGCACAGTGACAATGAAAATAATAATAATGTGATCCATGCTTGGCAAAAAACACTTACTGCTCTTTGATTTCCACATAGTCGTCCTCATCATGCTTGGCAAGGTCTGTTTCGCTGGCATCCTCTGTGTCTGGAGGGACAGAAACGGGAGAAAAGTCCAAAATTAATTCTACATTAAAATTCAAAATCTAAAATGGGAATCAATTATCATTTTGGCGTGGCATAAATAATTAGTTTTGAAGCTTTATTGTTGTTGTTGTTGCCCCCAAAATCAATCTCAATGCAGTAACTTGAGTGCATAGACAGACAAGAGACTCAGACACAGATCTGTGCAGATCAAAAGGACGTGCGTGGCACTGCTAAGGTAATGGTGAACACCCTGCTAAGTTGGGAATGCCCTCCTGGTTTGATAGACTACCAGGAGACCAGGTTTGACATTCAAAGTTCACCACAGAGGAAAGATCATTTCATATTCAGCTTATCCTCAAGATCGACGTCACGTAAAAAAAAAAAAAAAGTTCAGCTAAGGTGAAGACTGCGTACGATTACGATGTAACCCGATGACATTTAATATAAAACAATATATAACGAGTTCAATGTTTTAGTGGCTGTTAATGCTTGTGTGCATGATTTGCCGCATGGTGAGGTAACTTAGGGTCGTGCTGTCAGTCCCAGACAACGCTTAACATGTTCACCCGGCGATGTGGCAAAACTTTACAAGCACCGGCCTTTACCTACCTTCCCAATAAAAAAACCCCACAATATATATTTTACCTCCGACACAAAGAGAAAAGGGTAAGGGCCCGGTCGTGTTAAGCTGACAAAGCAGCTTTCATTTTCTGTTAGCATTAATGTGCTAGCTTCACTTAGCTCCTCTCTCTGTGTGTGTGTCTCCCGTGTGTGTGTGTGTCTCCCGTGTGTGTGTGTGTGTGTGCGTGTGTTTTAAAGAGTCACCCCTCAAATCTAGCTACACGTAGGTTTTTTTTGGGGCGTAATAATAACAGCAGCCTCGACATGTCGGGGAGGAGAGAGGAGCTCAGCTGCTGAAATCGTCAGGAAAAAAACTTAGCTGACCTTGAAGTGCTGCTGTCATCATCGCCTCGCCTTTTCTCCCCCCTTCTCTCTCTCTTTCTTTCTCTTTCTCCGTCTTTTCTTTTTCACTGTAATCCCGTCGAGTCCCTCAGTGTGAATGAATAGTAGTGTGGGGAAAAAAAGGGCAGAGCGGAGCAGTGGACACACACACACACATACACACACATAAACACTTAAACACACACACACACTAGCTCTGCCTGCGACCTGTCAAAAACGGGGGCTAATTAACTAACTTAACGCCGATGTTACTCCACTTTATAACATGTATTTAAACTAAAACTAAACTGCGTATTTAAGTTAGTCCACGCCACCTAAAAAAAACACTTCTATGGTCTCTTTAATTCATTTAATTTGCTGCTGCGTTGCATATTAAAGTTAATGTCTGCTGCCAAAACGTGTTATCGAAAATGTTAGCGCTGTTAGCATGTAAACAAATACATGTGGGCTCATTTTACTACGATTATTATGAGTTCAAGACAGTATAAGATGTTAGCCAATTTAAATCACGTGTTTTTTAAAATTAAATTGTATTTTTTTTTGGAGAGGAAGGGAAGCTTTAATGGCGGTAATTTTAATGAGCTAACTCTGCGTAGCTAGCTCCGCATCAGACTTGCCTGAAAACATTGAAAGTTTTTTATTTAAAAATGGTTTTAAAAAATGCCTCTCACACTATTACAACATTAACCTCTACTCTAGCTTTAATCGAGGTATCTGTGTACACGCTGGGTTGTAATAATAAAGCTAGATTCGTGCAGCTATTGCGTGTTTTTCCTCCGTTTTCCAACAAGTAGACAGAGCCCGGCGGGTCGGTTTTACCTTCCTCTGAGTCTCTTCCTCTGAAGCTCCGATCATCGTCGTCTTCCACACTGTCCAGCTCTTCTTCATCGTTGTAATAATCCACCATGGGCGATAGTAAAGTTGAAGCCATTTGTTATGTTGTTGTTCGCTTCTTTTTTTGTAGTAAAAAAAAAATTAAAAAATGTAAACAAACACAAAATAAACAATCGGTTTGTGTTTTTCAGAGCTTTGGAGCAGCGCCTACAACTAACAGGACCCCTGCGCACGTATCAAGCTGTCCGAGCTTATCCCTGTATACAATGCCGGTACTATTAAAGTGTAAGATGATAAAATAGATTATTTGTAATTTTTTAAGACATTTACAATAAAGGATTTGAAATTAAATATAGCACTCAGTAATCAGCATGTATTATCATTGAGGATTAAAATGTATGATAAGCGATTTAAACAGGCATATTTTCGAGCACCAGGGACTGTGCGCTATCGTTGTTTTTCGGCTCCCGAATAAGACCTTCATAAGAAGCTTCTATAATACATCCATGCTCACTGTAATTTTACTTTTTATACACTCATACAAAGAAACTGTGATTATTGAATGTGTAATAAAATGCTTTATATTTATATTTTTTTTTTTTTTTTTTTTTTTTTTTTTTTTATTAAACATAAACAATACATACAAACAAATCTGTTTCTGCCAGGGAAACAATCACATACACATCACACACACAGTATTTTTCAAAAATACAGTTTGTTTTCATTGCCTTACTGTTTTTAATGTTTAATGTGTAACTGTGGTGCCATATTGATTTAGTTCTTAAGCAAAGTGTCCAAAGTTTGGCTTGGAGTCAGTCCATTTCTTCTTATGTATATGGAATTTTCCCAGCAACAAAATTAACTGTACGAGATAAACAAAATCTTTGTCTTTCTATTCATTTTCAAAGTGTAAAAAAACATCTCTATCTCTGAGATGAAATGTCTTATTAGTGTAATAGAATGCTATATTTGATAGCATGAAGTAATGATGCAGCATCATAACCGCTCTCACTGTAATATTCTATGCTTCTATGCTTTTTTTTGGTACACTTGTAACACCTCAGGTTTTTAAATTTTTGTTTAGCTCTTGCATATATTTGTCTGTATTTATTTACTCAAGTTTTTATATTGTATGTCTCATCGTCCACTTGACAAGCCCTAATGAGTTTTAGATGCACAGTTCTCTTTTTTTAGTTGTGTTCTTGTCTTAATCTCAAAAAAGTTTAGCATGTATTACATTTTTGTATCATGTTTTTTTTTCTTTATGTGCAATAAATAAATGAAATAAAATTAAAATAAAATGAAGCACAACTTTAGTTAAAATGAAGGCCAAATTATTGCAGGGCAATTTATCTTTGTGGGGTTTAGGGGCCATTTAAAAAGCATTTTCAATCAAGTAAGACAGTCTTTAACATGAAGTAGGGGAGACAGGTGATGTTTGTTACATGGGTAACACTTTCAATTCCTCCAGTCAGGAACAAGTTACAAATCACCTGATTCAATCTGCACATACACAATTGAGTCTGTGTTTCATATGTGAGGAAGCAACACCCTGTGGTAGGGTTTTAAAGGTAAGAAAGGTTTTTTTTGTTTGTTTGTTTTTTAAAAATAATACAGAGCAGTGAAAGTCCATCAGATCAGTGGCAAAATAATATGACATATGTCATGTGACACTGTACAGATTCTGCATAGAAAGAAAGACGTTAGAAGAGAAGAGAGCAAAGGAACTTCCACGTTTACGCTACAATAGTGGGAACAATTCTTCACTGATGAACAAGAGAAGGAATTGACAGAATAACTGATGAAGGCTGCTGATGCATATTATTTACTGTGTCCACATGAGGTAAGTATATAGGAATTGGAAAAGGATAAGTCAGGGAAAACTTTGATTAAATTAAATTGTTAGGAATATAAAATATAATGTATGGGAAAATATGGAACATATTTGGCACACACAGAGACACTCACAAAGAACACTCACAGTTGAAATAAAGTTGAATGAAAAGTAAATACCTTAAGTTTTTGTCATAATCCTTATTTCATAATGTTACATTTCATTACATTTCACCCCAAGGTATGTTACAACTAACCTAATTGTAACATTTCACTCCTTGTGTTTGAGACGAAACCATGCATTGTCTGTTTGTGTTGCAGAGATAACAGCTACACCATTTAATAGCAGACATATGTCACTAGTTTGCATCAAATGTTGAATGCACTATTTTAAAAGAGCTCCAAGTTACAGACAGCAATCTCAAAAATGTTACAGCCATCCCCAGTCTCCCCAATATAAAGTGCACAGTCGCTTTCCTGTTGTTTTCATAGCTAAAACTACACTGTGGTTGTTTGTGGGGGCTTCTTTGACAAGCTACACTTGTTTGATCTTTATTTTACTGAAAACTTGAATATGACAACAGAGATAAATTGCCCAATTTTAAAGAAAACATATCAGCAATAAGCATACACTTGAAATCTCCTGGATTAGAGGATATTTCACAGTTTTTCTTTCAAGGTCTGTCTTAAAATAACAGTCAAGTGCCCCAAATGAAGTCTGATATCACTGTAATCATTCCTCCTGTTCAGTCTTGCTTTTAAACGATCCTCTTCAAATGTGCTTTCAGTGTAAGTGATGGGGGTCAAAATCTACATTATGTCCACACAGTCATTTTGTGCATAAGTGCATCTAAAGGTTTATCTGACGTTTATATGAGGCTTCAGCAGGCCAATTATATCAAATAGATATCTGCCACATTTACAGGCTTTTTAGCATCAAGTTCCCTCTTTGTGTTTCCTCAGTCAGTGTTTCTCTCTTAATCTGCAGTGAAAGTAGTAGCAGAAAGAGGGACTTTGGCACTAAAAAGACTGTAATGTTGAAAGATATCTACTTGATCTGACTAATTTGGACAGCTGAATATTAGCTTCAGATATTCAAATTTTATAAACAGTTTTGCACAGAAGGAGGACTGTGGATTTTGTCCCTCATCACTTACATTGTAAGTGCATTATGAAGGGATCTTCTAATGTTCAGTATGAACAGGAAAACATCTATTTTAGTGTTAATTTGGGCACCTGACTATTGTTTTATGACAGACCTGATTACCAAATGGACCACTTAATTACAAATAGATTGGCTGTGAAAGGGTTAGACAGTCAATTCATATTGATAAACTTTATTTAATAGTCTATAGTTGATCCTCCAATTCCAAGCAAGGGGTGAAAGTTCTTTCCTGCAGTCACAGCAGTATCCATTCATCTGTTCAAAACGCCAAAATGATCCCTTTCAAAGGTTCCATCGTTAAGTCCACAATGGATATTTTGAATGCTTGTTTAGCACTTCAAAATAACCAGATGGATATTATTTCACCAATATTTAAGTGCTTGACATGTTAAAAGTATATGTAGAATTGAGGTACCTCTTCACATCTCCGACAAGAGCCTACTGATAGTTGTGCCATCTGTCTGTTGTTTCAGCTGCATAAAAGTATTGTATTTCTTTATACACTTAAACTATATTTTATAGTTTATATATTTTTTATATATATTTATAGAACATTACAAACATATATTTGGTGAACTGGGGATTACTG
This sequence comes from Scomber scombrus, assembly GCF_963691925.1. Lineage (NCBI taxonomy): Eukaryota > Metazoa > Chordata > Actinopteri > Scombriformes > Scombridae > Scomber > Scomber scombrus. The sequence continues at coordinate 25,742,091 of NC_084973.1, forward strand.
CATAAATCAACAGCCAAAACCCTTGAAGCCAAAGGGTTTGACTTTACTCTCTATGTTTTCAACGGGACATAGAGAGTAAAGTCAAACCCTTTGGCTTCAAGGGTTTTGGCTGTCGATTTAGAAAATATCCAGGACTTCACAGCCCTGCTACGCCAGGCAGTATTTCGTAGCCCTGTTACACCAGCCAGTATTTTGCAGATCTGGTACACCAGAGTGTATAAGTGATTGCCGGGTCTCTTGTTGATTATTCTTACTTGTGGTGTGTGTTTTCATGTAAAATCAGATGTGGGAGTCAACAAATTCCAGTCCATTCTGAGATTGCAGTGGCCATTAATGAGAATGTGCAGCACTGTTAGTATTATGTTGGATGTGAAACTGAGTTGACATCATAACTACTAATGCAAAGGCAGATACTGTCAAAATGAATTGATTGTTTTTGCCATTTCATCAGCACTGATAGACAGGGCCGTAGCAAGAACTGAAGAAATATGGAGGTCATGCATCTAAGTGCTCCTGGCAGACACCAAACGGGAAGTATTTAATTTGTAATATTTTATGTATTTAGTTAAATGTTTGATGTAACTTTCCCAACACAAGGATCTAAATTTTTCAAAGCATTTTTCATATGCACTGCCAGGAAGGAAATTGGAAAAATGTGTTTCAAAGTAGTCACATTTACATATATTTTAAGTCTAAATACTATAATAAACCTACAAAAATACCCATGTGTTCAAGTTTTTAATTGCTTAATGTAAACTCCCCCCAGGTTGATTAACCACCCCCTCCCCCATTACATTTCCAGTCAAAATACTGAAAATATGATTCCAGTGTCCTCAATTGTAGCTGTGTTCTAGGCTTCAGACTCTGCATTCAGACCATACTTAAATTTTCACATGAAGACCTTTGAATTTTAAAGAAGAAGCAGATATCCATTGAGAATTTATAATGTTAATGCACGAATAAAGGGGTATTTCCCCAGTCTAATAACATCCAATGTTTCATTTTGTACTTTTTAATTGATTTATTTGTTTATTTATTCATTCATTTTGTAAGTGACCATGTACAGTGTTAAACATAAATGCTACCATTTTATGTACTGTGCCAGAATGAGCTTACAGGTAATTTTCATCTACAGTCCCTTGGTAGGTCACAATTAAAACATACTATAATCAGTCGCTTTATTAGGAACAGCTGTGCAAATCTAATGCAATCCAATACAACAGCTTGTGATGCTTAAACAGTCTTTGACATTGTTAGAAAGGTGATAAATCTACTTTATGTTTATTAATGAGGTCGTAGTGGGTGGTAGTGGTGTCCTGGAGAGCATTATATTGAAAGGTGTTCCTCATATTTTGCCTCCTTCATGTATGATAATTAGATTACCTAATGAAGTGGCCGGAGTGTGTAGCAACACAATCACAGAACAGTCCATAACAAAAGAAAACAGTCAGGACACATAATACAAAGTTACACACAGCAGCCCATCAAACACCCACAATGTCAACTAGAAAAGACAACGTTTTTCAGTTTAGATTAGATTCAACGTCATTGCCATTACACAAAGTACAAGTACTGAGACAAATATATGACCAAGTGCAGAATACGGAAAAACATGTGTAACAGTTAGAAACATTCAATATATTACAGAATAATGGGTGGTATAATGGATCCAACCAAAAAGTGCATATGAATGGTATACAAGTTTATACTTGGCAAAGTAATATATATAAATATAGGCTAAAGGGTTAGGGTGGGTATGTAGAATAGAATACCCATATGTAGCAGGGTGATGTAGCCTATAGCCTACAGATATTTGAAGGACTTTGGTGTAAATGTGATATATTTAACATACGTCTGCATAAAGCAGGGGTGTCAAACATATGGCCTGCAGGACAGAATCAGTCTACCAAGGGGTCCAATCTGGCCAACTGGATACCTTTGCAAAGTAATGATGCCAAGTTTCAGGAGCAAGTTAAACTGTGAGGAGTCCACTTCATGTAAAATGCTGCTTCAGTGTTTTTTCCACCCTGAACAGAATACCATTCTCTGAAAAACAACGACAATGAATACATATTGTGGTCATATTTAAACATTCATATACCTAAAATCAATCAGCAGCTTCTGTGCAAAAATAATCTGTAAAGGATTGAGACATAATATTGTTAAAACTGCACTATTTAATATTTAATATATCTCAGGCTGTTCATCTGTTTTGTAAATAGGTGGTTTATTATAGTAAAATGATATATTATATATTATTTATAGGCTGTGGTTTTACTGTTCCGGCCCACTTGAGATCAAATTGGGCCGTATGTGGCCCTTAAACAAAAATGAGTTTGACACCCCTGTAGGCTACTAGAGTGGTGCAGTTGAAGCTCACAACAGCAGGTGGCAGCATTGCACTTAGTACATTTTAGGAGAAAAGCTGAATTGCCATCAGTGAAGTTGCAACATAATCGGGATGACTCAGTCCATGCATCTTTAATGATTTGCAAAAGAAGGTGTAGGATTGTCGGTGGTTAACTTTTCTATTCTCCACTTAAAAGGAGCATTCCGGGTGGTATATTTATTTAATGAATTGGATTTTGGGGTTCAACCAATTGAGCGTAAGACACTTGCAAAAACTGTCGAGTTTGCATTTAATCTCTCTACAGTGGGGAAGAGAAGGGGGAAAAAGCAGTCTTGAGAGTGCACATCTTTTCCAGCGCAACTCTTCTTCACTATACACACGAGTCAACTTTATTTCCGCCCGCCTGTCAAACTGTAGCTGTCAAACACGAGCTGAGGGGTTGAGCTCCTGCTGCTGCTCCGTCATTCAGGAAGTCCAGACCAAAAAACTGACAGCACTTCGAGAAGTCACACACCGACATCTTCAGACTTAAATGTCCTTGAAGTGCGTCCTGCTTCAATCTTCTTTTTTTATTTTTTATTAGAAGAAGAGGTGAGCTGCTTTTTGTTTCTCTCTCTCTCTCTCTCTCTCTCTCTCTCTCTCTCTCTCTCTCTCTCTCTCTCTCTCTCTCTCTCTGTGTTGTTGTATTGCTGTCAGTGTTTGCTCACCCCCCCCCCCCCCCCCTTCCTCTCTCTCTCTCTCTCTTCAATGGTTATCGGTTAAAAATGGCACTTCCTCTTGGTTTAACGGGGCTATACGCTACAGCTAAATATTAAAGTAAGACATGGTTATTTCTATGTTGCACCTGAAGTTTTAAATGGACCAACATCGCTTGCTTTCGACGTTGTTCGTGCTTGTTGTTTCAACGCCACTTCCACTCTTCTAAGAGCTGGTGAGTACATTTACAGAGAGCGGCATCGTTAAGTGCGTAGGTTTCGCTTCTTTTTTTTTTTCTTTAACGACGTTTAGTTAATTGATGTATCGCTTGCACCTGCTCAAAACATCGACACTGGCATGGCTTTTTTTGTGTGTGGATATGTACCGACGCTTTTGGCACTTTGGTTTGCTCCTCAAAAAGGGGGGTGAGTAGACTATGTAAGCAAAAAAACTGGAGGGGATGACAGGTTGTAATGAAGTATTGTTTCCTTCCCCCCAAAAAAAGCATGATAAACGCGGTTACATAGTCGCTAATGTAAACTCGTGTCGGAGGTGTTATTTTCGGCGTTGTCATGCAATGCAATGTGGGCCAGTCTGCGCGAGTGTCACATCCAAATTAAAAAAGAAAAAAAATGACTGTGGTATCTTCCATTGTATCCTACATTATTGTTGTGAGTGAGATTTCTTTTTACTATCAAACGCACATTCCCAATGGCTTTCGCGTCCACTACACATGACACGCACCACATTTTTTTTTACTACATTTACTACGCCTCTCTCTCCCTCTCCTTCTCCTTTAAACCAGTCGAGCATCTTTTGACACTTTAATTTTGCAATAATGGCTCGTAATTGTAATATAATGCAAAGACAATAACCGTGTGTCATTGATTTTTTCCCCCCTCTTCCTGCAGCGAAAGCCATAAGAGGTCATCACCTGCATGCTTAGACGGCGCTTGGTTAAATAATCCAGCGTTAAAAAAAAAAAAAAGTAAATGTAGGCTACCATGACGCGCTCGAAATGGCAGATGTAGATAGCAAGCTGTGCACTAAAACCCAAGCTGACCCAACATGATGTCATCTCTTGTGTGTGTGCGCGTGTGTGTGTAGAGCGCATGAGTGAGTGAGAGCCAGTAGCAGACCTGTGTGTGTGTGTGTGTGTGTGTGTGTGTGTGTGTGTGTGTGTGTGTGTGTGTGTGTGTGTGTGTGTGTGTGTGTGTGTTTCACTGCTTAAACTGTGTCATTTGTAAAGATTTATTTTAAGAAGAAGTCCACCCACGCAAATATCTGGCTTGGATCACCAGAGTTTAATCCCATATTATGACATTGCACCTGCATGTCATTCATATCATTTCTTTTTTTTTTCATAGTATATTCTGACTTTACCTCTCTGCTCAGGGGTGCAGAGAAGGTTTGTTGAGTGGACGAGAAACCCCATATTAACTCAGCTCATCAACGTTTGTTTAGTGGTGTCACAAAAAGTGGGAAATGTGAGTGATTTTTAAGGAACAACCATCAAGGTTTGTGTTTTTTCTTTACAGTATTCTTCCCTCTGTGGGTATAAAAAAAAGTTTTACTGCCGTATTTGTATTTAGCAGCAGACCTACTTTCTTTCAAACGGCAGGGATCTGTTGTGCAAGTCCTCTCCTTGCTTCATATCACCCATGCTTAGCATAGGCTCAACGGCCACCTATTGACCATGCAAATGAGATAAGGAACAGAAAGTGACACACTTCCTTATTAGTGATGGTATCTAGGGCAGTTCTGTGTTTAAGATTTATTTTGCTTTGATTGCTGTATTTTTTCCAGTAAATGTTTCAGTGTAGCCTGATAATACAAAGGTCAATATGTGCTGAATGCTTTCTTCTTGTAAAGTTGGACCCTATAGCAGGTTAGCCATGTCTGATGAGGTAGGTGACTTTTATGACCAAAAGTAAAAAGGCTTAGAAGTTGAAGATAATTGTTGTTGTTTTTTTTAAGGCTCACAATCAATAGAAATATGTCGTCACCTGCTGTAATTTGACCTACATTAAAACACAGCATATGTTAATGTGACAAGAAGCTCACTTTCTCTGTAGACAGGCTGAGGCAGTTATACACGTACTGCTAACAGTCATGGCTTTTTATAGAGCTGGGTGAGAGATTATTGAGACATTAGCCAGGGGTCTTCTCATGAATGTGCACAAATCCCTTTAAGTGTGTGTGTGTGCGTGCGCGTATGCTGATAGATTCACTCGGAGAGGACACATCAGCTGCTCTTGGCAATTGGCTGATGAGGTTGTCAGAGACAGGGGGTGGGGAGGCTGTCTTGCTCCCACTGAGGACATGTCCACACTGAGGGTAGACTGCGGTTTACACACACACACTCACACACACACACACACACATACACACACACACACACACACACACACACACACACACACACACACACAAGACGGGTTGTAATCAGGGTCAAGATTATCTGAAATCATATCTGTCAGACTACGTGTTTTGCAGTGCAATACTGAGAGGGGAGTTGTGTTGTATCAAGCATTATTCTCATTGTTCACAATGTTCTGGCCCATAAAAAGGTCTTGGCAGTTGAAACTTTTCTTTTTTCACCTCCTCCTAGTCTTCTTAAGGAAGTATTACTTGACTGGTGAAAGCCATAGGATGTGGGTGACAGCTCAGAGATAAAATATCATGACATTCCGTAATTCATTTGCAGCTGTGCGTGTGTAAAGTTGTTTGACACAGGTTTAAAAAACAAGTTAACGGGAAAAAAACATGCATGGTGTGATCGCTGTATTTTGTAATTCAAAGTGAGCTATCAGAGAGAGAGAGCTCGAGGTGACAGAAAGTTGGTTTGTCATTAGCACTACACAGAAACTGACTATGTCTGTGCAAGCATTGTTTTGTTTTACATCACAAGATCAGTGGTGTCAGATTCATTCCCTCTAGAGAGCGTGTTCATGTTTTTTGGTGGGAATGTTTGGCTAAAACAGAGAAGAAAAAGTGCGTTTTCAAATTTATCCAGTTTACTGTGGGCCTGGCTGGCATTGGTGGTAGTGGTGGAGGAAGGGGAGCAGAGGGAGGGTGTTAAATCCTGGCAGGAGGCTTAATCATGCCCTTCTCTGTAAAGGGGGTTTGGATTATCTGGGTGTGAGTAAAGTTTAAAATATAAAGCAGCAGAGGATGTGGGAGCTTCTCTTCTCAAAAACTCTTCAACCCCGCAAGTTAGTTTCAAAAAGAGGATAATACACAATAGTTACGGCTCGGTCACAAGAGTGTTCATGACAGCGACATTTTCCAGCAATTTTATTTTGAATACTGACTGTGATTGTGGATTTTCTCATGCAGACAATTTGTTTTTCTATAAGTTTAACTTTCATAGCAAAAAGTCAAAGTAACATGGCGAAGAACCTTAAGAAGATGATCCCCAACTTTAGTAGTTGACCTGGTTTGAGTATCTAATCCAACTTTGCCAGCTGCATGCCGTTGTTCTAACCTCTGATCCACAGGAGAGAATTGATCTTTATGGCAGCTGTAAATGATTACATTAACCTCAAGGACAGTAAATACACTCTAAAAATGGAAAACATCAATTCACACTCCTCAATCAAAGTTACAAAGTACTGCTTGACTGATACTAAATATCTATGGCCATGTCGATATTTAATAGTTGAAAGCAAAGTTTTTATGCCTCCACATGTTTTTGGGTTGTCCATCCCTTCTCGTAAATGTGATATCTCAGGAATGCCTTGAGTGAATTTTCATTACATCTGGCAAAAACATCTGCTTGGACTCAAAGGTGAACTGATTAGAATTTGGTGGTGAAAGGTCAAGGTCACTGTGAACTAACATAACTCAAGAATTCATACGCTGATCATGACCAAGGTTCACACAGATGTCTAATTTTATATCCAAAAGGTCAAAGGTCAACTTCCCTGTGACATTATAATGTTCTGCAAAAACACTTTTCCGGCCATTATTCAACGACATAACTCAGGAAAAAGAAGGGGGGATTGTGACCATATTTCACATTTGGTCAGATACTGAATTGGTGACACTAACATTTTGGGCCCAACTATACAAATTCTGTGCTGCTGTGTGTGAAGCAGAATTTGTAGCTTCTTTGTAGGAACATCTATATCTGAAGCATTGTCTACAAGGGTTCGATGTGTGCATGTGTAATAGTTGGGACATACGAATGAACTCAAACACATCATGCTACATCGTGCTCTGAGGATGTGCACTTGATCGATTCAGGCAAACAAAGCAGGCCCCACTAGTGTGCCACCACAACCTGAAAATGAGCCCTGACTGTTTTTGTTGTTTTGATGAAGTGATGAGATGCACCCCTCTACCAGAGAACATAGTGAACTGATCACTGTGCAGAGTCTGCTTATCACCTGCCTGTGAACATGCACATGATGTGGCTACTATCACAGATAATGTCGGCTGGATGTTAGAGGCAGGCATACAGTTATTTGGAGGGCGGGTGCTGGGGTGCCTCTGAATGTGTATTCTTGTTATCAGCAGCACCTTGTCCCAGTGCTGGTTAAACAGTTAAACAGTTACTGTCACTGGACTGCTCTGTGCCTCAATGGTAGCAGTGTAACAGTGCAGTGTACTGTATATAACATAACTCCTCAAGACCCAAGCCAAGTTCCCATGATTTGCTTGCCACCTGTTAATTAAAGTGAATGGGGTTTGCCCTGAAGTAAGTGAGCAAAGTTAGCCTCTTTTGACAGAAATGAGCTACACCTGGGGCCCATTTGAACCTGACTGGGCTCAACTAAGGTGGACTGACCCTTTGGACTATTCTTATTTAGTGACAATCTCAGCCTCTCCTAAACAGAGAATGGAGACACGTCTGGCTGCTGAGTCTTTCGTGAGTTTTGCTCAGTTCATATATTAGCGTGGATGATTTATCAGTGTAGCTCTACGCACAAACATGGCTTGTTTTTCTTCAGAGTGATTGTCCACGTTTCATTAATATGTACTAAAAGCTTCAGCAGTTTATATGTAAAACAAATAGTCACTGTTTCCCTGTAAAACACACCACAGTAGTTACAATTGTTGGTGTGACCTCTATGTACCCGTTTTGGCTTGTGCTTCACAGCTCTCCTAATGTGCTGTGGTGCCTAAAGAAATCTCTTTCAGTCTCAGCTGAATCCTGACTTGTCTAATTTAAGAACAACCAGAAGGCATACAGGCCGCCATGCGGCCTTACAGAACCTGGGCCTACTTTAATTAGCACTGAAAACAGTGCTTTGGACAGCCTCATCTGTCCCAGCTATTATCCAGCAAGTGATGTCTTACCAGAGTCTGCAACTCCTCCTTCCGCCCCCCTCATCAAGGCTGGGGTCGTGTGGATGTCGAAGTTAACAAGTTTACCTGCTCTGCTGTCGAAGAACCATGACAGGCCCACTGGTTGGACCATATGTCTTATGGCTTGCCACCAAGCCTGTAATGAGTTTACTGGCTGTGCACTAGATCAGCTCTACATATCTGTGTGACAGCCATACTGATATTTTCCAAAAGTTGAAACCCTTCACACCAGTGTAGACCGCCTCGGCAGGTTTTGTTTTGCATCTCAGGCAACCTGTTGAAGTGAAAAATGTACAGTTCTCCTCCCTGCTGACTAATCCACCTCAGCATCACCTGAACTTTTCCTCCAGGTCCATGTGATAGGAGGCTGACTTTTAAAAAATATATTAGAGAATTGTCGGTTTAGCCGGTGCTACAGCAGTTTGGTGGTTTATGCCACGGTAGCAGAGCGCATCAAATATTAAAGCGCTGCTGTCAGGCTTAATGTTCTGCAGTGATCTGGTTTAGCATGTCTAATATAGGAATGCTGTCTCAGATGACAAGGAGAATTATGCCCTCCCTACCCCCACCTCTCCTCTGCTAGCAGATGTGTTCATGCATACTGCTTTTAATGATGATTTCAAAAGACAGCAAAACTCTGCGCTGCTGCAAAATCATGGTCTTGTGAAGCCGGCGAAAGAGAGAACCAGTACAGATATTTGGTAACAAGATTAATAGTTAGTATAGTTGCAGTAGCACTTTATTTAATTAACCAATGGTGAAGACTGCATATACATACCCATGTTCACAGTGGGCGCATCCCTAAGCCGCCTTCTGGTGGGTATTACGGTAGTGTTTTGTGCCCAAGATAGACTCAAACATCTATCGTAATTAGATTGAAAGTGTGTGCTGGGAAAAACACTTGATGATCTTCAGCTCATAGGCAATATCTTTTTCATAATCCATCTGGTGGTCCATGTCCACTAAGACCAGAAAAGAAGGCAGAGTCATCGTCACAAACTCTTTCATCCGCATGTTACTTCTGCATTTGATGGAAACTGTGTATTCGCACCACTGACCGTGATAGGAGTCACAGGGAAAGATGTGAAATAGATCTAGTCATGGCCCAGCAGCTGGTGCAGACCTGAGTCATGGCCTTGGTCTACTGAAAGCTGTCTCTGAGGGTGGATGGGTGGGTGGGTGGGTGGGGAGGGTTGGGAGTCATGGCCCAACAGATGTCTCATCAACAACTGCCTCCCCAGTGAGCGTGCCACTTCTGCTGTTCAGTCGCCACCTTGCACTTCATCTGACCGTCCGATTTAGATCTTTTTGTGAGCACTTGGATCCAGCTCTCATCCAGTTTTACATCAGAAAACATTGCGCACGTTAAGAAGTATTTATTGAAGCGTTTGTGTCTATGTGTACATGCCAGCCTTTATGCACCTGGCAGGTTTCACACTTTTCATATGCTCTTCACCAGCGTGACATCTGGCTTGACTTGTTTACCGCATGCAATATCGATATGTTATATACCAAAATGCAGAACAGATTGGTCGTTAAATACATCATCCTTTCTTGTGCAGCACACGGACTGTTCTTCACCCCTTCATTGTTTTCTTCCAGCATACTAAGCCCTGTGTCATAGGAGAGGCATTTTGGCAAGTCAGCCTCACTGGGTGTGGGAGGTTAGCACGAGCGACTTGATTACAGCCCTTCATTAGAAGTGCGCCTCCAATCCTCTGGCGAGGTTGCAGCTGTGACCATGAGTTGCCCCTCCAACCCCCCACCCCCCTCCTCGTTCCAACCCCCATTATGTCCGGCTACATCTGTCTACAGCTCTCCTCATATGAAATCTGCAAGCCTCTATCTGCTCTTCCATGACTAGGCCAAGTTGAAGCGTTGGGGGAATTATGAGGGGCCATCATCATCACCCAAAGAGACATCCCCATTTCTGATGGCTGACTTGTCTTATCTCTGCCCACCACCACCCCTGCTGGGTCTGGGGCTTAATTTAGCTCAGCAGAATGAAGGAAAGGGCTTAGGCAGGAGTATTTTTAGCACAACATGGTTCACTGTAATAGGGGTCTTTAAAAAATTGAAAGTGTCATGTCACAGGCCTACATTTCGCCTCTATTCTGCTGACTCTCCTCTGCATGCAGCCGACTGGGAAAACTCCAGTATGCGCTGCTTGCTTAGCAGAGTGGGGCATGTCAACAAGGCTTAGGATGCATGATTGTGACGGACACATTTGCTGATGTGAGTAGGGTAATACACTGCACCGCGCTAGTCTATTTTTGGAGCTGCCTTTCGGCTGCCCAAAGCGTTTTGGTGTCTCACAGTTTTACATCACAATTTTTACTCAGCGCCTTTTTAGAACATTTTTTTTAATCGGGAATGTTTCTGAATTTGTCTTTCATTTCTTGTAAAGTGTCATCGCAGAGAACATTTCACTGGTGTGTCTGTTAAGCACTGCCATGGCAGCACAACAGCGGGGACTGTGGCCAACGTTGGCGTTATTTAACGAGCGCTGACAAGCTTTCATTCCATAGCATTACCAAATTATACAGGGCTTTTAAGGGTGACATCGCCTGGCAATATCGCACTGAACCTTTTCGGTCTGGCTGCCACCGAACCTGACGTAAATGCTTGATAACTCCTCATCTGTTGGGCTACCAGAGTGTGCGCCAAACCGACCCCCCCTTCAACCCCCTCCCACCCCCACACCAGTCCCAAGAGAAACTAGGCCTCTGCCCAAGCTCTGTGCAGCCCTAATGCGGTGACTGGACAGCCTCCATTGGGTCAAGTGGAGATTTGCCTCTGATGAATCTGGGGGAGATTGTGTTGTGCTCTCGCCATCCAGCAACGAGTTTTATTTTTTATTTTGTATTTAAGTCTGTGTCTGGCTGAATATGTTAACCACAGGATTCCAACCAACAATTTGTAACGCAAGACAACCTAAAGGCTAAAGCGTTAGGAAAGGTTATACCATTTCTGTTGATCCACTGGGCAACGCAGCTATTTCCCTGAATATTAGAAACATGTTTTTGACTTTATTTCAGCCTCCTCCTATATTGAGCTGCCATTATCTCTTCAACTGTTTTTTTTGTTTGTTTGTTTTTTTGCTAACCACTGATTCATCAGACTGGATGTGAATGGTGTGTCATGAGGCAAAAGAAGGCAATGAGAGCCAAACCAAGTACTTCTGCCACCCCTTTTCTTGCTTAATAGTCCATGCCAGGAAGTCTTTGTATGCATTTTGTGAACCCAGAGAGCCTGAGGTCAAACTGAACAATTGTCCAATTAAACTGTGACTTGGAGGTAAATGTGCCAGTCAACATCCCGCCCCGCTATTTCACTCTCTCATTCTTGGTTTTGTTTCCTTCTCTCACTTGCGCGCACACAAGCTCTCAAACACAAATGAACCAGATGCGCAGCGCTCCAAAGCCAGGAGGCCATGAACCCTGGGATAATTGCAGGGATGATATTGTCCCAGGGGGCGACTGAGGAAATGGTTAAATTATCAGGCCGTGAGGGTATCAAAGAAGCCGATACATGCACACACCCTTTCTGCAGCGGCCTGCATGACCCGTGTCCAACTATTGTTTCCTGGTGTTACACGAGGGGGGCTTCACCTATTGTACTTTCTTAACTAATTCACAGCGAAGGAGCAGGAAACAGGCCAATATTACTACCGGATTAGATTTCAAGGTTCAAGTTACTGTTCTCACAAATAATCACAGCAGGATTTTGTTGTTCCTCCACTTTGTGATCACTGTAACACACAAGGTAATTAGGTAGTCTTTCATTGATTAGCTTTGAGGGTGTTTCTGTTGTGTAGTAGTATCAGGAAATCCATATTATAGGGTATTGGCTGTGAAAATTAAAGAAGCTGGAACTGAATACTGATGTGAGAGCACACATAAATGTTGTAGGTCAAGATAATAAACATGATTGAGGGCAATAATGGTCAGCAAGTAGGGCTAGAGCCTTTGACAAAGAATGAGAGGCATAGATAGATAGAGAAAAGCTCATAGACAAGATGGATGTCAAGGAGCGTCAAGCGTGCGCACACATTTTTTCTCTCACTTTGATTTATTCAGCTCCGCGTTATAAATAAAAGGTGCCGTTATTAATTTATGGGCCTTCCTTTTTTCCCCAACAAATATTTGCAATATGAAGATATGTACCCAATCTATTATTGATTGGCAGCACACAAAGGACCGTCTAATCTGTGTGCGCTGGTGAGATCAGACTGCACAGATGAAGTGGAAGATGTTGCGGTGACAAAAATATAGTGAGAAGAAGCAGTGACTGCTCCATTTCCCAAAGAGACGGTGTGTGGGAGGTTGCAGAAGTTAATAGATAACCTGGCTGGACGAGATTGTAGTAATGGGTTGAAATTCATGGAAAAAGTATTTCATTTGACCTTTTTAGTAATCCTTTTGTGGTCTGTTCGTTACAGCCCTATTGAAAATTTAACATAGTGAGAACTTAAAAAGCTATAGATTGCCTTTAAATCTCTATTACAATTTCTCAGAACTCAAGTTAAACATCTGTATATTTGATTAACTATCTTAAAAGATGTAAGGTGTAAATATACATTTGAGCAGTGAGAACTAGTGTATTTTTGGCACTTTTGCTTAAAAAGTGACTGAAATTAATCAGTTAATCCTGTTCTCCCGATGATAGTAGAAAATGTTTTATTTATTTATTTTAAACTATCACTCAGCAAATGACAAACTGAACCAAGCACTTATATGATTTCAATATATTGTTGTGGTCTTTTTGTTCCAATCAAAGCCTTTAGCGCTTATTAAAGATAGCTTGTATGTGGACATTAGTGATGCACGGATTGTAGTTAGCCAATTACCGCGGGTTGGGCAGGTCTATGAATTATAGCAGGTAGGTTGCTGGTGATGAAATAATACGTCATAATGAGGAAAATATTAATTACATTCTCTAAAATGTGAACATAGCAGAGAGCAGAGCTGCGGCGCTGTCGTCTGCTGCTGCTCCGCTGAGTCGCAACTACAGGAACAGGAAATACTAAGAAATATACTGACACTAATATAATTATTTCTACAGTTATACAAGAAAGATATAATGGAGATATCAATGCACTCAGCATGATACAATCTTTCCAGACTGCACTGGTTATCAGGAGCAGAAACGGGACTAGGCTACGTAAATATGAAACTGTATCGCAGAGGCTCAATGCACTATTTAAAAGCATTGAAAGCAGCATCTCTAATCTTTAAAGTAAATTATAAAGAAAACATTCATACATCAACAGAGGTGGATTTAGTGATTTAGCAGCGCCAAACAAGCTCTGTCTTGAAACAACATGTCTTGATTTTGGGACAGTTTACATTCACTTCAGGACAGTTAAAATTGTTTTACAGGACGGTTGCGGGACAGTTTTGATAAAAGTTAGTCTGGAGCCCTTCAATTAATAGATTATCAACATGGTAATCAATATTACCATGTTGATTCAGATATGTGGGACAGTCTTAACTCAAACACGTCCACAAACAGAAACTCATATGAGCACATATGGAAGACACTGAACTTACAAAATGAGTTGTGTTGATGGCTGTTTGTGCGTCAGAAGAGCCACAAGTTACTTCAGGAGCTGGTATTTGGAGGGGGCAGATCTTTATTTGATAGTGCCTGGCCTAACCCAACCCAAACTGTTGCCTGTGGTTACATCTGTTTTAACGGGCGGTTTCACAAACAATCATCGAAGAGAACCCACTACTGTTTCAGTTTTAAAGAGCCCAGCGCTTTAGCTACAGTTGGCATATTGTCGCTCATTGATTCTTCTTCTTCTTCTTCTTATGTAATTGGCTTGACCACCCACAGCCTGTATCTCTTTCATACAAATGCTGTAAACAAACACAAGGTTTTAGTCGTGTGTTAAACCACTATAGCGGATATAGTGGATGTCACCTTTTACAGAAAGTTATTTGCGTGGGTAAACTCTATCCTCCGCAGGGCAGATTTTTTTTTTTTCATTATTTACTCCTCCTCTCTTTTTTCTGTGTGTGTGTAAAAAAAGAGGCTTGGATGAATCAGTACAGATCTAAAAGAGGAAGGGGGAGGCTAAGTTCTGAGCCTGAATTAATTCCCAAACTAATTGCGGGCAGACTTTACAGGGGATAAAAAGCTGAAATCCTAGGGCCTAAAACCCATGGGCCCTCTCCCACTCTGTGTAAACCCCCGTGATGATGTACATAATTTATACTGTCAGTGTATATTTGAAAAAGAAGAAGAGGAAGAAGCAAAGCACAAGGGAAATGACTCAGTGGCCTAGATGCATGTTTCCTTTTTGGGGTTTCCTCTGCTTAATTTCCTCCTTCGATCTTTCTCTTTCATTTCGGGTTCATCGTTCTCTCTTTCTCTCTCTTTTGAAAAAAGCAGAGGAGGAGAGAAACGGTTGTAGGTTAGCATGCCAAGGCTTCTCCTGCCGCGTCGCATCCATTGAGGCGTCATAGCTGGATGAATCAAATTACCCACCACCTTCTCATGCCACGTCTCTGCTGAGGTGTTATGATGATCGAGCCGTTTCCGTGTTAACTCCGAATCCTCTATCGCACTGATAGAAAAGCAAACAATGGGGGCACTGTGTCATGTTGTCCATCCATTAGCAAGCATGAGTTTTTTCTGTATGTATCGGTGTGTTTCTCGCAGACTTTGACACACAACCCCCTTCGCACCCACCCCATTGTCTTACTCTCTTCACGGTCAAGTCGTTTAGAAAATGGTTCCTTGTGATACACTAGAGCTTGCAGGACATTTTTATTCAGTCTATTATGAGGCTGACAGCTCTGGGAGTCCTAGCCATAAATGTATAACAGTGAATCACAACATCCCCTGCCGTCCTGTGAGGCCCTGGCGAACGGCTGCATGACATCATCATTTTCCCTCCAAGAACACGGCCTTCGAGAAAGTCAGAGAGGGCGTCTCATCCATCCAGCATAGATGGTCTTACATGAAATCCATTCACTGAGCTGTTTGGGAGATTTAGAGTGGTTCATTACGTTGGCTTTGTCTGGAGGGCAGTCTTGAATTCGGCAAACCTTGGTTGGCAGATTAAGGAAGGAAGGATGGAAGGAAGGAAGGAAGGCCGTTTTTGAAGGGATTATGATACTTCCTCAGACGAAGGGGTCTGAAGCTTTCGTTGTCATTTTCTTTGGGTGTCCTGCACCAGATCCCAAAATAAGGGCAAACCTTTTACTCATACTATCCTGGATCCAAGTGTAAAGGTGGTCACATGCAAGAACAGCCTTTTCCATTCATGGCTCACTCACTCAACTCATCTGTTAATTTGCTTCTCTTTTAAAATTTGATTCAGAAAAAAAACAACAACTCAGCAAGCGGCATCTGCATCTCCTCCTCACTGAAATAATTTCTCTTTTTGCACTGCTGTCACTACAGACCATGCAATAGGCTTCTATTAATCTTTGCGCTGCTCTTGATTGGAAAATCCTGTTGGGCTTTAGAGTAGCACTTCACTCTCCGCTCAGCCCTCCCCTTATACACACACAAATATGCACACACACACACGCATACACACGCTCGGAGCTGAAACTAGATCAGCTGGTGTGTTCTTTGATGAGTAGTAGACGTTGTCCTTCTGTCTCTGTGTATGTGTGTGGGTTGTGTGTGTGTCTATGTACATTGTGATTGAATGACTATAGTGCTTCATGTAATGATTACATGGGTGTTTCATGTATATATATGTGTGTGTGTGTGTGTGTGTGTGTGTGTGTGTGTGTGTGTGTGTGTGTACATGTGCTCAGCTAATGTGTATTTGCACATTTTCTATAATACCCTCAAACTCTCTGCAGCATGATGACTCACAAGCCGCCGGTTTATGCTTTTGACCACCAGCAATTGTTACTGTAGTGTTAGGGGTGCAGCGACCACAGTCTCCTCTGAAACACACACAAACACATACACACACGCACACACAGAGAGCGCTCAAGTCTTTGAAGAGCCAGAATAGTTGATGCAGGGGCTAAAACCTTGCCATGACAAAATGGGTGGAACATAGTTAATCTATATCAGCTGTCATGTCGTCTTGATATCAAACAGCATCAGACTGATTACTTTCATCACCACACTGCCAATACATGTGTGTGCGCACCTGAATATTTGTTGCATGAAACTTACATCTTCAATCATTGTGTGCACATTTGCCTTAGTACATTTTCATATTGTGTTTTTTTTCCCCTTCATTGTCTATGAATGCATGCACACGTGTGACTCCACAGCCATCATAGGTTCGGGTGTGGAGCCGAAGAGTATTTTTGCAGCCACAATGAAAATCAATACAGCTGGGAATTGATAGTGTCATAAACAGACCCGGGGTTATTGCCTAGTCGATACGGCCCATCTAGTCACCACAGTCCCAGCTGAGCCTGGCTGATGTGGCCAATAGCTGTGAGTGTTACACACACTGATCAAAACACTGGCACTTATCGAATGGCCTGTCTTTGGCATTCACACCAGTTTTTAGCACCAACAGCAGCCCCAGCTATGTGTCGCCCAGGGTCAATTACAAGTCGTCGCCTGAAGGCAGAGACGTTAGTGACCGCACCTAACTGACATTTAACCTTAACTGTGTGTCTTTTCTCTTCTCTTTTTTGTGAATCAACAACAGGAATATGGTCATGTTTGTCAGTAGGGGAAATTGATATTGGTAGTCCAGGTATTACAGGTTATATCTGTAGGATTTTTCTAATGGTCCTGCTGTCAACCACCATAATGTCACAATGATCCAAGTGACATGTAGGGAAATAGATGATCTTTTTCTTGGGGAATTAAAGAAAAACTGTAAGCTCACATGTGATGAAACACAAGCAATGAGTGTAGGTAAGAGCAGTAATGAACAATTAGTAGTAATTAGTGAGGTTTTCTATTGAAATGGCAATACTGTTTTATTTTACCATAACCTGTCTTGACTCTCTTCCTGTTGACCATGCAACTGTTTTCCTTTTCCTTCCTTTTCAAAATTGACCTGGTCTGGTCTGGTTATATAAAGTATAAATTGTCACCCAATTCTGTGCAAGAACTTTTAGCCAACTTTATTCCAACTTATTATCTCAGGTTTAACACATATTTTTAGGAAATTATGGGTTTTAATAGACCTCATTTAAATGAAATTATACCTGAGTTGAGTTTAGTTTAGTTTGTTTCGGTCATTAAACTCAAATAGTATGTAGTTGTAGTATGTATGTAGAAATAAAGTAAATAATCATATGTCCTTGTTCCCTGTCCTTCATCTCCATTAGAAATAGTGACAAGCCAAAAGGGAACAAAACTTCATTAGAGAAGCCTGTGTCAAATATCATTTTACCAGTGGATGCACTGTTTATTTTTTTTAACTGCATTATTGCAGCAATGTAGGATACCAGCATAGAAGGGTATCACGTTTAAAAAAAACAGAATTTTGACAACTACTTTTGAACCAGGTGCTGGTACATTGTCATTGACTGCCACCAAGTCTGATTTATTTAATTAATTAAGTTCTACTACTCTGTGGTGCACTATGGCTTTTCTTTATGCTTAACATTCACAAATTCTTCTAACAGATTTCTTGTAAACACATTTTTATTTAGATTAGATTTCTGTCAGAGCTCAAGCTGAGAGAACAATTTGCTTTGTTCATCTGACTGTGCTATTTTTGATGATGCTGTTTTCTGGTGTAAGCATGCAAGGAGCAGGGGAAATGCCCCAGTGGGGGAAAAAAGGGCTAAAAGCTGTATAATTATTTGTTGTTTCATTCTTTCTTTTCCCTGTAGTATTTTTATGGAAGCAAAGATGCAATACCTCAAGTTTGTGACAATGTGAGTTTTTCCTTTCCCCAGTGCACATTATCCAGGTTTATAGTTAGTGATTAGTCCTAACTGGCTACTGCTATTGTCTTACCTCTGAGTATGTAGTAATGAATAAACTAATCTTCTGTAGAATGAAAGTGGAATTTACATTGATGTAAAAAATCAAATGACAATTGAAATATTAATAATAATAATGATGTGTTTTAGCTTCCATTTAGCTTTAAAAAAAAACTAAACTCTGTCTCCTCCTCCTTTTTAAAATCAGATTATTCCAAGTAGAGGAAATGTAGAGTAGCGTGTCTTTGTAAAATCAGCTGCAGAAACATTGATGCTATGATGAGTACATACTAAATCCTTTCTCACCAGCAGTGTGAGTATTTTATTGTTGAAAGTGGATGTAATAAAGCTGAGATCGTGCAGATAGCTTCTGACAGATTTTTCTGTTGAACCCACTGACCCCAGGTCAAATTTATGGATTAAATTTGACTTGTGTGTGGGCCAGTGCGTTACAGATTAGTCTGTTAACCCTGTAAATGACTGATCATCACTCACCCATCTCTGTCATTAAAGCCTGATATGGGATCATTAAGCAGCAGGACCACCACCTGAGTACTGTAGGCCACAGTGAAGGTGGAATGAAATGTTTAAACGCAACGGTCGCGTTTGTCGTGTTTCCCCTTCAATTTTTGATTTTGTGCTTCTCTCCACTTGAAAATTACTCATTTATAAAACACATGCATCATTTCATAGGGATTATGGATCAGTAGCAGTTAGCTGGTTTCATTCTGGATTTCATTTGACCTTTTATTGGTTTTTCTCAAGATGGCAACTTCAGTGTACTAATGACAATCTTCATTATACACAAACTGTTTGTGACTCTGACCCACAAAGGGGACTCTCCCCCCGTCGAGTTTGTGCCTTTACTATCAAAACTCTTTGTTGATAGAAGATGAGAGCATCAGTCTAGTTGATAGCTCTTTGTCAGAGGAGACATTTTGACATGTCATAGCAAGAAGAGCACAGGTGTAACTAATTGGATTAGTGATGGTTTCGTTTCATTTAAGTGCTCCTGTAAGATAGGTGAGTGAGCGAGCATTCATAATGCCCAGGGACGTGGACTTGGCACATCTAAATGCAGTGCAGTCATTATTAATGTAATTAATTACAGCCTCACTTTTCCTGCTATGACATGTCAAAGTATCTGCCATGAAACAAACCACTGGAGGTGAATTGAATTTAGTTTGTTGGCTTCGATGTCCTCCATAAACCGTTTTATACCGCTTTATAATCACGGTAATCCAGTGGTTCCAGCCTGAGGTTTGGACCCTCCCTAAGGGTCGCAAGATAAATCCAAAGGGTCACAAATTATGAGCTGGACTAGAGAAAAAGAGAAAAAAAACATGTTTCTGGGACACACACACCGATTAACTACACTTTTCTATAATTAGGGATGTCCTAATTAACATTTTTAGGCCCCAAGTCCTTAATATTGGTTATTTGCTGATATCAAGGCCGATATGATACTTATATTTTCCACAATGACACAGATGCCAAGTTGAAAATAAGACAAGACAGACCTTAATTCATCCAGAAAGACATTTTAACGCCCAAGATACTAAACACTTTAACAGCTTGGTGCATATTCTGTATGATCGTGTTGAAATCACTTCTGACTGACTCAAGCAACATAGTCACACTTAGGAGTAAATATTACATATGTGACTGATGCATTTACACCTTTTTTTGTTACATCTAGCTAGAATGCGTCTCTGAGGTTTCAATCACTTTTAGGATCCCATCGGCGTAAAACACATGAAAAAACTACGTGTAAATGGTGTCTTTTTGTCCCTTTCTTACATTTTAATCCAAAGGTGTGTTGACTCTGTGCATTGTTAAAGAACATAGGCCTTATGTTTTCACAGACTTGCACTGTACATACTCTTACTGACACACAGCCAGAAGCCAAGCTAATGTAGGATAGATTTTGTCCAAGTTGGAAAGAGAAGATGTAGGTTAATGCGAGCCCTGGGGTGAAGCCAGTGTTATTTTATGTTTTTTTTTTTTTTTAACTTATTTATTTCAAGTTCTCCAGGGGATAATGACTCGGGCAGTTTTGCCAAGGTGCACATGCACAGTCTCTGCAAAACGCTCAAGATTAATCAAATGATTTTTGGACATCGTTTACATAAAATAGAGCACACGTGCACATTGGAGTTTGTTGAGTGAGTCAGCTTACAGAGGAGGTGGCGCTGGTGGAGTCGTGCTTTTAAAATAATGAACTGCTACTGCGCTGAGCCTACGAGGGTTTAAAAAAAAGAAAAAAAGAGTTTGACCAGAAATGTTGCCTGAGAGAGAAAATAACTTACATAAACATGAAACTCCCACGTTCAGACATGTGTTTTTCTGCAGGCATGTCAAGAAAAAGGCATGATGCAGCATTAAGTGCTTGCAAGGTGGAGCGATGAGGGTATTACCAACCCATTTGTAGGTGTGGGTTATGATAGTTTTAATAGTTGTACCATTATCAGTACGTTTACTTTCGAAACTGATTCCCAACATGCTATTTTCCTTCATGAGGAAGACACAACAATTAAAACTCGTACACAATCTTTCTCCTCTCTCATTTTCTTTATCTGAGAATGTCAGTTTGTAAAAAGAACAGAGGTGTGCGTTTGTTTGAGATCAAGGTTCACTTGATTTACTCCCTTGTTCATAACTATTTATCCAGGTGGTTGATCAGGTGTATCCCAGTGTTTTTTTTTCTATTTTCCCAGAGTCTTTAAACAGAAATCCATGTAAATATCCAAGTAAATATAGCCAATATATTATATAAATATTTTTGGATTAAAGATCCAGTGTAGGTTTTCGAAGAATGAAGCTTTAGCTTGACGCTCTAATGATTCCCCTTCTGAATCCACATTAAACATTTTTTTAAAACTTGATGAATTTGAACAGTTTACTTTGAAACAAAAAAATATGATACAGGGCAATTATCCACTCCAAAATTATTACTGATACAAACAGCAGGAATCATTATTTAAAGGGAAAAAAAGGAGAGAGGTCAAAAAAACTGTCCACTCTCCACATGCCTGGCTATCCACCTAATAACCACACGTCCTCCTACCATAATCCTCCCTAAATAATAATCGTCCTTTGCCAAATATTATTATATAAATTAAATTTTCTGCATTTTAAGCTGCCCAAAGACATTTTAAGTACAAAGAATCAAACGTGTTACTTGCAAAAAACAAACTTTAAATCTGCTGTTTTACATATGCACTTAAATTGATGCATACTAATTGATCAAACATTAATAAATTGCATGTAGGCTCCTACAACCAGTATGTAAGATTTAGGCTGATCTATTGGCAGAAATGGTACTAATAATACTCATAATAGGTATGTTTTAATTAGTGTATAATCACCTGAAAATAAGAATCATTGTGTTTTCATTACCACAGATCTACATAGGGAGCGGGTCCTGCTATGTTGCACCACCTTGTTTCTACAGTAGCCCAGAATGGACAAACCAAACACTGGCTCTAGAAAAGGCTTTTGAGGTTTTTCACAAGTTATCATGGCAACCTTTTCAGCTGGTTGCAGTCTGCCTGCCTCACTGCTAGATGCCAGTAAATCGAACACACTGGTCCTTATAAAGCTGCAAAGAGGATGGTGTAGCTCATACTATTAGTGCTTAAAGCTATTGAGAGTCACCACATTTTCCAGGGCAACCTACATTTTTATATATTTATTTATTGTTTACCCTGCACACATCAGGAGCAGTTGGGGGTTCAGCGTCTTGCTCAAGGGAATGAACAACCTAATGACCAACCTGCTCTACCAACTGAGCTGCCGCTACCTAAGGCCATTATAAAATGGTTGGGTGGACCAATAATAATTACTGTTAAGTTGGCAGCTATGGTGGATTTTAGGTTATGCCAGTTAAACGATGTGAAGCCCTTCTTACTTCAGAGGTGAAATATGTAGCATCTGATAACCTGGTTTGGTTAACTTGCATGTTCTGTAGTGAAAGATGCTCTTCTCTGGCTCTTGAGCTTGCTCCCTCTCTATGTATATAACCTGCTGATCCATATAACACTCAATCCCCTCCAATGGCACCAATGAGCAAAACCCCCTACTCCTCCTCCCTCACTTTCTCTGATGTGCAAAATTGTCTGCGAGGGACTGATGAATAATTGAACAGCCTAGTGACGGCGCTGTGTGACACTGCACTGAGTATGTTTGCTTGATTCATTCATTCATTCAGAGAGTCTGTGTGCAGACCTGCCAATCTGTACGCATTTTGACTTGAGTTTGTCTGATTTGAACTGATTTGTTTGTGACTATCAGGCATCATTTAATTATGAAAACCCTGTCAGAAGCAGCCTGAGTAGCACAGAGACACACAGACAGGTGAGCTCTGATGTCATAGTGAAAGTTACAGCCATTAGTTCAGGTGTTGAATGAAAAATAGAAGTTTTTGAGATGATTTAAAGATAGGTTTGAGCATCAGTGTGGCTCTGTCTTGAAACTCTTGAGTTGTATCACCCAAATCCACAAACCGAAAGGAGGACAGAATCTCAGGTGTGGTTTGAAAACCTCACAGTAGCAAGTTACAGAGCAGCACATTACCTTTAGTGTTTCTATACATTCATTTTTATTGTAACATGTTTTTGAATATTAAGTTCAAGGTCTCATTTATTGTTAATTATATCTATCAATAAAATAAAATGTAAAAATTAGAGAAAAAAATCATGGTCTAGTTTCAGGCATGTCAGCAAATGCATATTTAGTAAAGTAAACATTTAGCAGACTCTGGCTTTTTATGTGTGTCTGTGTGTGTGCGCACACGTGCCATGAGAGAAAAGAGTGATAGAGAGGAAGTACACATCACGTACACAATTATTTTGGCCGTTGGATAAAAAATTTGCCAAACGAAGCTAAGCTGAAACCAAAGTTACACCGTTGGTTTTACTGACACCTTTCTTAGAAAAGTCAAGTCTGCCACTTATGAGGCCAGACTGCAGAGTGCAAGTGCAACAACTGAACAAAGTAAAACCGACAAACTGAAACCCACATGTCAGGTGTTTGGTGGAAGTGCGGTGTGGGATGTAAAAATGGTGCAACACAATGTCATTTTCTCAGACTGGTTTTGTTTTGTTTGTTTATTAAACTGCCCAGACTTTATATTAAGCTGCTGTAAATGCCCCCCCCCCCCAAAGGTCATGCTTACAGTCAGAATATAATTAATTAAACCATTTCCTGCCAGAGTTTATATTGAGGTCCTTTACATTGTTCAGTTTTTATTTTTTTAGATACACACTACAGTTCAAGTTAAATGAGTCTGCCATCCAAAATATAATACAAACGTAAGGTGGTACACCAATACTGTCTTCAAGATTCCCAGGTGTGTGTGCGTGTGTGTGTGCGCGTGTGTGTGCGTATGCGTGTGTGTGCGTGTGCATGTGCGTGTTTGTGCGTGTGTGTGCGTGTGTGTGTATGTGTATAAAATAGTGCAGAGATTGATTTTGTGTGCATGCATTTGTATGTGAATGACCGCGTAGGTTTGGGAAACACAAGACAGTAGACCACACACTATTGACCAGGTTAAAAAAAAAAAAAAAAAAGCTCAGCTGAAAAGGCGCTAGCACTGATAGTTGCCAGAGAGGATGAATGGCTTTAATAGAGAAAACTCCAGGCTTCGCTCCGGAGGGACACACACACACACACACACACACACACACACACACACACACACACACACACACACATACACATGCACGCACACCCCTTTGGATTCATGGGATTGCTCTGAAAAAGCTTTCACACTGAATGAGGGATGGTCTTTGTGAGACAGAATGTGTGTGACCAAGGCTGTGCTTATGTGTGTGAATGTCTGTGTTTTATCACCTTTTGAGATCAGTACAAATGTATCCAGTGAACAATGACTATGGGTAATAGTTGGACTGATGACTTTTTCAGATATTACACAGGTTTGATAAGTGCTCCTCAGTACAGATGAACAAATCTCTTGATTTACTTTTTTCTTTTTTTTTTTTTTTTTAAACAAGAGACTTTTGTAACGTTGTAGATGGAAATTATGCCATGGCAACCAAAAACAGTGAAGATTTAGTCCAGTGATTGCAGGATGTTCATCTTTATATCCAGGATTGGACTGTTTTGAGAACGTCTAAATGCAAGTTCATACTTATGTTAAACTAATTGAGCAATTTTAATTCTGCTATAATTATTATATAATTACTATTTTTTTCCACCTTATTACATAACAAGGCAATGAGATATTTAAATGAAGTTACCTGTCCCGTTGGAAAGAATGGGTTTCTTCTCTGCAGGCCTTGATATCTGAGCATGTCATGGCAAACCACTGCCTGCTTAGAATAGCTGAAGGTGTGGTGAAAAGACTGCTGTCATTTCTTTTGTTCCACATCACAGAAAAAAGAATTGGATTCAAAGCTAATTACTTACTCCCACAGCAGTGTGTGTATGTGTTTATGTATTTCATTGACTGATAACCAAAGGTATCATGGTGTTAAAAGTTTATATTGTGAAAGTGTTATAGAATACCACATGCCGACTCTCTATAATGGAGAGATTATCTTTCTCCAACAGCCCTGGCTACTCCGAAACGCCTCACAAAATGCCTTGGCTAGCTCGATAAATAGATAGATTAGATGGAAAGATAGAGATAGATAGAAACATTATTGATACCGAGGGAATTTTAGGCATCCAGTAGCTTATACCACACATAAAAAAACACCAGTACACACAAGAATAAAAAATAAAAACATAGCAGTGAAGAGATCGACTTGCAACAAGAACTACTTCAGAGAGCTCAGACAGCGCAAGAATAAAAATAATTATTGTAAATAATATAAAATTGGAGATAAATATATAAATGGAATACAAAGCAATTCATCCTGCAATCACTAAGAGGCGACGAGAATACTGGCGACAACAGGTGGTAAAACATCAGCAGGAGTTTGCCCAATCAGGAAATAGAGCCGGCTCTGACACTTCCTGTAATGACTATCAGTGTTTGCTGACCAGTCTGGTCTATTGTCCAACTGTAGTCCCAGGTACTTGATCCTAAGAACCTCCACTCGATTCCTCATTAGAGAATGGTTGTTGATAGGGCCTGATCCTCCAGAATTCCACCAACAAATATTGCATAGGTGCCATTTTACACACATATCCTTTGTAGGGCTGGGTTGAGTATCGATACCCAACCCTAATACTGTGTATGGATAACCTGACTCACCAGACGGTTTGTTACATGGAACCATCTGAGATCTTGGAAACTATTCGGAAAAGGGCAGGCGCTTAGGAAGAACACTTGGCACCATCTGTCTATCACTATCTTACCTTGCAAAGCAGCTGGATTTGTGTGATCATGTGAGAATCCTCATAGGACACTGATTTGTCCAAGCCACTGGTGGTTCAGACACAAGCTCATAACTTGAAGCTTTACAAGACGGATTCTTGTGTGATCTAGTGATATCATGATCTCAGGAGTCCAGCTGCCTTACAAGGTATGTGTATCGACATGTGTGAGGAAAACGGTGTGTGTATTGTGGTTGTGGGTGCGCTACTGCCATTATATAATGCCTGATAAGTCTGCATCACTGCAAGTGGCTTTTCTGCATCAATATGGAGATTAAGATTGATACTGACCTAAAGCTTAAGAGCCAAAAGTGGAGCATCACTCCTCTGCTTAGCCAGAAGTGTGAATGATTTGGCTTGGCACCATGGAGAGGTAATCTACTTTAACGGACATGTCTGTAGAGGGGAGGGTTGTTGTACCATTCACTTTTAACACTGATGGAAGCATGGCTTATAGGATGCACGCATTTAACTGCTCAAATTTTCAAAAAAATGTTTTGGTTGAAATAGTAGCCAAGAGATTAATGAACAGTTAAACATGTGAACACTCAGGATGCTACCTGAGTGATACATATCACCAATATGTTTTTTTTCTTTGAACTTACAAAATAGCTGTCAGTTAGTTATACTTTTGGAGATATGACATTTTCTGTGTGTTCAGTCTTAATGATACTGATAGTTTTAGTTTTATCATGCAACACTACTATAATGACAGATATGAAAAGAGTGTTGATAAAAGTTAACACACATCTTAACAAACCAGCTACCAGGACGACCCATTATTGATAATGACAGTTTTGTGGCTGTGAATTGGAGAGAGATGTGTATATCTACTACTGTGTGTCCCTGTAAATCTTTGCATGACCCCCTTTCACCATCCATTCAGACGTTACAGCGAAAAACATTTAAAAAGCACTACACTTTGCCTAAAAAACTGAGATTTGACAAGGGGCTCCCTGACCGTGATTTGAACTGTTGATGGGATGATTACAGGACGTTTAATAAGATTGATGAAATGGTTTGACATTTTTGGAAACATGCCAACATGCTTTGTTTCCAAGAGTTTAATGCGAAGTTCAATACCACTCTCGTCTGTGCATTAAGTATTCACTAGAGCCATGAGACGCTTATCATAGCTTAGCATAAAGACTAAAAGTAAGGGGAAACTGCTAGCCTGGCTCCGTCCAAAGATACAGGAAACTACAGGAAGTCACTGTGCCCAACAACTAAATAGTCTGGCACATAACTCCCTGTAAAACCACAATGTGTAATCCATAAAATAATGCAATGTTAATATTACAGAAACAAGATATAATGTATTGATTACTGAGCTAGCTATCTCTTTGCTCCAACTTGACATTCAGTGTATAGATATGATAGTATTATGCTCTTGTTTAACTCTTGGCAAGAAAGTAAACAAGCTATTTTTTTTCTCAAAATGTTTTTTATTCCTGAAATATTTTTCTACATGGTGACACATAGCAGGTTTAAAGTTAGCAGTGAAAGGCTGATGAGGTCATTTCTGCTCAGTACTTAATTCCCAGAATGCCACAGTCAATAATAGTTCACTTGTGCCAAGTTCAACATTTTAACGTCCACAGTACAAGTGAAGGTAGCCACTGTGGTCTTTTGGTTGTTGTTGCTGTTTGAGGCAACAGGGGAAATCACTTCAAATAAACTACAGATTTAGAGTTGGCCCAGGGTTTTAAGTTGGTGGATAGGCCACTTATTCGTCTGGTATTTGTCCCTCAATCCAGCAACACCCACATTTATTTTGGCATTAGCCTTAAAGCTAATCTGAGAAGGTAACAGTCTTTGGAGTGTATGTGTATGCATGTGTTTTTGTATGCATGCATGTCTCAATTGTGTCACTAAGCTCCTGAGATGAGCGCTGCCCTGGAGTCTCCAAATCCTGCTTTAGAGAGTGTGTGTGTTCAAAAGAGAGAGCATGTGTGTGTATTCTTCACTCTGTGAAAATGAGTCACTGCTTAAAAAAAAAAAAAAAAATCCACACCATGCCACCCTGGCAGGATAATCAGGACATAATGTTTAGTTTCTTTCTATCTCGCTGGATTAGTTTATTTTCATCCGGGGAGAATTTTGCGTATTCAGGAAATCGCCTCATATTTGGTTATCTCAGCTTTATTTAAAGCAGCATTTCACTAGGGGGATGTGTGATTTGAAGCACGCCTACCTCCAAGCATGACTCATCAAAAGCCCACTTCAGTCATCATCAGTCACTCTGGGAATCATCAAGTGTTCAATTTTTAAACATTGACTCTCATTATGATTAATTAAATTCAGTCAAATCTGGGCTTCAGTTATAATTAAGACAAGAGAGACAGTGTTATAACCAGTTGTGTATTTGCTAAGGAACTTTAAGTGTGCACGCTGATTCAGAGTCACATTTTTAAGATACATTCACGTAGAGGAGCTAGTCAGTTGAACTCTGTCTCTAGGAAGTATTCATGTGCAAAACAACAACAGAAACCAGTCTGATCTTGGTCAAAGTCCAGTGTTTGATAGCTGATATCACATCTATCTTTGGTCAATCCTTCTAAAAGCTGCTCTATTGAACTCTTATTGAGCTTTACCAAAGGACATGAATGCAATCCAGGGTTGTTAAAATAGTTTGCTCGGCCAAGTTGTTCCTCAGAAACTGACGGCTTGTGACTCAGGATTTATGATTCACTCTGTGTGTCATGTAACAGGAAAGTAGGAGTTGGATATCACGATTTTTGCCATTAACAAATACACCCAGCAAACTTTGGCGGAGAGCCTGCAGTATGTCAGGGATGGTGTGATGGATGTTCATCTTATTATATTTAAGAGAGCCCACATTGTTTGATCATGACCCTACAGGCTTTGGAAGAAGTAAGGATCAGCCAAAATGATGTGGCCTCACTATGAAGGTCTGAAATTCCTTCCCTTAAGGGCAGCAAAACAATACACACAAATATGTTATGTAAGTTTTTCAGTCATTCCTACTAATGGTTGTAGTTTGTAAAGCACATGGAGTGCACAGTTCAATTAATTTTGTCCTCTTAAAATACTCATTGGAAAGCAGCTTAAAAGGACGATTCACCACTATCAACATGATGATTCTTAAAACTAGGTCACCTGTGGAGTAGAAATGTACAATTATTTTTGAAGTAGTTTCCATATGACAACTGAGAAAAAGGGCTGTAGATCCCTCGTACTGCTCTTAACGGGGGAATCCTACAACAACCAGAATGCTTTGCGTGCGTCCCAACCCATCATCTTGTGACAGTGTTTATGGAGCGCAGGTGGCAAGTAAAGAGACAAAGTTAGTGAGCAGCCTGAGGCTTATTTTCATTTACGAAACAGTTTTCCTCATCGAGTCCGGCTGCATTGTACCTGCTGCTGCTGAACCATAACTCCCATTGTCACTTCTTCCTCCACAGTCTGTTGTGTCTGATTCCACAGCACGATATTCAGCCATGTATCGTGAAACTAGTTTCCTTCCAAACATGCTTATATTTTGAAATATTTAGTCGTATGATATTCTAGTACTTAATTAGATTGAGGTGTTTCAGGAGACCCACTTTTTTTATCCATCCTTGAAGACACTCACTACAGAAAATGAGGAAATGTTGTTTTGCAGTCGAAGGCAGATCTCCAGAGTCCGCCGGATGAGATGTTTTGGGTCATCCAGCGGACTCTGGAGATGTGACTTTGACTGCAAACTGTGTTTCCTCATTTCATTTGTTGGCAAATGAGCGGCGAGCTCTGGGTGCAAGCTGGCAACATGGAGGGAAGTTAAACAATGTTCATTTGCATGTACTACCCACATTGTAATGAAACATGAAAACCTATAAAAGAAGTGAAGCCAGGCTTGAAAATCAAGATATTGTTACACTGATTACTGATTTTGACTCCCTTTTCTTTGTCTTTGTCTGTCTTTCACTGTATTTTTCTCTGTCACCTTTTTTCATGTCCCTGCTGTCTCTGACACTATTACACATCCTCTTTGCCCATTTCTCTCTCTCCTTTTTTTTTTTTTTTTTTTTTTACTGTGCCACACCTCTGCTGCCTTCCTGAACTCTACAGTTAAACACAACACACACACACACACACACACACACACCCACACACACACACACACACACACACACACAGCTGAATTTGACTGATATGCAGCGGACAATGGTTTAAAACTGGTTTAAGCCTGTATAATGTTCAAAGCTAGAGCAAGGTTAATTTACACTCCTTTGGACTAAAATAGACCTGCTACATATCTTTAAAATGGAGTAAAATAAATATGAAGGCTTATCTAAGATGGACTTGAATACATAACAAAACATACTCTCACTCTTTCCTCACTCTTTCTTTCCATCTATCTATATCTTTCTCTCTTACTGGTTGGTCACAAATGCTAAGCAGGCTGGAGTGAGCGAGCAGCAGGAGAAGTGTAGCCACAACTTTCCCAGAGGCTCATGCAAGCGTCAGTTTGTGTTATAAATCATTCAGGGACACTCAGAAGGGGCACAATACATTTTTATCCCTCTTCTCTCATCCCTCCATCCTCTCTTCTTCTTTTATTATTGAATGCAGTTCCTCTGAGCGCCCAATCTGCTGCTCAGCACGTTAAAAAAAGAGTATTGGTTGGGGGGGGGGGGGTTAAAACCAATAAGACAAGAGTGAAAAATGTATCAAATAGAAGCGATAGAAGGGAAAAGCAGAAAGAGACTGAGGCCAGTTCCAGGTGTGTTCCTCACAGGAAGTAAGTGGCTCAAAACAAAGGTCAGGGGTCATTAATGTACTGTATGTGGTGAATAAAAGATACAGTTAGTTCTTCGTGATTGTCAGGCTTCGTATAGACAGTTGGTTTCATGTTTTGCTTATCTTGTAAATTATATTGTGTGTGTGTGTGTGTGTGTGTGTGTGTGTGTGTGTGTGTGTGTGTGTGTGTGTGTGTGTGTGTGTGTGTGTGTGTGTGTGTGTGTGTGTGTGTGTGTGTGTGTGTACGTGTGTGTGTGTGTGTGTGTGTGTGTGTGTGTGTGTGTGTGTGTGTGTGTGTGTGTGTGTGTGTGTGTGTGTGTGTGTGTGTGTGTGTGTGTGTGTGTGTGTGTGTGTAGTTGAGGGTCAGGCCATGTTCAGTGGTAAAGCTGCGGATGCTGCACCACCTGCTTGTCAAAGAGAAACACAGTCCAGTGGCTGACAGCGCTCTGCTGTCAGAACAACTTGCTCGGATTTTATGTGCGTGTGTGTTTATATATTGTGTGTGTGTTTGAGAGTGAAAGCAAAGTATTGTATTTGTGCTTGCTCGTGTGTGTGTGTAAAGTTGTATTTGTCCACAGCTCTGTGTTGTGTCCTTGAACTTGTATTTAGAGAAACACAGAAAGAGGATCTTACCGACTATAAATGAAGTAATACTTGCAGCATTTTAAAACATCAACAGCCTTTACATAATAATATTATTACAATGTTACTGATATACCTTATGGCTTAATAGAAGCAGTACTGCTCATGATTAATATCCTCTCAACTCTCTGTTGTGGAGGTTATTTTGTCATCTCTCCTGGAGCTGACGAGAGAAGGGATCATTTCTGTGGATCCTGGACTTTTTGAGAGGATAATAACTGACAATCATTAAAAGAGATTTTCGTTAGCTGTCGTGTCATTCCGCCATCTGCTATCGTGAGGAAATTTGAAAGCTTTCGCTACGTTTGTACTGGAAGAACATCGACCTCACACACTTCTTGTATTTTTATGAGCTGCAAAGCAACATCCCTTTGTGCAGTAAAGCAATCCGACGGATCTCTTATAAAATGTGACTTAGTGGTGCACAATATAAGTAGAAATTGCAGTGCAGATGCTTGTAAAGGCTGCTAGTCTCGTCAGTAATATTCTGGTGTTTGCTGATATCTCTAATAAGTCCCAAGACTGTTTGGCACAGAAACAAAACAAACAAAAATAAAGGAAGGCGAGCCAAACTTTATTTTTGGCATTTTTGCAGAAGTTGCACTCAAACACAAAGTGCATCAGATCTTCAACGGCATTTTTAAAACTCTAGTAAAAGACAAAATATTTATACATAGAGGGCGTCACTTAATCATCACCTATCCAACCGTCTAACCCTTCTTTTGTTTCTTTCTCTCTCCTCAGGAAGAGTATTATCCCAGTCATGAGGAAAGTCTTCAAGGAATCAGCACTGGATATTAATTGAGGAGAAAAAGGGGGAAAGAGAGAGAGAGAGAGAGACAGAGGCTCGCCCTTATATCCCCTTACACATTTCCTACAGGTAGGTTATTCACATTGATAATGACTTGACTCTTTGATATTGCCTAGTCTGTTCTTCTACTATAACAGCACATTGTGATGCAGTAACACATCTGTTTTGTGTTCTTGTTTAAAACAAATGAATTAAACAAAGCTGCAGATATCCAATAAGGAGATTCTTGCAGGCATCCAGCAAACCACCTCAGTCTGATTGAGGTCACCTAGCAGATCTTTCTGTTGCACCCTTTGTACAGTAAAGCCGTATCTATGTGCGTGCGTCTGTGTCAAAACCCCCTTCGTATCGTAGCCAGCGGAGGCATCAGCCGAGTGGAAACCGAAAGCTAACTGCCCTGCCGGCTCTCTGATGTACATAACAGCAAACCAACCCTCTGTCACACAGAATTAAGGCTGAGTCTGGAAGGAGATAAAGTTGGTTTGGCCTTTTTAACGCTGCTTTACTCAAGTTGTCTGTGCATGTGTCTGTATGTGAATTCCAGTGTGTGGAAATTGCTGCAATATAATTATTTGAGAAATTGGCAGCATGCAAAAAAGAGAGTTCACATCATTCTTAAATTCATGTAGACAAGTTGGAGTAAAAGGTAAAGGTGTAGACTTGTGACTTAAAAAGTAAGATGTTGAATGTGGAGATCAGTGGTAGCTATCATTGCATTTTTTGGGTTACATTTTGTTTTGTTTTGACAACTGTTGTTCTTGAGGTTTCAGGCATCTTTAAGCTGCGGCGATTGAAGGGAAATCTGAGGTTTTTCTGTGGTTTGGAGTCCATTGTGAATTGGGCAATCATGTAAATCCCTGTATGTACTTGTCATCATCACTGAGAGAGCCAACACCAATCATTGGATTCAGTGGAAAATCACGAGTGTGTGCATATTCAGTGCCGTGGGCAAATCTTTACTGCTGAGTCACACCCTGAGTGGGGTGGGGGGGTTTCTGGGGGATTGGGTGTGGTAGAGGGGAACAATTTGGGTTGCAGAACGAACCTTGGGGCACAACGATGGCTGAATCCAAATATTTGGACTTCTCCTTACCCTTACTTACTGGTGGTGACTTAAGGAGAGAGTACTGGTGACATTCAGAGTATTGTGCTGCTATATGACATATAATTAAATATTGGCATTAGCAGACAAGTTGTTGGTCATTTTTAGGCCTACACTAAGAAAAAATATGTAACCACCTACAAGAGTTGTGCCCTCCATGTATGCTTAGTAGTACTGTCAGAACAATGTTTATTGTGTGAGCCATACAGTGCATAGCAACATGCAGTGTATGTTATGGTGGTGAGGTGGAAAATGCATGGAAGAAACATGAACGTTTTTTTTGTTTAACACTTCTGGAAACTCTAACAAATAGAGAATGAGCTTTTCGTCCATCGTGGGACGCTTTCAGGTAACGGTCAGCTGTCACGTGATTGGTTGTGCTTTAAAAAGGTCACACATGTCAAACCATGCTAAAGTTGAAACTGATTGAACTGCAGTAGTTTTGTGCCGAATAAGCAGTGGTGCGAGATTCTGTGTCTTTTCTCTTTTCATAGATGAACAATGACTCACACTGGTGGAAAGGGATTTTGCCGCTAATCAAGTGCAAAGGGCCTTAGGATCCTCAGGTTACACTTTCATTTGGGAGTGTTATTAGCAGTAAAATGCTCAGCTATTCAAAGTAATGGGAAGTCTTACCGTGTATATCAAATATTATGTGCACCTGTCTTAGTTATTTTTGTCTTAAAACAGCAAACAGCCATTGTGGATATTGTTCAGGACTGTTTAGAGATGGATTACAGGATCAGGCTTGTATTGGCGGTCATGGTAAAAGTCCCTGGGCAGCCTGATGTCACTGCAAACCCCGACATGACAATGGTTAGTGCTACAGACGCATCAGAATACATATGTCACATGTCTATTACAGCTCAGTCTGAAAGTGTGGACGATTGACATTTAGATTCAGTTAAAGGTGTGTCTGTGTTTTTATTAATTCATGGATATTTGTGCTGTGTGTATTGACTCACTAACGTGCACATCACAGGAGGAATAGCAACTCTCAGATTTTACATCGAGAATTAACAACCTCATTAAATTCGGCGAGTCATCACTATACAAGGTGGTATTGTACATTTGAATATGCTCCTATATTATTCATTAACAGGTTGACCTATTTATTGTCAAACACACGCATGTAGACGTCACACACACGCATGCAGTACTCTCCAGGGTCCATGTGAGGCCCGATCTGATCGTACTCTTTAAGTTTTTATTAGACCAGATTAAACCAGACTAAAGTGCAGTGATTTTCTGTTTTTTTTCTTTTTTTCTATTTTTCTATGTGTATATGATCAGGCTTCCTAACTCACTTACACCACACATGTGCACCTACACACACAGAAACACACTGCTGCAAAGCTTGCTCTCTATAATGTTATGATAGGAGCTACAGGAACTGGATCATTACGTAATTCTTATTCTTTCTCTCTTACACACACACACACACATGCACAAACACCACACACACATACACAGTGTCCTCAGACTATGTGTCAACGCACAATTTGGCGGATTTACCAGTCCTTTTTTTCCCCGTTTTTGATTAGAGCTGGTGATTTGAATCCCAGTAAGAATTCCCACAGTCTGTCTAATTCCTGTTCCTGCCTGAAGGCAGGAGGGGGGCCAGTAAGCCGCTAAAGCCCCTTGCTGCACACACACACACACACATACACACGAGCATAAACTGACACACATGGACATGCGTGAGCTCTCACAAGCATAATGGCGCATATATATTTTCACATGTGCTTCGTTAATGTTTATAAACAAATATCAACGCTCGTACTGTACTTTCATGCATCACGCTGAGACACAAACACTAACACACACCCACATGCACACACACACACACACACACAGACAAACACACACACACACACACACAGGAAGCACTTTATTTGCACCCTGCTAAGAATTTAGATATGCAGGCAAAGGGGGAGGAGACAGAATGCAAAACAAATGATACGAGAATCACGTTTTTATACCTGTCAAAGCTTCTCCTTTTAAAATAAATGATAAAAGAGAAAGGAGTTACAAAGAGAAATCAAAGTAGTGGATGTATAAGAGAAATAGAATAAATGTAGGATAGGATATCAAGGAGGACTGGATGATGTACAGACCTTTACAAGTGAGTGATCTATACACTTAACCAGATGTTTCTGTCGTATTGTTTTCCATGTGTTCATGTATCATCCATAAAGGTATATATATATATATTACCATAATATGATTTTCTGTTGTTTTCTTGTAAATGTCACATTTACAAGAGAGAGCATTATAAGAGCCCAGATCACACAAAATCAGTCCTCAAGCTCAATAATTCAAATTCCTGGCAGGAAGCTTAATATCTGTATGGATTTCATGACAGTGTGACATTATTGCAGACAACTTCTACAGTCTCTTTATCTCTTTTTAAAGGATAAATCCCCCCTAAATACACATCAAACAACATTAATACTTGGGATCCATCTTATAATTCTCGACCAGTTTTCTTGTTTTATGATGTATTTTTTATATTCGTGTCTATGATTTTCCAAGAGTAGACAATGCGATGCCCCATTTAAATATGTCTGTTGCAGCAGATACTGTAGAGTATCCACCAGCCTGATGGACTTCATCCTGCAACAACATGTTGATACATCAATTAGTCATAGCAGGACCAACAGGGGGCCTGGGGGTGAGAGGGTGTATATGTGTGTTTCTTGTGTATGCCTCTCAAACTTTGGCCCACAAATGTACGTGCTGGACGTGTCCAGATACAGGGATGTCCCATAAGTCCTAGTTTCAGTTTTTTATTATTTACTGTTGAGTTATTAGACATACTGTCTTCAGAGTTATTGAGTCTACTGACTTTACTGACTTGAAACTACATTTTACTGGCTTTAATAAATGTTGGATTTCAGCCAGTCACTGTTGGCCACTCTTGAAGTTTTCTCTTCGTTGCCAAGAATATATAGGAGGAAACAACATTTAATTGTAACCACAGGAAATTGTCAAAACCTTTATACAAATTAAACAATAGTTATCTATGCAAAATCCTTTTTGTAGCCTATTCCCTTCAAAAAACAGACCAGATTATATTCCTAGACCAGATTAGCAAAAAACGTCTAATCTCTTTTGTTTTTATGACACACAGGATGTCTTATTTATTTCCATGAACAACAGTGCATGCATGCAAGGCGTGTGTGTTACTCCTGCACATGCACACCTACACATAAGTACTGTGGCATGCAACGGTGTGTAGTAGTGCACATGCAATAAAGAATTCACACACACACTCTCACACACACCAAGCATTTAATCTGTCTAAGCCATTTGCCTAATCAGCTCTCTCTCTCAGCACAATACCATTCATAGATCCACAGCAAACACGCACATGCACGCACACACACACGCACACACACACACACACACTCACACACATGCAATGAACAGTCCACACGCTGGGCTTTGCCGGACTAGTAACAGCTTTACCAAGCCCCCCGTGTTACAACCTGTTGTTGCCACGTTGCATCACTTCACACATCTTAGAGGAGATGAGGAAGAGGAGGAGGAGGAGCAGGGATAGTGGAAAAGAGGGTGAGAGGGAGGTGTGCAGTGCCTCCAGAGGGATCACGTGATCCGACTGTTCATTTGCTCCATTTTTTATCTGTCATTTACTCATCTGCTGACTCCCTCCATCGCTGTCTTCCATCTCCTTTAAAAGCTTTATCATATGGAAAGCTGCTCTAAGACACTCAGTCATCTCTCTCTCCTTCTTCCTCTTCTTTCCCAACATTCTCACTCCCAGTTTACCCTCGTCTCTTATTACGTTGTAACCTTTTTCTCTTTGTCTCTTTTTCTTCTAGTGAAGGTAGTGTAGTCATACTCTATGTGTGTGTGTGTCTGTGTGTGCGCGTGTGCGCGTGTGTGTTTTATAATGGGGAGAGGGTTGAGATGAGGGTTGTCAGGCTTGGCAGGAGCTCCAGCAGTAAAGATGAGACAGACCAAGCAACTAGGAGAAAAGCACACACATTCAATAACACATAAGGACACACATAACTTAGTATTGGAGGTAAACACAAGGAAATAAACCCACACAAGTATACACTTATAAGCATAAACACACACAAATACAGACAATACATTTTTCTTGCTTTGCCTAACTTTTTGAATAAGTAATGAATTGGGTTAGTGCTACTTTAATAAAACATTAGAGCACTGGTGGTGGTAAACTCAGTAGTGAAAAAGTTCATTGATCAGCATCACATAAAGCCTAACAAGCACTGAGCATGTATAGTAGTGTAACCAAAGTAGTTTTTCATTGAATTGCCAGCAAGTATGAATAATATATAAAAGAATCTGATGTGGAGCCTGTAGGTTGTATGTATACAGTTACTTATATTACGTATTTCTATACTGTACTCTACAGTTCATTCGTCACACCTCTATTACAGGCGTGGAGGTCTTGGCTGAGGGTTTCATGCCTCTCACAAATTACCTCAACAGCCAACACATTCCTTAAGACAATAAGTAAGTTTGTGATCCGTCAAATTATGTTAGCAGGTAAACTTGAGACTATCCCTGTTTGTTTATATGACGACCGGCAGTTATTTCCGAGCATGTTATAGGGCATTCTAGGGAGAGAAATCAATGCTTAATGCCCTGAAATTGACTTTAGTCAAGCTACAGTTCAACTGGCTGCTATTCCCAATGGTGAGATGTTACAGCAGCATGTTGGTGTAACAGGCTGTCCCAGTGCTTCAGAAGACTTTTCCATGCAGAAGGTCGCTGAGACAGCGTCTATGTCCTTGTTCATTCTTGGCCGACACACTGCACTGCTCTCACCTGCTGTAGGGATATGGCAGGAAATAAATCCTGAGTTATAAAGTCACTGCAGCCTTAGATTCCATACTTCCATACTCTAAGTTTTTAGGCTGCCTTCACCCATTTGG
This sequence comes from Scomber scombrus, assembly GCF_963691925.1. NCBI lineage: Eukaryota > Metazoa > Chordata > Actinopteri > Scombriformes > Scombridae > Scomber > Scomber scombrus. The sequence goes on from NC_084973.1 coordinate 25,779,901, forward strand.
AAGAAAGGGCACAGCACTTTGCCTTTAAGATGCCATGATATTTTTGGAGTGGGTGTGATGGCTTAGATCCCTTTAAGAGCATGGGATTAGGATGATGCTGATGCTTACTGTCTTGTCCTGGGTGCCTGCGTGTCTTGCTGCCTCTGCCTGTATGTCAGCTTGCTCTGTGTGGGGCTGGCCTTTGGAGCCAGATTTGTTTGCTGCATGTGGCTGATGTGCACAGAGATTTCATGGTAGACGAGAGAGAGAGAGAGAGAGAGAGAGAGAGAGAGAGAGAGAGAGAGAGAGAGAGAGAGAGAGAGGAGAGAGAGAGAGAGAGAGAGAGAGAGAGAGAGAGAGAGAGAGAGAGAGAGAGAGAGAGAGAGAGAGAGAGAGAGAGAGAGAGAGAGAGAGAGAGAGAGAGAGAGAGAGAGAGAGAGAGAGAGAGACTGTGTGTTGAATGTGCAGTGAAGCTAACTGGAGCAGGGTGTCCAGGATGCGTACACGCTTGATGGCCTGGCTGCAGCCTTGTGATATAAAACATTCGGCGTTAGTGAACAGGCAACTGTTACACTGTGTGCATGTGGTGAAATGATGCATCAGTGACTCAGCTTCAGCTGTCGTGTGTGTGTGTGTGTGCGCATGTTTCCGTGAGCAAATGTGACTGTGACTTGGATGAGCAGCAGGACTAGACAGCTAGCCATCATCATATGAATGTCTTTTTTTCCCCCTGTTTTATCACTTATCAACTGTCTATGAGACACACACACACACACACACACACACAAACACATTCACAAATGTGTGGATATTCCTGGAAGGGACTGTGAAGTAACACTAGATCAAACAATGTCTGGATGTTCTCTTGTGGTATCAATGACCAACTGAGTGAGTGTCAGTGTAATTTAATGCTTTAGCATGCATGTGTTTAGTTTGACGCCACAGGATTAGTTTCACTCTGATAATAGTTGTACTAATTCACTCTTTACACTCCTTTCATGAAAGTGTTTATCCTCTTGCACAAAGGAAATGATGTGTTCAATGTTTGATGTTTGGAATAAATTGAAAAAAAGGATCTGTTTAGTTACCATTTCTAGTAATAGATTATTTTCTTTATGTTTTGTTTAACCAGGTAAAAGTCTCATTGAGAGGACAGGGCCAAGAGAGCAGCAACCATACCTGAAAAAACAACTTGTCCAGTTCACTCCGTAGCTATACAAAAGTAATCAGCTCATTCTCTGTCTTTTTTTTTTCCTGTCATCTTTTGTCTCTAGGTCTAAGCTGGCCAATGCCGGGCCCATCGCGGACATCTGGTGGCGGTAGCAGCAGCAGCAGCAGTGTGTATGTGAGCTTGGTCCCCGGCGCCTAGCCCATGTACAGCCCATAATGCCGTCATCCACAAGGAAAGGAGTGCCGAAGGACCCCGAGCTGGCCGACCTCTTCTTCAAAGATGACCCCGAGGATGTCTTCTGTGACTTGCACGAGATCGGACATGGCAGCTTTGGGGCCGTCTACTTTGTAAGTGCCAATTTAGACTTTTGTGTACTTTGATTTTCACAAGGCCATGAAGGTTTTTGAAAGAATTTAGTTAACACAAACTAGTTAATACCATCTCGTTGCTCTAATTTTGAAGAGATGCTTGGTTGGATTGCATGTAGAATGGAAAATATTGCCCACAAGCCAGTCATAGTCATATTATCTGAACTTATCTGAACAATCTTGGAAAAAGGATAATTTTATTCTTAGGCATGTGGTTTGGTATGAAACAGATTTTTTTTGTATTGAGTCTTACTAAATCATATTCTCTTCAGCTTTTCTGCTTATTATTCTCCCAATGAGTCTTGGAAGTTGAACACCATTTGATAGAATCTCAAGTCTGTTCAGGCAAAGTTTCAAAGGTTACCAGTTTAAATATGACAGGACTTTAAAGGCACTTTTGAAACGTATTGACTTGTGGGAGTAAAACGACAAAGATGTAATGACGATGGAGTTAGCGGCAGAATTTATTGTCATGAAAAGCAAGCGTGTGAACGAGGTGCTGGGCGAGGGGCACCTAAGAATTTGTACTGCAATTCAATAAAGCAGATTGAGCTTTACTAAATTATCATTACTAGCACACGAATAATAGCTTTGATTTATCTATTAACTAGTTACCCTACATATACATTTATCGATTCAGTGATTTGTACACATGTTGTGAGTGAAGCCTGCTACATTACGGCTTTCTGAATGCAATTAAGTGGATGCAGATCCCCTCTCAGCACTTTCTCTGTAGCCTTTCTTATTAATCTCATCATCACTAATTACTCATCAAGCCTTTGATTCTAAAGCTGCGTGTGGAGGGGTGGTGGTGAGAGGGTAAGGGGGGGGGGGGGGGAAACATGCCACATCTTCCTCTCTCCTCGTCTTTCCAGATGCAGGGCTTGGGGGGTGATAAGCCTCCTTCGTCCCTCCTAAGACAGCTGTTCTCTTGGTATGGAAAAAACAGAGAAATTGACGATAGTGGGGCAGGATTTTCTTGGCTGGCCGGGCTTTTCTATCCCCTTCTGTCCCATGTCATTTACACACACACACACACAAAAACAAACACACACACACACGCACAGTCCCAATACATCACTAGTAGCCGTGGTGCCCATGTCTGCCTGGCTAACAGGCTCCAGCGTGAGCCTAAATCCTGCCCTGATGCCAGCGCTGTGTTCACTGACACACTTTTGCTGTCTACATTACAAGTGGTACACTGCTAGCTTTAGCTGCTAGCCAGAGCAGCTTTAGTAAATGTATTCCAAGGCTTTTTTAAATTGTTTAGACAAAGACATGCATTTGGTTTTAAAATACTCAAATTGCTTATCTGCTAGCATACAACATAATGAAAAATATTCAAATGTAATGTAAATCTTGCATTAATGCTGCTTTATTTCATTAACCTGATACTCAATAATAGATTTTGTTGTATTTGCATCATCATTGCACTGTGCTCTATTGATGTTCAGTTGTAAACCATTTCTTTGACCTGAAATGCATTCAGATGAGGTGAAGAACGACTTGCCTTCCTAGTGTCTGCAGTCATTTCATGCTGCATACCTTCACCCAGAAGACAGGACAGTCTGCATGTATCCTGGTCGGCGATACCCAGGGCAAAAAAAAAGCCTGCAAATCACTCACTGCTCCTCATTAGATTAATTGCTTTTGAACACACTGTAATCATCGATGGAGCATCTCAACATATTTGGCTATCCGAGCTTTTTTTCCTCGTCTGGATTTTAGCTGCCGGGCAGTCACAGCGTTTAGAAATTTTAGCAAGAAAATCGAAATGAAAGTGCGAAAATGCGGGTGGTAGATTTCGTGAAGTGGACTTGTCTCTCCGTCTCCTGTGGAAATGATGCCCTTGCATACAACCCACTGTGGGAGGAAGCTTTGAGCTCCCCAAAGAAGCACATGTAAGCAGATGAAAAGCATGTCAAACTTTACCTCCTCAGGCAATGAGCTCCGGTTTTGCAATACTTTGATTTGATTGTAACGTTTAAGAAGTCAATGTCTGTTGTATAAGTACTGAATAAGATAGCTGCAGGTTAAATACATGAGAGAAACAAGAAATACACTTCCCACTGCTGTAAATGTGTGTATATTGTATAGGTTATTATTACTGTATAGCATGCACAGTCAAAGAAATGTATGCAGTTGTATGTGCATTCATAGATAATGCATATGAAGACTAAGAAACTCCATTATAGAGCAGAACAAGGGGAATTCCCCTATGCTGAATATGTAGGCCCATCACCCAAGGCTTTGAACACACATAGTGTAGTGTATGTTGAATGAATTAGTCTCTTGTAATTATTGATACACCTCTTTTCTTCTGCAATGACAATTAGCCTGAATGTATTTCAATAATTCAGTGTTACATGATTTTTCTCCTCCTTTCTCAATCCATCCATAGACTACACCAGAGGGAATGGCTATTATGCATGAATTGACAGGCAATCATGAGAGATCAGATGAGTCTGAAAAAAAGTAAAACGGGAATACTGTGATGCCTGCTGTTGGTGTAATTCCATTTGAATCTCAACATGAAATTCCCATTCATTTGTAAGTGGGATGAAGCCGAGATAACGGCTTACGCTGAGCCGCCGCGGAGCTGTCCCAAAGGCCAAATGCCTCTGAGGTTAACACCAAGGCTTTAACATGGACATGTGGATATGCACAGACCAGTCAAACACTTACAGTAGCTGCAGAATAACCACACAGCGCTTACCTGCAGGCTTTTCCTAATCACACTGCTTAGTACTTTGATCAGGCAGAAATTTGTTTAAATTCAAATGAGGGAATCTGTTACGGCTGCATCACTCTGTTGTAGATGTATTGCTTTGTGCATGCGTTATAATGTTTTGCATGCAATTGATTTATATGAATCGCCTCTGATTCGCCCTTAAGGCATTATCTTAGTTGGTTGCACTTTATTTTAAAACCTTAACTTAACATTTACAAGCCGCATATAAACATTTAATCAATGGTTTATAACACACTTGAGTGTAGTTGTAAACTGATATAAGTGTTAGTTAATATATTTGTTGAACTTTAGTCCTCCTGTAGGCTATAGATAAATGATGAATGACAGTATAGTAAAAAACTGTTGTAATAATATAACATGCGTCTTCATAGGAGACTTTATAATTGCTGACAGATACAGTACACTAACAAACACTTACACTAATATCTGCATACAGTTACATTAAAGTGTATATTTATTACATCTGTATGCCTCTCAATGGTTCCTTTCAATTTGGAGAATCTGTGCTGTGTTGAAATATAGCACAATACTGCGTGTGCTTGAATGTTTTGAATTGAAAACCATGCTTAATTGCCCTGCTTAATAGGAATCAGGACCTTTCTACAGTAATTTCATGTAAAACAATGAGTATCAAACAAGAATTTTATTTTATACCAATGTGTGCCAGTTTCTAATTCCCCGATAACAAATTCTTTTTGTAAAGCATCATGGTCAGTGGAGCAGACAGAAGAAGTCCTGTTATGTCTTGTGAAATGATTATATGTGTTTGTGGAAGCTGTCTGTCCTCCAAGTTTTTCATCTTAAGGTTTCAAGACTTTAACAAGATTCCAATCTCTCTCCTTTAGGCTCGTAACTCCTACTCCAACGAGGTGGTGGCCATCAAAAAGATGTCCTATAATGGCAAGCAGACTACCGAAGTAAGAAACACACACACACACACACACACACACACACACACACACACACACACAGGAGCACATACACATGCCAAACTTTGTCCTCCAAATCATGGTGCCACTGAAAATGCACCACCACAGTTTGGTGGTTGTGTCTCTAAACCATATCATAAAAAAAGCTCGAGGTCAAGTGGGTGTTTGGTTAGGCCGTGGCTGGATAACATTTACTTCTCATGCTTTGATACAAATGTAGAACAGTTTAAAAGCTCAAAACACAAAAGCCGAATTACGTCATTCTCACTATTGAAAAGTTTACCAGTAGCTAGCGAGAAGTCTAATTTGTAGAGAAAGGAAGACGATAATGTCAAAATAATGAAAACTAATTACTCAGCACTAGATGCAAAGTTTGAAAGGAACATGTTCCTCCCTCGAGCAAAACCGCTGAAAAAGTTGAGGCTGAAGGCACAAGCATATTTTAGGAGGCTTCCTATGTGATTACAGCTTACACTACAATTGACCTCAAGCCCACATCTCTGTGGTTTAGTGAACTTTCTTCTTTTTATAAACTTGTTAGTGATGGGTTTTATATGAGGCCTCTCGCATGACATTGTCAGGCTGTTCCTAACTATCCGGGGCTTTTTGGTTGCTGTATCAACTCCTCTGGTAAGCAGTGAGTTGGCTTGAAATGTTTCATATTTTATTACTCTGTTAATCATTTATGTTGGTGCAGTTCTATAAAAAAAAAGTGTTCCTGTCTGCCTACATGCAGTGGTAAAATGTGTATAAAAGCTGTAACACCTGTGAGGCCAGTTGCATAATTGCAATTTAAGTCACACCAAAATCCACTTAAAGGAAAAGTTCGCAGTTTTTCAAAGTCAGGTGCCCAAATGAGCAGTGAGTTGTTTTTCTTGCTGTAATCATTCCTCCTGACATCCCTTCATAATGCACTTTCAATGTAATGATGGGGGGGAAGAAATACACTTCTTTCCCTCTGTGCAAAAAAAGCATTTTCACATATATTTGAAGCTAATATGAGGCTGAACAGCAAAACACTGTCTATTATGACATTATTTTTTACTCAAAAGACTGTAAACATGGCAGATATCCACTTTATTTGACTAACTCAGACTGCTGAAGCTTCATATTATGTTCAGATAAGCGTTTCTTGTCCCTCATTACATTGTAACATGTAAAGTGTTTGAAGGGGACGTCCTACTATTGTCTTTTGACTATTGTTTTGAGAGAGACCCGAAGTGTTACTGTGATTGTACGTGGAGTGTGTAACCGCTTGTGAATTTTTTTTGGCAGAAGTGGCAGGACATCATTAAGGAGGTCAAGTTTTTGGGACAGCTGCGACACCCAAACACAATTGAATACAAAGGCTGCTACTTGAAAGACAACACTGCCTGGGTGAGTGGATCCCTCTCCACGTCTCTTTTTGTCCTAGTTCCCCTCTTGGTCTCAGTCTTGCAACATTGTTAGTTTATCTTGTCCACTTCTCATCTTCTCCGCCTGATCCTTTTCCTCTCTGTCTGTGTTTCATGTCGTCTTTTCCTGACTGTGTTTTTTGTCGTAAAGAACAACTTCAGTTATCACAAACTTCACCTGAAAGTTTGTGTTTAGGTTATTTTATGATGGAACATAGTGTGTCCAAACTTTTGACTGGTACTGTACATCATATGAATGATTTGTTATTAAGCTGTAACTGTATCCTGTTTCAGCTGGTGATGGAGTACTGTCTGGGCTCCGCGTCAGATTTACTAGAGGGTAAGTATATTTGTTAATGTTTAATGTGCACCCATATTTACACATTAACAATTATAACACCGATTTTTTTTTAAAGTAATGTAGATGTATCAGGGTCAATACATTTCTCTTTGTATTTAAGATAACAGTTATAAATAAATACAAGGCCTTTTTCATAATACATTTAGTATGTAAGCATTGATTCATACTTATTTGCAATTACACCAGTTGTTTTATAGACGTAAGAAACTTTTCAGTAGTTTTATTTATGGTTCTCTCTCTTTTATTTCAAGTGAGCCAGCGTTCAGAAAATAATTCCCATCTCATAAATCCACAGCTAGCTTCTGCCTCCAGGTTTGGTTAGCTGCAGCAGACTTGTCTTTATCCTTTCCTAAATCTACCTTCTGAGTAGCTGAATATGAACATTAGTCCAGATTACGGTTCGACCTGTGTTGGCCTCTCTTCATAAGGTTTTCACTAGACTAGACTTACTATACACAAGGAACAAACCTCATGTTCTGTGGTTGTTTGCTGTGGTTTATTTTATTTTTTATTGTTTGCACATGTGAATCTTACTGAAGGAGTAAACTCTTAAAATAAACCTCAACACAAAACAAAGTACATGCTTGGAGCATTTTGACTCTGGAGCAGTGTCAAAAAGAAGGATACCGATGCACAATAATTATATATATATTTATAGATGGAAGACCACATCTCTATTTATATTAAGTTTGTAGCTTAACTACATTTTAAAGATTTGTCCTTTTTCCGCCTTAAACCTCATGAACCTTTCATCCTCAATAGCATTCCTGACTTGAGCCCAATGTGTTATTTTAAGCACCTATGTGTGTACTCATCGCTGACGTAGATACACGTTCATGACAGTTGGCCCTGGCCTGTTTTAGAGACTTTATGAAATTTCTCAGTTATAGTCCTGTTGTGACCTTTTGCCTCGGCACATCGTCTCTCTGTTCCTGCAGCACTCCACAGGGAGCCTGCATAGGAGCCCATATCGCAGCATGTTATCCATATGGCAGATGTCATTGCCAAGTATTTTGTTATTGCTTTGTCAGCTGGACAGATTTATACAGATTTGTTTTTTTGTTTTTTTTAAACTAAAACTGATGCCAGAACATTCATCAGTCAAACCGCACAGTTATTGTATATGCAGTAGCTTTATTTATTATGTAGGCCTTTTGTGTGGAACTGTTTATTATATTCAAGTCTTTAGAGGGTTCCTTCTTATTTCCATTGTACCTCTGTCTCCCAAAGTTCATAAGAAACCACTCCAAGAGGTTGAAATTGCTGCCATTACCCACGGTGCCTTGTTAGGACTGGCTTACCTACATTCCCATAATATGATTCACAGGTGAGTCAGTTTGTCTCCTTGCTCCAAACATTTCCCAACAGGAACATGCTGTAACTTTAGGGGGGGAAAAAAAACATCATAAGATTATGAGTTGAGAGACACTCATGTTCTCCCTTTATTGCAGCGTTTAATAATTAGGCCGTAAAACGTCATGTCTCAGCATGTTTTTCATTCTTCTTAGTAACAACAAGCACTGGCAACAAATTTGACAGCCATCCAACAATGGCTCAAGATTAATGCTTTTGCCTGTTTTCAGTTTAACCACATATGGCATTGCTGAATTTAAGAGATGTAAATACACCACAGATATCAATCAAAATTTGTCAACACCTAATAGAAAATGACACTCGAGTCTCCAGCTTGCAAACATGCGTCACATATGACATTTACAACTTAGATCCTTCATGAAGAACTGATGTGCTTTTTCTTGTTTTTTCTTGTTGTTTCGATGTAACGCCTGTATGATTGCGCTCTTCGTCTCCCCCTCCTCATCCAGAGATGTGAAAGCTGGTAACATCCTGCTGACTGAGCTAGGCCAGGTCAAACTGGCCGACTTTGGCTCCGCCTCCATTGCCTCACCTGCCAACTCCTTTGTGGGAACACCTTACTGGTCAGTACACACCACAACATAACACATAGACAGACATATGGTAGGTCAGAACGCATTAGAGAACACTGGACTGCATTTCCCGAGAACATGAACTGGACCTTTTTTGTTAGTTTCTCTGTTGGCATCATAATGTCAGTAATATTGGATTTTTTACACCTGAAGCCAATCTAGTAAATGAACAACATTTTTGATGGCACACAGACATGTCTTACTCTAGAGCCCTCCTATTCACTTTACATGTTGGTCTCATCATGTCTGAATTAGTGCCTGAGTCACTTTTATGTGAAAGTCACAATAGTAATTTTACCAGGATGGGCCAAGTAATACTAATAAAAGATGAAATTTAAATTCACTCTTTTAATCACTGATGCAGGCTTTGAGAGAACTGACACCTCTCGTCTTTGTAAATATATTTACCTCTTAATATACCAGTGGTGACACAGCTTCCTCTTGTGCACCCGCTAGCTTTGTGGTCTTTAATAGTCCTGTCATATCTGAATTATATGATTAATATATAATGAACACCTTTGTCTGAATGACAAAAAGGCAGCGCTTTAACAGCTGGATGGAGCCACCGATGTTACATCATCTTTGAATGATCTGACAGTCAGTTTATTATATTTTGTTACAGTAGCGACTATCTGTCGTTTGCCCTCATATAGAAATCATCAGCTCACTTACCCTCCAATACAAACATTCACAGCCTTCATGCCATTTTGATGGTGACAGAAAATTATCACATAAACAGCTGGACCAGTGATGAACTCTCATAATACCAAAAGCCAGCAGCACACAACTTTGTTTCACTCATCATGTTAAATTCACACAAACACACTTGTCACACATTTACAGAAACACACACACACACACATTCAAAAACTGAGCTGCTATCACAGCATACCAGAGTCTTTAAAAGCTCTGAGAGGCTTAGCAGATTATAACATTTTCATGGATTTTTTCCCCCATACTTAATAAACTCTGTGTGTATGTGCATTTGCATGCGCGTCTCTCTCATCTTTCCTCAGGATGGCCCCAGAAGTGATCCTAGCTATGGACGAGGGTCAGTACGAGGGGAAAGTGGACATCTGGTCCTTGGGGATCACCTGTATTGAACTGGGTGAGGACAAATCTACCTGTTGGTAAAAGAAAGCATTTATAGGCCAATGCATTCACCAGTCCTAAGCTGATTAGAAATGATAAAAGAAACAGGACCAAAAACACATCAAATCTGGTCCTGTGACTCTTTCTTATTCAAGGAGAATCATATTGTTACTATTGAAACTTCAGCACTAAAACATTACCCTTTTGCCCTCCTCCTTAATGATCTTTGTCCGTCCTTTCTTTGTTTTAGCGGAGCGTAAACCTCCCCTGTTCAACATGAATGCCATGAGTGCCTTATATCACATCGCCCAGAACGACTCTCCTACGCTGCAGTCCAATGACTGGTGAGTTGAAAACATACCTCCCAAATATTACCATTCATTTTAAACACCCAACCTGAGAATAAAGAGCTGCAACACATTTTAAAGGCTTGTATTTAAGAATTAATAAGTTGCTCATAACACCCCTCCATTTAAAAGGTATAGTCTTTGCAGAATACAAATCAAAATATAATTGGTCAAAATAACCTAGATGTCAAAAATGCTACTTATTTGCGAAAAATGTCCCTCATCAAACTCAATAAAATCTTGTAAAGCTGCTGATGCAATAACTCCAGTCAGCTGTGAAACTGTGTATATTGAAGCCCTGTCAAATCAGGGCTCAGTCAGGTTAAGACATCCATGTGTTAATCTGCTTGACCTGTGATCTCTGCGACAGGCCTCGTGCAGGGTCACACTGTAAGTTTCTTATGTAATAATCTGGGAAACCTCTACCAAACAAATACTGTGTAAATACCCGTACTATTCCTACTGGGTGATTTCAGTGTAAGGTCAAAACAAAGCATTGTAATAGTTCTAACATTGATTCAAGCTTATTGCTCTGCCCTGAAGTGAAAACTTTATTTTCTGTGTTTGCCGTACAAACTAGGATGTGTTTTTGTACACAGACTATGTTATAAACATAATAAGGGGGAACAGTCTGCCTACTTTATGCTGCTCTCAGCCTCACAACTTACAATGCTAGATGCTAATAAATACTCCAGAGACTGTCCTTCCAGACATCAAAAAAACTTTCAGCAATTTAATTTAGGCCAGCAGGTTTTAAACATCTTTTAGCTTTCTGTGTGCAGCACCATCACACCGCAAAAAACACTTATTATTAACCTCTGACACAGAGTCCATGTATGTCTGTGTATACACCTTTTATATAAATTAAACTTTTAATAGAATAGTTAACAAAACTTTTTTACAACATCATTTTCGTTTGTGTAGTCGTTTTTGTGTAGAATAACATCACATGAATTTATTCTTTGTGCTAACTATAGCGCAACTGTTAATATTTATACATAAAAGTAATTATACATATAGTATCAGCTATATGTTGTTTACATACTGAATATTGCATATTAACATTTTCTTTACATTAGCTAGCACATAATTATTCAACATACACCAGGTTTGCCAACTTTTAACGCTTTTGGCATGAGACCCTCTCAAGCGCTTTCACGTCAATCAAGAAACTTGATAAACTACTACAGATTGAAATGCCCATAATGATACTTCTCATGAACTGCTCATGTGATGTGTTGGTGTTGGATTGGCAGGCAGAACTATTAAAGACCAATATCTCAAAACCTGCAACCCTGCTCCCACCCTCAAAATAAAAACTAATAATCTGAATCTCAATAAAGCTGCTTGTTAAAAAATGGCAACCCCTGCATACAAATACAGACACTGTATTACATGCTTGTTATTTCATAACGTATTCATACGCACATGCACTAGCTACCAATCAGGTAAACTTGGGCACAGCAGGAAAGAGGAGACATTTTTAGCATGTGCAAATTTATAGAAAGGTAAATGATCTAAATGTAATTTGATTTTTATTTTTTTAAATAAAATGCAGAAGAAATGAAGTGGAAGCAAAAAAATTAATGAGGCAACACACATTCTACCACACGTTGCGTGTAAGGTTCGATTGTCACAGGGGAACAACGCTCATCAAATATTAACCTTATGTTTGACATTCGCTCTCTAATTTACCTTTGTATACGTCTTTCATGCCATCTCTAATATAATATCAAATGTTAAATAACATGTGTGAGGTCTTGAGCATGTAGCGTCGTGCAGCTTTGTGCTCCTTTTTTTTTTTTAAATAAAAAAAATGTTGCAAGAATGTGTATCTTCTACTCAGCCGAGGCAAGTAACTGAATGTTCCTCTCTACCTGCCTCAGAACAGCCTGAAGGCATCGGTGGCCTTCCTGTGTCTTCCGCCCAAGTTCTCTGTTGAATAACTGTGTTCATTTTTACACCGTAAAGGATGTAATGTATCACAGACTCTGACAAAGTAGCAAGTTATTAGAAACCTTAGGCAGGGGCAATTTTTTATTTACATTTTTTTATTTTTCGACTGTTGTAAAAATTACCGTTGGTTTCAAGCATCATGTCTAGGCGAATGATCGTGTGGGGCGGCACAGGGCTGTGGTATTTTTGGAGGAGCTCCAGCGGCCCCTGAGGCGTTAGCAGCATCCCGCCAGATGAGACTAGTAGAGACATCAGCCCCATAGTGTTACTTCGGTACACATACACAAGGCCACATAATGTACTGTAACATACTGGCATACCATAAAAGTGCACTCGTGGAATTGGGCTAATTACAGAGGACATATAGATGTTCAGGTTAGGTGGGTGCTTGGAGGGTGAATAGGTGCTAGGATGTTGCACTCACTGACCCTACATTAACCCTGTGTTTGAATATTGACTATAATAATCCTTAACACCATCATAGGCTAATTCGTTTTGATGACCCATGGCAGTAACCCAAACACAGTGTTATAATGTACTGTGTTATCATGTATGTATTTTTAGATCAGTCAGTAGCACAGTGTTCCACAGCTCCAGTGGCCTATATTTTTATTGCTCCACATATTTACATAATCTATATATGGCTCATGTACGTGGGCTAGATTACATAGGATTGCAGTGGTTTAATTTATTGATATGATAAACACAGCAACAGATAAAGAGATTACTCATCACGTTAAACATTCATCGACAGTAAGTACAGTCGGTGTGGCTCTGAGGGCAGACAGTTATTAGATTGTGGCGGCTATTTCTGCTCACGTTACTCTGTGATTTGTGACCGGAAAAAAAAAAAAGAGGAATCGTTGACCTCTATCTCACTGTCCTCTTTATCCAGGTCTGACCCTTTCCGGAGCTTTGTTGACTACTGCCTACTGAAAATTCCTCAGGACAGACCCTCGTCGGGGGAGCTGCTAAGAGTGAGTGGTCTTCCTCTGTAATCCCTCCAGCTGTGACCTCACTTCCTGTCTCAGGCAGTCCCTAAGCCATGTGGATGAGTCACTCCCACCCACCCACATCTCCCTAATACGCTTGCATATACACAGTGCCTTCTTCAAGCACAGGAATCAAGCACCCCGCTGAGAATTGCTTATTCTTTCTCTCTTTTTTTTTCTCCCCTCTTTGTTGTAACTGTGCTTCCTGTACTGTGCCTCATACCCATAGTCCTTAAGGGCTCCATAAAGCCTACGTAGTATGTGTGTGTGTGCCGATTTGATTAGAGTCCAACTGTTATGAGTTATAAATGCTGATGCTGCTCATTATATGTGCAGTTATTCAGTTTCTTTACTTTTGTTTTTTTTATTCATGCCAGAAAATGTGCAAAATTGGAAGCATTCAGGAATTTCCTTGTAATGTTATTCTTCACAGATTAGAAAATGCCCTTCCTTTTATAAAAACATTTAGATAATTTAGACATTTAGACAATTTCGATTGACCAAAAAGAAAAATATTATCACACGGTCCACTTACTTGTTTTTTTCCCAAAGCTTTGGAGAAAAAAAAGTAAGTGGAACTTTTCAAGACGTTATTTCCAAAGTCAACCTTCTAAGCGCTCTAACCTCAAAATTTTGATAAAGTTGTCGAATGTCACCCTTCCTCCTCTTCCTGTCACATAGTCATATGCCTGTTTATTGGCAAAAGAAAAATTTAAATAGGTGCATATCAGCCTTTATGATGACATTCTTTTAACCATCCTGCCAAAAAACAACACACCCCACATGCACCATCCAAAAACTCCTAAATTGGTATTAATCCATGTATGGTTATTGTGTTTCCCAGTAATTGCGGAGTTGATCTTTTTGTTTGTGTGACCAACAGGTAATCCTATTGGTCACTAAGAGTTTTATGTTCTTGGTGATCAGGCTCAACAGCGCGGGAGCTCGAGCAGGAGCTTTCACACCTGCCTCACCTTAGGGAGAGAGGGAAGGGAAGGTGTCGGGTTAGATAGTGGTTAAATAAGGGACTCTGAATTGTCGTCTGGATAGGATCGTCGTTAAGACTGGAGTTCTCTCTTCCCATCACCCCTGACCCAAATCCTGGCCGAAAAAACCATTAAAGAGGGATAAGTACCAAACAGATTTTGGATCAGTGTCCAAGGGGCTGCTTTATAGTGAAGGGTGTGTGTGTGTGTGTGTGTGTGTGGGGGGGGGGGGGGGGGGGGTTAGCTTATGATTAATACCCCACTTTCTCTTCTCAGACAGACACACAAAACCACTCTTCCTTTCAGTGCACACACATACATACACACATACCCCTCCAATCTCTTTTAAAAGGGGAATCAGGTCACTAATCTGTGGGCGCACACTCTCCTTGTGTACCTCATTCAGAATTATAGTCATAATATTAATAATGAAATAATAACAACCCAGTGATCTCCTCCCATAAATATTCACCATTTAAAAGAAAATAAACTCTCTTGAAAAGTTAAAAATAGCGCTGGGTGTTCTTTGGCATGGATGAATTTTCCTAATCTCATAAAAACTGTAGATATTCCCACTGCAACCTCAATGGCGTTTAAGTGCAGACAGTCAGTTACCTAAACTCGGCCTGTATGACTATGGAAGGTTATGTTTTTAACATTATATAAAAGCAGCAGAGAAGTGACAGCGATATTAATGTCTCCTACATTACAATGTGTAATCATAATGCAATGCAAGCACAACAAAACATATTGACTAGTAATCAAGTAGGGCTGCAATTACATATCATCATTATAGATTATTCAGTTGATTGGTTGTGTAGCTTACAAAATGTTAGAAAATACAGAGGGGGAAAAAAGTCCATCACAACTTCCCAAAGTACAGGAAGACTTTTTCAAATTGCTGGGTTTGTCTGACCAACCGTACTTTATCCAAAAATGTGCAATTTACATGGATATACAGAGAAGCCGCAACATCTGAGAAGCTGAAACCAGTGAATGTTTGCCACTTTTTCCTTAAGAAATGACTTCAGCGATCATAGATAGGCTTGTTCTCCAGGGATTGTCGAGTTATTCTGGGAAACGTAGGACAACACAACGGCAACTGTAATTGCAGTAGACGTAGACGAGACGGACTAAAAGCAATGGCTTCACCTAAAAGTTAATAATATTTCATCAAATGTGTTAGATATCATCAATCTGTGATGTGTAACTGAGTACACCTTTGAGTGTGGATCAGTACTGTTCCTAGTGATGCTATAGATGCAGGGAAGGGACTGAAGATGCTCTAAAAATGTTGTCACTTCTTCTTAACACTGACCTTTTATAATGAGCAGAAATCCTTAAGATAACTTCTCACTGGTCGATGGGACGGGGGTGGGCAACCACCCACACTGTGGTTTAGGTCCATCAGAAAACGGGACAAATCACTCTCATCTCTATTTTCAGAGTGTGATGTCATTCCCCAGTGTCCTGACTAACCCATTACACCAGCATCTGTCACATGGAGAGGAAAGTGTACAGAGAGAGAGGGAGAGGGAGAGAGCCTGAAATAGACCTAAAATATGCATTTTAAATTTTTTACACAGTATATATATATATTTTAGTTCAGTACTCTGAGGTTTCATACATTTCAGCCATTTAAGCACACAATATTTTATGAATGAGAGTGACTAAGAGGTGTGAATATGTGTGTGTGGGGGGACGTGGGCGAAAGAGCTGGGGAGAGAGGACCTTGTATTTTTGTTTTGTTTCTATTTTCATCTTAATGTCAGCGAAGTTAAAAAAGACAAAAGCAGCCACATGGAGACCCTCAAGCCCCATTCTCACCCCCCCAACCCACCAGACCCACCCACCCACTGTGACCTGCCAGTTATGTAACACAAAATAAATAATTACACACATGTATAAAGCCTCTACCTCCACCACACTGAGTTCCACAAAATTACAGAAAGTTCAGATCCTTATGGTAAAGACTCATCATGGCTTAACAGTGATCTAAAATTTCACCAAACAATGTTTTTGAGTGTTTTTTCCACATAAAATAAAACAGTACTGAAGTGTATTTATAGATACTCTCCATTCTTTATATAACAATAACGCTGTAGGAACTTGCCTACATGCTTTACAGTATATGGACATTTTCTTTAGTTTGAATTTTGGCCTGAAATGTCACGTATATGATCCCATCTAGCTTTTCTCCCACAGATTTCCTTATTAAATTAAGATATCTCCCTGAATTACATTTTTCTTTCAAGACAGATTTGTGTTTGTTGATCTTTTAGATAAAACAAACAAATCTAAATCCTCTCTATCCATCATCAGAACATTCCTCGACGTTTGTGTTTCTTGATATCATTTCATGTGAGCTGTCAGCAGCTCACTACCGAGGCAAATACAGTTAAGACGTTATTTACTGGTATGAAAAGGATTAGCAGTATTTATAATAATCAATTTTATGGACAATCCTGCATAGGTCCCATGTGCTCAGTGTACTAGAGGATGTAGAGTGCCGGGACTCCCAGGATGTGCTGAACAACCTACAGGCGCCCTCTAGTGATACTTCTGTGCTCTTTGAAATAATACTATGAATGAAAGACACTGACAGCAATACACGTTTAGACATTCACCAGATATTTAAGAACAATGAGTAAAACCTGTAAGTAATTGGAAGATTTTATTAAAAACATGGTAAAAGATGCACATTTAATGAAAAGTGAATCATTTTATATCATTAAGATTTCAAACATCAATCCCATACATTTCATACTTTTTTTGGAACTTACTTTCCCTTATTCCTTTTCTCTACTCATTAATATTAATTATTATTCATATTTTGTGTTTAAAATTTCAATTTGAAGTGCAAGATGTAGCATGTAAAAGATCTGTTCATGTTGAAACTTGGGGAAACATTAAAACAATTGTAACATACAGAGTTGATTTCCTAATGTTCCTGTACCTGTTCAGCTATTTTGAAAATAATCACAAGTATTATCTGAAATGAACCATGTAATGCCAATAAATTGTATTATATGCAGGCCCAAGTTAAAACAGTAACTTTAATAGCATTAGATTACTGTATAACAAATTAAGTAATTGAACCCTGAAATAACCTCTGACCTCTGCCCCTCTTTCTCTCTCCAGCATGATTTTGTGCGTCGGGAACGGTCGCCGCGCATTCTCATCGACCTCATCCAGAGGACCAAGGATGCGGTGCGTGAGCTGGACAATCTGCAGTACCGCAAGATGAAGAAGATCCTCTACCAGGAGAAAGTCAACGGGCCCATGGGAGAGAGCCAGGAGGAGGAGGAGGTGGGAGGAAGAGGGAGAGGGAATTATGGGGTTTATCATGTCTGATAGCAGGTGGAGAACAAACAGTTAAAGCCATGCAACTAACTGAGCTCCATTTAATCTCTGGTTACAGTCATCAAAACTTCACTTCAAAGAGAAGTCTGTTGTCATTTTGTAGGTTTTTGTTTATTATAACTTTAATATTACAGCCAAGTGAACAATGCTGACACATTACAAAAACACAGCATAATCTTAGGCAACAGCAGCAGAAACTATAATGGAGCCATCTGAGACGTTTGGTGATAAAAAAATAGGAGCAAACAATAACCAGGTAGTCAGCTAAAACGCACTCGAGCGGGCACAGGCTGCATACTACAGTGTATCAATGATGTTTTTTTTGTTTTTTTTTGCAGTTTAGCAGTTGTGTTACACTTGCATGAGGGAGTTTTTCACTTCTGAGTCAACATGCAGGAGATGAACTCAGATTCACAGCTCGGGGGAGGGTGATGATAGGGACCAGCCAGGTAGTTTTTAGTGATGTTGTAGAAACTCCCAGGAAGGCACTTCAAAGAGGGAGGTACTAGATACAGAAACTTTAATCGGAGGTGCCCTCCCCTCCCCAAATTGACTACTTCTTTTTCAATTCTAATAAGATTTGACAGAAAGAGTCGCTGTCTTCTCCACCAATTCGACATCACAACACACAGGAGCGTTCCTCCTGCAGCCTCGGTAGCCTGACATTGAGATGAAACGTCCCTTAGTCGACCTGTGCCTGAAGAACCGGCACGGGACAGCCAGCAGCAACACACAGTGACATCCTACACCACGTGACGCAATTCAGAGCACCAGACCTCACTGTAACAAGACACCGCTGAAGGCTTTACTGAGAAAACCTGCAGTCCCAAATCTAGTTTTCTGGTGACAGTGGAAGATATACAGCATGTGGAAAGACTGATCTTACCACCGTGATACATTCTGTTAGCGCAGATGTAACAGAATTATCTGTTAGAGTACATCCGAAAAGCTGCGCCGTTTGGTTCCCTTCATCTTTATCACGTACAGTACACACACACACACACACTTAAGTGGACTTTTAATCAGAAGCCCGCTAGACAGACAGATGTGCATTGACATAAGCAGGTGAATGACACAAACACACTCGCATAACACATCCGAACAATTAGAGGTTAATAGGCAATTTAGCATGACTTTGACTGTAATGAAACATTGAGGTCATTCATTATTTTCCCTTGCGTTGAGGTGACTTCGTTTAATGATACAATTTGGAGAGGTCGGTGTATACTGGGGTGAAGGTCGTCGGTAATCTACATGTGTGTGTATATTCACATCTGTGTGTGATTGCAGTTGGCTGTTGAGGGTTCATTTGTGTAAGCGTGTGTGTTTATGAATGTCTTTGTGGATGTTGGCTTGCAGGACAGCGAGGCAGCCAGCTGTAAGATGAACAGCCTGGGCAGCAACCACTCCATACCCAGCACCTCGGTCAGCACGGGCAGCCAGAGCAGCAGCGTGAACAGCATGCAGGAGGTGCTGGACGACAGCTGCTCCGACATGACCATGATGCACCCCCAGGACTACAGCAGCACCCTGGACTCCTCCCCGCACACAAAGAAGGTAAAGGTCAGGGGTGAAGGTGGGAGGGTCGAGGAGGAGGTGGGAGGTGAATGACACATTAAATGTATCAACACACTAGTCAAACCTTTTTAAAACCGAACTGGAGAGCAGTGCAAACAGCTATTCAGTGAGTCTCCACATGTTTGTCTGATGTTCCCCCACAGCCTTGTCAGATAGCTCAAATACCTCCATCCTATCTACACCACCCATCGTATCCAAATATGATCATTTGAATAGTTTTTAACGATATACTTTTATGCGTTATTTTCCTATTCCTAACACATATATGTGAATATTTGTGTATTTGTGTTTTCTATACTACACAATATCAATTTGTTTTTGTTGGCCACTGTTTTGTAAGGAAGATGAAGAAAACAAGGATATATGATTATTTACTTTATTTATTTACACATGTATTTTAGTTGCATACATGTAAAATGACCAAAATAAACTAAACTAAAACTTTTTCCCCATATTATCTAACCTACGGTACTCCACAATGTTTCCACATGCACAGAAGTACATGAACACCTGGTTTGGCTACACTGCTCTGACTTAATTTCATTTAAACTGATTTCCACACCATAGGATTAGTGTTGTATAATTAAGAAAACAAGAGGAAAAGTATATAATCCAGATCACAACAAAGGTTTTAATCAGTTGTTTATTCTCCAAAGGTCTTAAACCACCTAATTCCATTTGTGTACATTTGTGTTTTTGAGATTCCCTGCTCATATAGAGATAGACAAACAAGTAAACAACCAGTATAAAGACAGCTTTAACTTTCTCAATAACTGTCTGCTTATTTGATTTGGTCCGTTCTCTCTAAGCAGTAAACACTTGAAACAAAATGTCATGTATGCTGGTTTCCAAGAATATTAGTACTATTAGTATTAGTATTAGTAATATTAGTAAAAATACATAAAATCATGAAAAGTATAGTCAATAAATCCCATCATTCTTTCTGAGTTACTAGTACAATCACTTTCTGTCTTAAAGTAATAACTGAACACTCTAGAAATGGAAAAAACACGTGGCTCAGTGCAAACATCCTGTGTTTCTCTCGCTGTTTTCAAGAGTATGCGTTATCCCCTCCCCCCCCCCTGAAACCATGGAAACCATCGACACAGTCCTCACTGTTTGGCAGATCGCTTCAAGTTCATCACCGACACTGTTCACACTTGGAGAACGAAGGCTGTGTACACATGTCGACAAGCAGCGCACACACTTACCCACCATTTTCCAGCACTGACATCCTGCATGCGCACACACACACACACACGCCGTTCTCATTGAGTATCTCATATGACTTTTAAAAAAATCAGTGACGAGCTGGGCTGTCACTGGTCTGTCATTCTCTTTCTTCATGTGCTCTTTGTATCTTGACAGTTCATGATAAAGGACGTCACTTAATGAATAGACAGCCAATGTGTTGTTTCAAGTTCAGGGGCTGAGCTGAGAACAAATTAAACTGACACATATTGTTTTCAGATGCTGATGAAGTTTTCCCTCCTCACATGAATCAACCTTTTTGGTCTCGATGCTCTTGGAAAATGTTCATGTCTTTTATGGGGGGGGGGGGGGTTTGAGTGCTGACATTTCGTCATGTTTGCAAGGTTACAGTTGACACAGTTTTAATAAATTCTTCAGATTCCTTTTGATATTTAGACGTGATACAGTAAAAAAAAATCAATGGGGAATTTTGTTGTTTTAAAAAGTCACAAAACATCAGTGAAGAGTTAAAGCGCTGGCACAGTTTTGAGTTCTTGAATGAAAATGTATGAGTCGCCCGTGTAGCACAGATGTTTTCACCCTTTCATTTTTACACATTTGTTTTTGTATTATCTCAAAAGAAGTTATGACTGTGACTAAATATTTGACTTTTTCTCATTTTGGTTTCCTCTTTTTTTCCTCACAGGACCATCAGTACAACTGGGACGACGGGATACACAGGCCAGAGCCGAGGCTGGCCTCCTGCGACAAGAGCAGTCAGGCACAAAACTACAAGAACCAGGGCCGATTTGCCACCATAAAATCAGCATCATTGGTAAGTTTCGATAAAGCTCTTTTCCTCCTTGTTTTTTTACTTCTTGAGAACATAAAACATACTTTTCTGTAAGTGTTTTAGTATCATAAAACATTTGTGGAACATTCACCTTGATAAAAAAATTAATAAAAGGGCATTATCATCTTTTTCTCTCGGCTAAAACCTCTCTGTGAATTTGGAGGTTGAACACTGAAATAATGTGATGTGGATCCATGTTGGAACAAACTGGCACACTTTTCAGTCAAAACAGGTCTTTTGTCCCTTTGTGGAGTCCCTTTTTCATTTCCGATGTCTCTCATTTGTGTTTTACCACCAAATTCTACTCTTTAACAAAAATAGTTCTTTATAAAAGTATTACTCATTTTTCCTCCTATCTGTCCATTGTTCAGTCTTTACCTCTTTCTGTCTCTTTGTCCCTGCTCTCCAGTTTCGGCCCCATCTTTGCTACAGATCCTCCAGTCTCTCCTCTCATTCACCTCACTCCTTTTTGTTTTCCCCCCTTGAACTATTCTTCACATTACTACTCCCCGTCCGTCCCTTCATGCTCCCCTTCATTTCTCCCGCTCCCGCACTTGAAATACATCACTCTCAGGTCTGGCTCAATGATCTTGAGTTGAAGGGGGGTTGAAATTTTCCCTGTCCTCCACCTCCTCCTCCTCTCACTATGTATCTCTCTTTCTGTCTCTCCCTCCCTGTCTGTTGTCATGGAAACGGGCTGTAGTAACTAGTAAGTAGTTGTGTTGTGTGTGTGTGTGTGTGTGTGTGTGTGTGTGTGTGTGTGTGTGTGTGTGTGAGAGAGTGTGTGCGTGCGTGTATATGTGCGTGTGTGTGTATTTACCCATCCATGACCAACTGGTTTTAATTGAGAGTTCCTCCTGCTGTCAGGTCTTAAACCAGACATCAGAGAGCATGATAAAGGAAGATGTGCGTCCTCATACTGTCCTTGACCAGAGCAGAGGAACCACTGATAAGTCCAGCATGTGTGTAGATCTCCTTTGCTTGTATTCACTCGCTACTCTTTTTTTTCGATTTCTTTGGGACATTTTTATTTCAATCTTACGGTTGTAAGTCACTCATGTCTTGCAGTCTCAGAGACATCGATAAAAGCGGTAAGATTGAGTCCAGCTCCAGAGTACACCATTACATTTTGCAGGTTGGTGGTTAGAAACATGCCAATAAGAAGGAGGCTCACCATTTCCAGACTGAGACATCCTTAAACATCTGTTGTGCTCAACCTTATATTTCTTGACTAATATCATACTTTTCCTTCTGTGGACACCTGACCAAACATTGATGGCATGCTGTCAGTTCTCTTTCAAATATTCACTTTGATGTCTCGCTGTGGGGAACCTTCTATCAGCGGTATCCTTAGAAGACCCTACTCCAAAAATGGCACACATTATTGAGATTATCCTTCTAGATTTACTCAGTGAGTGCCTGTTTTTCTCCTGACTGTCAGTGTCTCTTTGGATGTATGGACAGACTGTGTTCACTCTTCACCACAGAGCAGGCTTTCAGAGAGCATGATGGCTGTGAACATACAACTAGCACGCCACTGCTAGCTGACCAAGCTGATAGTACTGGCTGCTAAAGGCCACTAAACCAGGTAGAACAAGCAGTGGTCCCCCATATTAGCGAGGTCCATGTAGCTTACCATACCTGCCACACTCCAATAAACTTTCTTATCTTTCTTTACCAATTTAAAATAAGCAAGCTACACCAAGCTTCTTTATTATGACAGATAGTAAGCCTGGTGTTCACTACTCTAGCTGACAGAGTGCGGTGACGATAAGCCCACCTCAGGTTTTTCTGTAATAAAAGGAGATTTGCTCTTATGTAATGAAGACAGGGGAACTGTCTCCTGTATCTTACGCTCACATAAATCTAACTTTAAAAATAAATAAGGTTAATTTCTCCTCTCCCTAACTTAATTTATTTATTTTCCTATCATTCATCTGTTAAAGGATCACTGTAACACCAAAGAAATGTTGTAAGCACGCTGCAGAGTTGTAAAAATTCTGTGGTTTAACGTCAGACTATAATATTTCAGATTTAAGCAGCAGAGGTGCGACACACTGTGTCAGCACTGCAGCTCTGTGTAACTGATGCTGCGTGCCTTGAACAGAGGCGGCATCGTGTAAACCACAGCATCTCTCTGCCGTGATAGCGCTAGTCCTGCCTGCTAGCGCTGAAAGAAATGACATCATCTTTTTCTGCCGAGCGCAGACGTCCTCAGATTGGCCTCGACTCGCTGAGACTGGAATCAGCAGGTAGACAAAGCGAGAGGGAGAGAGATGAATAGGGGTTCCAGATGGTGAGGGGTGATGGATCGCCAGAGAAGAGAGAGAGCAAGAGAGAGAAAAAGAGGAAGATGGAGAACAGGAAAAGAGAGAACATAAGAAGAAGAAGTAGAAGAAGAGGGGACAAAGGAGGGGGGATTAATAATAATAAAAATACCACAAGTAATAAGTTGCATTCTTAAAAACAGAAGTATCCAAATACCTCAAGGTGATATTTATGTCAAATAGAATTTTCTAATTTTTCCAAAAGAGGAAAGGGGGACATCAGGTTGATGGATTAAAAGAAGAAGAGTAAAGGGTGAATGAACAGAACAAGCATGTCAGCAGGAGAAGGTGAAGACTTGGTGGAGGACACAGGCGGCAGATATCAGGGGGATAAGAAGGACAGATAGAGAGAAGGACAGATAAACAAACAGAGGTGAGACAGAAGAGCAGATTGTAATCTGGACTGACAAAGAAGGAAGAGGTGGGGAGAAGGAGAAAAGAGGGTGATGGGCTCCATCATCCAGAGATGACATGGAGCGTAGAGTCCATTTTGATGTAATGGTGGGATAATGTGTAGAGAGGGAGAGAGAGAAGACAAGGAATTAAAGGGAAAGGAGAAGATGATCTAGAAAAATTATCGAGAGAAATGGAAGGAAAGTTGAAAGGACGAGGAGGGAGGGAAACAGCAAACAGATGAATGGAAAGGCAGAAGGAGAACTAATGTTAGACACAAGTAGCGAGTGAGAGGGAGGGCAGAGGTTGGTATAGATCAAATGAAGTAACGGAGCGAAACAGAAGGAGGTGTGTGTGTGAGACGACATGGTTGTAAAATATTTCACCTCATCTCCAGCTCGACTCGTCTTCTACTCTCGGTTACAGGTTGTAACCTGAGAGCCTGTAAATGTATCAGCGCACAGCTGCTGACGTCGAGTTTGTTTAAGACCGTTAAAGCTTGTTGATACACACATGCAGAAAAGAATTAAAAGACTTAAGTCACAGATTAGAATGAAACCAGATGCACCTCCTTGTGGGTTTGCATTCATTTGAGGGCAGAGCTCCTCTACCTCTGTACATCTACAGGAAAACGACAATAAACACAGGCCCAGAGAGGGCTGCCGCTTCCTCTGTTTGACCAAATGACTTCACCACATGTTACTATACGTCTGTAGCAATATTTGCCTCTCCAAGAAAAGCTGTGTCCTATTTCTCTTATCCTTTTACCTGACAGAGAGACTATTTGTGCTTGACCTGTTGTACCTTCCTGAATGCAATAAGGGGAGCAGACAACCGTGTTGCGAGTGCTTTTGGTGATAGGATACGCTTCACTTATCCTGGAAAAATAAAGTGAAATATTGGCAGTGCGGGGAAAAAAGAGCTGCTCACTTGTAACATTTTTTTGTATTTTTATTTTTTTGGGTTATTTCATCTTTTGACATTAATAATGTTTCTTAGAGCATCTTCCATTTTTTTGATAAATTGAATAGCTTCTTTGTAACACTGAATACTGACAGGAAAACAACCTTGAACTGCCCTATTTAAAAGTTTTTACTCAAATCATCAGCAAAATTGAGAAAGGAACTGAATACATGCATTGCCTTTGCACATTCACATATTATTATTATTTGCTTTGTCTCATTGGAAAATAAGAAAAAGTGTTGAATAACGTGTGTTTAAATATTGATAATTAAATATTGAGCATTTGTCCAAGGTGACATACAAATGAGGTACAAACCAAGCCACAATAAATCAAAGGGGAGAAGTTCAATGTTCCCCCCTGACACAAGTGCCTCAAGGTTGCAGGTGCATAGAGTAATACACAGTGCCACGCAAATAGAGAGAGAGAGAGAGAGCGAGAGAGAGAGAGAGAGAGAGAGAGAGAGCATTGACACTGGACACCTGGTGAACAAACACTGAGAGAAGCAGAGCATGAAACGTCTGTCTGTCTGTGTGTGTGTGTGTGTGTGTGTGTGTGTGTGTGTGTGTGTGTGTGTGTGTGTGTGTGTGTGTGTGTGTGTGTGTGTGTGTGTGTGTGTGAGTGTGAGTGTGTAGGTGGACTAGTGAAATTACTTTTAATACAAAGAAAAATGCAAGAAGAAAATGTGTTATTGTTCAAATACACTTATGTCAACCAGATATCCTGCTATATTAACACATCAAGTTATTTATGTATTGCAATAAAAAATCTTGGATCACCTACAAAAAAATAAATAAATAGAGGCAAATAAATCAAAATAACACATTCAGCTGCTCAATTCCTTCTGATCTCACTGGAACATTCACCTTTCCCCTGCATGCCGCCCCTCCTCCCCCTGAATATGATCCCCTTTCCAGTCCCTGAGCCCTGTGTGAAAGAGGCCGTCACATGACGTGACTTGGCCCTTTGTGGCAGCATGCAGGGTGGCAGCGAAACAAGTGACTAGGATTGAGAGCCGCTCTTACAGTAGGGGTATTGATTCAGCACAGATTAAGAGAGGAGGCGAGCTCAACCTCCACTTATTTTCTCGCCAACCCCCTTCCTTAGATGCTATTATTTAACTTCTCATTATTTCAATTTTTTCTTTTCCCATCTAACTCTCTCCCAGTCACTCTCCATCTGCTGTTTCTCCTTTGCAATCACCCCCCACTTCCCTCCCCATCCCCATCTCTCTGCCTGCTCCTCTTTAACCCCCCCCCCCACCACCAACTTCTCTCACTCTTTCTCAATGAGGTATTCATGTGACCCACCTGCTGTCCGCCGCTTAGCGTTAGCCCAACTAAAGAGTTGCTCTGTGCTCTTGTTGGCCCACGGAGTCGGCCTGCCTCATTCACAGTTCACACGCCTGCCTCTGCCGCTGCGTGCCCAGGGCGCGAACCAAGGGAGAGGGAGGGGGGGTCCTCTTCCAGTAAAGGGGGGGTCTCAGGGTGGCATCGGCGCTCAGACAGGATTCTGTCGGGCATAGGATGCTGCACAAGGTTCCTGGATGCTGTTGCATTTGGCTAAAGTCGCCATCATGTTTGGCCTGAGGAGTTCAGGTGGAAGTTATGAGAAGATGCGGAGCGAGTACTACCTAGATGTGGAGAACCCTTTCGGTCCTCAGGTTGGTGCATCAGGTGTAGGTTTTGAAAAAAGAAAACCTGTTAAGAAAGTGCTGCTCTGAGACCTGTCAGCAGTGGTGATTTGTATGGTCTTTCTTTTAGATCAAATTTAATGATGTAGCTGTTTAATATTGTTTTTTATTTTGTCTCTTTCTCATTCCATCTGGCTTAAACACATTTCATATACTTAGCGGTTGCCTGATCTATGCAGTGACTGTGTGTATGTGCGATGGCCAGATGAAAGAGCTTTTGTTGGGCTTTAGTGGTAACTTCATCTAAAGGGACTTTCACAGCATTTCTTTATTACGGTGTTTTACTTCCTGATCATTGGTTGAAACATGTTGTGACAATGATGCTATACAATAACATTGAATTGATTCTGTTTTCAGTTCTTGGAAAAGTAACCCAGACTAATCGATACTGCATATTTACAGGTTACACATTAGGTGTTGTTGTTTTGATGTGCCTTGTATTTTAAAACCCCTCCATTAGTTGTATATGCATTGGAAAAATAGTTTTTCAGTCTTTATTAAAAATCAACTCTTGTATGGCTCGCATCCCCTAACTTCTCCTTCTTCACAGGTGACCAAACAGATCCACGAGCATGAGCAGGAGAGCGAGCTGCGGGAGCAGATGTCGGGCTACAAGCGCATGCGGCGGCAGCACCAGAAGCAGCTGATCGCCCTGGAGAACAAGCTGAAGGCCGAGATGGACGAGCACCGGCTCAAGCTGCAGAAGGAGGTGGAGACGCAGGCCAACAACGCCTACATCGACTTGGAGAAACTGGCAAAGCGCCACGCCGTGCACTCTGAGAAGGAGGTGGGATTTGCGGGAAGTGTGTGTGTGTGTGTGCGGGGGGGGGGGTTAGGCATGAGTGGATGCATAACTACTGTAACCCCAAAGTCAATTCACAGATGATCACCTGGGCCTGCATGTAGCATGCAACAGTTGGCCGGGGGTCCGCTTTGGAAAACAGGGGAAGACATAATGTTGAAGTTACAATGATTCTATATATAGTTACTGGAGTAAAGATTGTTGATATGTTTAATTCTGTTCAAAAATGTTACTTCAGTCTGACAATATGTGCAAACCAACATTTGTCCTGGATTTCACACACTGCTGCCACTCAATGATACATAGAATGAAACACAAGGGGCAAAGTAGGTCACAGAGTTTCACACTTTGAAAAACAAACGGCATATCTCTGTGATTAGCATGCAGCGTGCCGCAGCGGCCAGAGAGATAGTGTATCTGTTCATATAGACCAGCCTGCACACGTAAACAGCAACATAAACACACAATGTCACATGTGACTTTGTGTGTCACTCAGCTTAACCAACAGGTTGCTAGATGTCTGTGGAGCATTACATTTACAATACTAGATGAAGGGCAAATTCTCTGCTCTGAATATTGGTTGGTACCAATATACTGTGTACCAAAGCACTGTGGTGTTTTTGTAAGCCTGGGCTAAGTGGAAATCAAATTAAACCACTTTAGTCCATCAAAATAACAGGAATGTTAAATGTCTTATCAACCTAAATATATCCACATTACAATCTGTTTCATATCTTCATCTGTCTGCAAACTGACAGTTGCTATTAACAGAGAAT
This sequence comes from Scomber scombrus, assembly GCF_963691925.1. NCBI lineage: Eukaryota > Metazoa > Chordata > Actinopteri > Scombriformes > Scombridae > Scomber > Scomber scombrus. The sequence goes on from NC_084973.1 coordinate 25,808,111, forward strand.
GACATCTAAAAAGTCAAATATTTTTAACTGTAATATAACATGCAGGACAAACATATCAGAAGTTAGGCAACAGGAGATTTACAGCTGCACCTAAATAATTTAATCATTTTCTCGATTAATAGATTAATTCCTAAATTGTCTGAAGATATATAGATAAATATAAGATGTGTAGATAAATATGAGAAAAACTGCAAAACCTCTCAATGAGAAGAGAATATTTAAATGTTTTGCTTAAAAGAAACAATGAACGTATCTAGCTTTTTAATTGTAGTTATTGCATGACTATTAGTTCACAGTTCAGTGCTAAGCTTGCAGCCTGTATTCAGCCTCTTTTGTTTCATGTGTCCTTCAGATGAAGACGGCGTTGACGGATGAGAAGAAGTTCCAGCAGCAGATCGTGGCCCAGCAGAAGAAGGAGCTGACCACCTTTCTGGATAATCAAAAGAAGCAGTACAAGCTCTGCAAGGAGAAGATTAAGGAGGTGTGCTGTGTTTGTTGGTTTCTTCTTTTTTTTCCCCTCCTCGGGCGAGATCCTTCGCACGCCTCTTGTGTGTGAAACATGGTCCTGTATGCTGTTTACTGTTGAATCAATCCTCCTCCACACAAATCTGCACGTTCAGTACCTCCGAAGTGGTCTTTTGGAAGTTACGTTGACTCACTCAGCCTACTCACTGTGTACCTACACATGTACATACACGCATACTAGGAAAACAACAAATCCATACTTGCAGTGTGCATTGTGTGCCTCCACAACCTTGAAACTGAACACTGAACAGTGTCCAGAGAATACTCCTGTGGGCTGGGACTGTGATACATTGTGTTTTCAGTTACGAGATAAGTGACCAAAATTAGGTCAGCACAGTTAAAAGAAAGCATCGCTGGCAGGGAGAGATATTTCCCACCAACTGAGGGCTATAACGGAATTAGACACCACAGAGAGTGGGGATCAGGCTCATGTTAAGTGCTTTAGCTCGAATTGTAGATTACCTTAAAGCCCATGAAAGAGAAAAAGAACTCATACTGAGGGAGGATAAATTTGGCTAAAATTATCTTTTTCTTTCAACTTTCCTCTGGCTATGAAAGTCATCTGTAGTTCAAAACAGAAGGTCAGTTGCAGTTTGCCATATGCTGTCACCACAAACACTTTGTACACTGTTTGTTTCCCCATTTCTCTTTTTATTTATTTTGATTCAAAACATTTCTACGTAATAAATACTTTGGAAGGTTTCTGATTGTTTAGACTATAATTGTTTCTCACATATCCAATAGCTTTTGATAATTTTAACACTTAATTTCAATTTAACAGATTAGTTTTGATCCCAAATGGTCAGGTAAACCTAACAATCACAGCTGAATCTAAACTCTAATTGGCTTCTATCTAGCACTTTCTCTGTTCTGTACTTGTTACTAAAAGCTCATGTCAACTATACTATACTATATGTCAACTCCTTGCTTTAAACTTTCACCCCTTCTCAGGAGATGAATGAGGACCACAGCACACCCAAGAAGGAGAAGCAGGAGCGTCTGTCAAAGCACAAGGAGAATATGCAGCACTCCCAGGCAGAGGAGGAGGCCCATCTCCTGTCCCAGCAGAGGGTTTTCTACGACAGGAACTGCCGCGCATTCAAGCGCAAAGTCATGGTCAAGAGGCATGATGTGGAGCAGGAGCAGATCCGAGAGGTGTGGAGGATCTATACACTTTAATACATCATGCACAATCCAATAAATCATAAAATATAAAGATAAAATAAAAAAAAAGTGTTACATGTATACCTTTAGCTGGTAAATGGATTCAATGAAAGTAAAACTTTTTTCCATATAAGACGAAACTATTTAAAATTGTAATGTTGGTGTGAACAGGCCCAACGTGGTTATGAGACCAAAATATTGTTCTCAGCAAACAGGTGTGCACCCTCAAAAATCACACCCATTGTTCTTTAGAGGTGTTCGGTGCGTCCTTTTACTTATAAGGAGATTATTGCAGAGTAAAGCAAGGCAACAATGTCATAATCTCAAAAGCTGTTGTGTAAATCTGGAGGAAGGTCCAAAAACCTTCTGTGGGAATATACACAAAACTCTGAGTCACGTTTTAGATTATAGTCTTAATGTTTTGCTTAATCAGAAAAATAAAGAGTGTAATTGGGAAATTATGTTTCAATTGTTCAGCAAACACAACAGCACACTGATTTCTACAAATTGAAAAATATAAATGTCACATTTTAAAATACTGAAAAAGTAAAAGCTGCACAAACAATTTCAATCAATAGCACCTACTATAAGTCTTTCATGAATCTTTCTCCTTTCTTCTTCCATCTCTTTTTCATCCTATTAGGAGCTGAACAAGAAGAAGACCCAGAAAGAGATGGAGCATGCCATGCTGATCCGCCACGATGAGTCCACCCAGGAACTGGAGCATCGGCAGCTGAAGACCCTGCAGAAGCTGCGGATGGACCTGATCCGCCTGCAGCACCAGACGGAGCTGGAAAACCAGATCGAGTACAACAACCGACGTGAGCGGGAACTTCACCGCAAGCATGTGCTGGAGCTCCGGCAGCAGCCCAAAAACCTCAAAGTAAGTCAATCCAAAGACGGTAAAGTTATCAATCCAGGATTTCAGAGGTGCAGTGTTTATTGTCTTTGGGCAAAGGAAAATATCCAAGCTGACGGTAACATCAAATGTTTCTGTCGGAAGATTCATTTTCAAAATGTTCCTTTTGTGGCTGAAAAGACAGATTGTATCCGCCTCTAAGATGGCGCAAGCCATGAGCAATATCTTTTCTGTTTTAGGTAGTTTTTGATGGAACAGTGATGCAACATGGATGTAACAAATTAATTGGGGAAAAATGGTAAAAGAACATGTAAAATGTGTCATCTCTATCTCTGAATGTCATCCTGTTTTAATTTGCTTTTGAGGATAACAAAGACTGGAACCATGATTTTGCCTCTGGCTATTTTAGACCTTTAACCTTTATCAGCAGAATTCTTAAGGCGTGAATTTACGTGAACTTGAGACAGAGACAAGAACAATGAAAAAATGGAAAATTGATTGAATACTCTTTAACCTTGTACGTCCTCCTCTTTCTGCTCCTCTGTCCGTCTCCGTCCCCTCCACCAGGCCTTGGAGCTGCAGATCAAGAAGCAGTTCCAGGACACATGTAAGGTGCAGACCAAGCAGTACAAAGCCCTGCGCCACCACCAGATGGAAGTTACGCCCAAGGCTGAGCACAAGACGGTGCTCAAGGCCCTGAAGGATGAGCAGACACGCAAGCTGGCCATCCTGGCTGAGCAATATGAGCAGAGCATCAACGAGATGATGGCCTCACAGGCGGTGAGTGCAGAGACGTTAACTCGCGTCATAGTCGATGATAAATATCTTTCTACAGTTGTCACTTTTCCAGGGAAATATTGGATTGTTCATATGAAAGCTGAAAGGCATAATTGAAGACATATGAAATAGTCTCCACCTGTTGCTCATATTTTTCAATTGTTCTTCTTCCTTAACTGTCCTCATCTCATATCTTTTCTGATTTCACTATATTCTTCCTGCTCTTTTGTATGTCATCCTCATTTACATCCCTCATACTCCTTCCTTCCCTTTCTACTGTCTTTCCGTGTCCTGCATGTCCCTGTTGCCCTTCCATCCTCTTCCATCCCTTTGTTGCCTCCTCCCCTCCCCTTCTTCTGCCCTTTCTGTCTCTATTCCCTCTTTCTCCTCTTTCCCTCTTTCTGTGTGTCTTATCCATGTTCCCCCACCCTCCACCACCCCCCTGCTCCAACATCCCCATCTCTCTCTCTCTCTCTTTCTGTCTCTTTGTACATCCCTCTCCCCTGTTGCGGTCCATGGTCGGCTGTGTCAGCTGCGACTGGACGAGGCCCAGGAAGCCGAGTGCCAGGCCCTGAGGCAGCAGCTGCAGCAGGAGATGGAGCTGCTCAACGCCTACCAGAGCAAGATCAAGATGCAGACCGAGGCGCAACACGAGCGCGAGCAGCAGAAGCTGGAGCAGAAGGTGTCCCTGCGCCGGGCTCACCTGGAACAAAAGGTGTGGTGGAGGAAAACGCTCAAGTCATTTTAAAGTAGACATAAGTTAAGATAAGGAAGCATTACTTACAGTACTTAAACCCAAAATTTAAGAGACACTGCTTCATTAAAGTAAAAAACAAAACAAAAACTAAAAGCCTTTATTAACATGGTTGCATGAAAATAGTACCAAAGTTTAATCAGGTTCTAATAATCAATTCTCTTTCTGGTGGTTGTATTTTCTTAAGGTGCATTAATTACATTTCTTGTGGAAAAATAACTTAGGCTCTTATCACAAAATCCTACCAATTTGAGTTTCAACATTTTTATGAAAGAAAAAACTGTTGTAATCTTCAATATACTGGACAATTACGTTCTCTCTTTAGTTATCTAATTTGTCTAACTTAAGTGTTTAAATAATATTTTTGAGTCAGTCAGACTCATAATTCAAAGACATGAAAGCAGTTGGAGATGGGGTCCTTGTAGATGTGTGGAAGGGGATCAGGTTTGTTTTGGTGTTGCTGCAGGTCCTCCAAAAGTCAAATAAAGACGTCAGTATGCTTAAAACTGCATCTAAATTTCCCGTCTTGTCACACATTTCCAGTGTCAAGATTGGTCTAACTATTGTTTTAACTTTCCTAAACCAATAATCAACAATCAAATCCACTTCCTACAGGGATTATCCAGCTGTGTAGAGAATAGGAAGTATCTAGCATTTAAACTTCTCGTGAGTACAACCAAGTGCAACACTATGAATGTGTTTCATCACGTCTCACCCGTCTCTGTGACAGAAGGATTTTTCCCTGCCCTCAGGTGTGGATATTCAGAAGCTAGGAATACTTTTAAAATACTTTGTAAAGTTTATATTACTGTATAGGAAGCATACTGAACCCTTACAGTACCAATGTGTGGGAATTAGGGAGCAGGTCCTCTTCCATGGAGCCCACCATATTGCACCGCCATGTTCCTACAGTGGCCTAGAATGGACAAACCATGTATTTATATATTAGTTAAAGCTCCTTAAAGACCCTATAAATAGGAAACTTTCTGGAAATCTGTCACTGTCTTTAAAACATTAAATAGCAGTGACTTCATGACCTCAAATAGGCGTAAACAAAAACTTTGACCATCCCTCCATCACAACATTTTTAAGAAATCCAACAGTCTTCCTATCTGTAACTGATACAACACTGGTTTACAGTTCACAATAATCTCTCTGTCAGCCAACATCCTGCTCTAACACGACTTGTATCACATGCATCTGAACCACATGATAGCGTAGACAAACATCATGGTGTGACTATTATAGAAACAACAACAAGGTACATTGTAATTGGTTACAACAAAATGAAAGCAGTGATAAATTAAGAGCTATTGGAGTGATTTTAAGCACATCTGCCTAGAAAAAACAAACAAAGATTCAGCTGTACTGTATTAATTGCGTCTTATTATAAATAGAAGATGACAAAAATGTCATAGTAAGAGAAGAAAACTATCATCTACACATTTCACTACCATTAGGAGTGTGTGGGAGAGACATGGTTGTCTGCTCCCTGCAGGAAGGCATGCCACTGTCATCACCACCTGTGGTGAGGGAAATCTGTGTGTGTGTCTGCGTGAACTCATAAATGTCTGTCTGGGTCGGCTTTCATGCCCGCGCTGCCTGCTGAGGTGGATGCAAATGTCTATCCGGACCTGTTCTCTTTAAGCATCGATGGTGTGCAGAAACCAGCGCTGGCCTGTTTGTATCTCAACTTATTACAACCGATTCATGTTTGTTCACTCTGCAGCAAGCTGGCAAATATTTTTCTTACTTTATTTTATAATTTTTACATTTTATTACATACATTTCACAGTGCTGTCCATCTGTGTCCACTACTTCCATTGAATGACACACCAGACAGACACTTCTTTAATGGGACTATTGAAGCAACCTACTATGTATACAAATGACATGTGATAAGATTAAAACAGCCAAGTACACCTCCTTCCAAAGTGACCGACGTCATCGCTACAGTCTAGTAGACAGCACTCCGACAACAAAGGAAGAGACATTTGAAATGTCGCCCTGATCCAGTCCTGCTGGGTCCGCTCGACTGTCGGAGCCGCAGTGGTCTGTCGCCATCTCCTGGCAGCTTGCAGATCTGTACTCCAGACCAGGATGATGTCATGGTTTTCAGAAGCACTATTGTCCTCCGGTTCGGTTCATGGTCAGAGTCTGGAGTTTTCTGTGCATGCTCAGTAGTTGTGTCAGATTGCCGTACTGCGCCATGCAGGGCTTTGTCTGGACTTGTGGATTTGTCTGCTGCGTTTATCGGGCTGTTTGATTGACACGACTCCTGCCAGGACAGAATCTGTTGGAACACACTCGAACCTTCATGAGAGAAATAGTGCACCTCAAAGTCTGCATCCAGTTATCATAGTATGCCAAACAGGATGCTCAGTGAGGATATAAAACACGATGAACAGCTCTGTATTATAATGAAAACCATCACCGTGCCCTGCAGTAAACACACCTTTTCTAAAGGTTATAGTGTGGCTGTGTCAGAGCTGTCGGTTCAGTTCTTTTGTATGTATTGAGGCTGCAGTTTGCACTGCGGTGTATTAAACTGGATTATACTGCAAGCTGCTTCCACCTGTGACAAATACCAACAACATAGTAAAGTAAATATTAGACTAAAAGAAAGGAGGTGATGTCCTAAAACGGCTCTTAAAGAGAGATGTTTCGAGAGGATCTGCACACCTATGATGAATCACTACAGGTGCACTTCCTCTCAGGATTGAGGCTCATATGATTATTGAATAACTACATTTCAATCAAGTGATCTTTGCGATGTGTTTATGACAAATCACGACAAACCTGCCTATATGTATGTATTGTATAAAGATACCCAAGGGACACCAGGGAACAAAGGATAGATCATTCATATAAGAATCTAACACCTGGAGGTAGGGGGGTAAATTCAGGTAAATTTCCATGCATAAATCCCAAACTAGAATAAAAGATATTAGATAGAAGGTACTTGATGATGAGCAGAGGTCAAATTAACCAGAATAAGCACCACCACCTGTGTGAGTGTGCAGGGCCTCAGTGTGCACCAGTGTCTTACAAAGTTAATACGTCTGTGTTTACAGTGCAGCTGCAATGTCTTTTTGATTTTTTTTAACCTGTCTCCTTAAAAGCTTCTTAAGCATAAAATCCAGCTCTGAATCGCTGCCCACATCTGAGATTAAACTCGTAAAAAACTGAAATAAATGATAATTGAATGAAAATGAAACAATTCAGTGTGTATAGGACAAATCAGAAGCAGTGAAAGCCATCTGAGGACACAGTAAATAAAAAACCCAGTTGTTTACAAGGACAAGGGTTAGAAACATCTGTTGGTGAAACATCTGTTGGTTAAACATGAGTAAAGTTCATTGTGATAAACAGTCTACACACTGATACTAAACTTTTACTGTCACCATTTGATCTTTTACAGGAATGGAAAAGGCCCAAAAACCAAACTCATCTTATTTAGGTTTCCATCATTACTGAAGAACCTTTATTAACCCAAAGACTTTTTCTCTCTATTTTAATTTAATCATACTCACAGAATAATCCTTAACCCTTACATACTGTTCATATTCTGGCTCATAATTCCCCATCAGTTATTAATGAATTTCTGATTAATCCTTAATGAAGCTGTCAGAGAACAATGATGGGGGAAAAAGACATTCATAATCACTGTTTATGTTCCAGGATTATATTTTATAGAACATAAAGAATGTTTGGCGTTTTTAATAAACGCAGTTTTTTTTTGTTTTTTTAAAGGAAATTTGATTATAAAAAGCGTGTAAGGGTTAAAGCAGTTCAGGTCCTGGTTGTCCAAGGACGGCTGAAACGAGGGCAGCTGGACTTGGTTGTAGATATAATCAATATTTTCATAATAAAGTTCACGTCCTAGTTATACAAGGAGGGCTGATTTGAGGGCAACATTTTTGATTTTTTTGAACCTGTCTCCTTACGAGTCCCGTGTGGCGGTTTGTGATGTTGCAGATAATTTGACTTGTCAAACACAGGTGTAACTAATAACATCGATGAGTGAGGCCCCTATGGGATGATGGTGTTGTGCGCTGTAGCTCACTAACACGTCTTATTGAAACGAGTAAATGGAGTAGAGTCATCATTAATGTTAAAAGCAGAGATATAATGATGTTGCATTGTTTAAGTGTAAGTTTTAAAAAAAGAATGAATTTTGAAAAAAACTTCATTTTTTATCTGAGTTCAAAACATGTTTGTTATTGTACCTTTTAATAAAAATCATGTTTTTCCAAAATAAAAATTTAAATTTTGAAGAAAAAAAATGTATAAAATAAAACTACAACTACCAAATCCATCATAATAACTACAACCAAACTTTATTTAAATTAAAACTTTACTGTTAAGAAATGTCTATGTTTTTAATTGCTTGCACACAAAAAAACTTGAAAAAAGAACAAACTTAATGCATTCAAGGAGTTATATCTCTCATTCCTCTGTTTCCTGCAGATTGAAGAGGAGCTGGTTTCCCTTCAGAAGGAGCGCACCGACCGCATCAAGCACCTGCTGGAGCGCCAGGAGCGGGAGATCGACACCTTCGACATGGAGAGCATGCGGCTCGGCTTCGGCAACCTGGGCACTCTGGACTTTCCCAAGGACGACTACAGATGAGGGGCTGCCGCCGCTACTGCTGCTGCCACCGCGGTCGCCATCTCTCGTCGGAGTCCCCCGGGCATCCGTCTGCCTCAGAACAAACCCTCCTCTCATTTTACCTGAACTCACCTGACAGTGCAGGTGCTGCTGACGCCCTCACTCAAACACACACAGACGCATAAAAAACGGCTCCAGAATCAGCTCCAGTGAGTTTTCTGGGCCGGTCAGACAGAGTGGATGGCAGGTTTGAGCCCCCATGACCTCTTCCCTCTATCTCCCCCTCTCTCTCTCTCCCATTCCCCCAACCCACCTAAAACTTCCTCCCCCTCCTTGCCTTTCGTGGTGTCACAAGATGACAAAAAAAAAAATGCTGGATAACTTCCTGTAGTTGTCATGTTTTTGTAAGAATACTGATAACATAGTCACAGTGTTTCTTGTTTCTTGTGCAATGATGACACTTTTGGTGTGACTAAAAGTGGGAGAGCAAAAAAAACAAAAACGAGAGAAGGAGGGAGAGAAAAACAAGGGCAGTTTGATGAGCGAAATTACTCCAGGACCATGCTTTTTTTTTTTTTTTTTTTTAAGAGGTGATTCATTATTTTGTTTGTTTAGGGTTTGTTTGGTCTCAAGCGGTGCAAAAAATAAATCTCTCAAAAGCGATAAATCAAACAGCTGATCCTTCCGAAGCTGCTTCTTTTTTGGTATTTGTTCATCAGGACATTTTTATGACAAATTTCAAATAATTTGATACTTTTGAGAGACAAATATCACAATATACATACAGGTACGCGTTTTAATATGCGATTTAATATCTTTCAGGTGAATTTGATTACTGAGGGGAGGGTGACGGTGAATCGTGGTACTCGACATGTGTATCTTACTGATTTCTCTGCACTGGCAGCCAATGTGAATAATGATCCATGTGACACGTGAACTCCAACTCCCAGCTAGCACAAAGGGCTTCATGTGGGGGGCGGGAAGGGGAAGGGGGGGGACCTGTACTTTGTGTATAGAAGGATTTATGGAGAGCTTTTACTTATTTTCATATTGTATTTTAACTGTCACACCAATCAAAAAAAATAAAAAACTTTTTAAAGGCGCTTTTTTTCCTCCCCCCTCCTCAGATAGTATGTGAAGTTCAGTCATCTATCAATGGGATTTTTATTTTGATCTTTTTTTCTTCTTTTTTTTTTCGCTTTAACAACAACTCTTAAGCTGTGTATTTTCTTATAAACCAGAACAGTATGATGCTTTATTATTGCATGCACTTTAATTTTTTTTTCCAGGTTAAAAGAAAGCATGAATCTGTCAAGAGCTTTTAATTATATTTGTAAATAAAGTGCCCATCACACAAACAAAGGGTGTTGCTGTTATTGTCCTCATATTATATCCACTGCTAGTAAAAAAAATCAGGAGATAATGTAGTTTTAAAGATTCAATTTGCATTTTAAAACACTGTAAAACGTATTTGTTTCACTTCAGGGCATCGTGCAGCTCACACAGCTGCTGTGACCTCTTGTGACCTCTTAGCTGGAAACACAATAAGTCCGCAACATTTAATCATCTTTACTGTGCACAGGTTGCCATTTGGTTTTTAAATATTCTGCTCTGTAACAAAGCTTCTTAAGCATAAAATCCAGCTCTGAATCGCTGCCCACATCTGAGATTAAACTCGTAAAAAACTGAAATAAATGATAATTGAATGAAAATGAAACAATTCAGTGTGTATAGGACAAATCAGAAGCAGTGAAAGCCATCTGAGGACACAGTAAATAAAAAACCCAGTTGTTTACAAGGTCAAGGGTTAGAAACATCTGTTGGTGAAACATCTGTTGGTTAAACATGAGTAAAGTTTATTGTGATAAACAGTCTACACACTGATACTAAACTTTTACTGTCACCATTTGATCTTTTACAGGAATGGAAAAGGCCCAAAAACCAAACTCATCTTATTTAGGTTTCCATCATTACTGAAGAACCTTTATTAACCCAAAGACTTTTTCTATCTATTTTAATTTAATCATACTCACAGAATAATCCTTAACCCTTACATACTGTTCATATTCTGGCTCATAATTCCCCATCAGTTATTAATGAATGTCTGATTAATCCTTAATGAAGCTGTCAGAGAACAATGATGGGGGAAAAAGACATTCACAATCACTGTTTATGTTCCAGGATTATATTTTATAGAACATAAAGAATTTTTGGCGTTTTTAATAAACGCAGTTTAAAAAAAAAAAAAAAAAAAGGAAAAGTATCAGCTGCAAAAAAATGTTATTTACATTCAGGGTCACATTAGGAAAAGTCCACCAAAAACAAATGTGTATAGGTTATTTTTACAGCTCTAAAATGAAAAAAATCGGTCAAATTTGATTATGAAAAGCGTGTAAGGGTTAAAACAGTTCAGGTCCTGGTTGTCCAAGGACGGCTGAATCGAGGGCAGCTGGACTTGGTTGTAGATATAATCAATATTTTCATAATAAAGTTCACGTCCTAGTTATACAAGGAGGGTTGATTTGAGGGCAACATTAGATGGATGTGATGTGAAATGTGTCACTTAAAGGAACAAACCCTCAGCGAATTATCCCCTGACCCTGCAGTTCACTTATGCAGTGTTGTTAGGAGCATTTAAGCATCTTTCAATTAACACCTATCTTTTTCGGTTCGCTCTCAATGCTTTCAGTGCTTCATTTTTAAGTGTAAGAGTTTTAAGTAACTGTTCTCAGTCAAAAAGTTAAAAAAAACAACAAAAAAAAACTACTGTATGCTACAAGCTCAACACCAAACTAGTTAATAACTAGTTAACAATAATTATGTTATCAATTCATCTTGCAATAACATAATTATCAGCATCATCATGTCTAAATATATACTTATCATATGATACATGGACATGAACTTCATCATATTTTTGACCTCGATATTGCCATACTTCACATTAGCAGGTAAGAGGCTATTCATGTCACATTGGCTAGCCAGTAGTTGCCTCCATTCCTTGCTGTGCATGTCCTGAGTGGAGACTGCAGAAGTGAGGTATATGTCCTGACCCATAATGGCTGTCTGTTTTTACAGAAGCATGGCACCAATTTCTCCAATCCCATCCCCCACCCCTCTTGCATTATCATGCTATTACATTATCACCATATCAGTGGTATAAATTGATCTTCAAATGACAATAATATTGTTTATCGTGATTATTACTAACACGATATATCATCCAACAAAAGTAGTTATGGTGACAGGCCTACACCAAACAATAAAGTTAGCAGCTGACAAGTGAAGATTATGGAGCATTTAACAAATAAATTAAAAAATGACCAACATAAAACAACTGTTGCACTGTAGCTGCTGGACGTGTAAATAAGCAATTGTTTAATGAACCCCCCCCCCCCCCCCGGTATTTATATCTCAATCTGCTGAATAATCTTGTTTTCACAAATTCTCCCTCACATTTGGATAATTTAAATACGTAATTATTGTTCCATTAAGGTTTAAAATGTCAAAGGGTCAAGTTGCCTCGTAAACCTTTAAAAAGATCAGAAAACATTTCCCAAAAAAAGAGAACACAACCGTCTCAGTGTTGAGCAGATTTATTGTGCAGATGACATCATTGAGAGGAGATGTTATTTCTGTTAGAGCGTGGCTAACAAGCAAAGGCAACAATGGGAAGAAAATACTATTCAGTGGCACACTCAAAAAAAATGAAAATGCTTTGTTACTGTTGGGGGTTTTTTTTGCCTCTTGCAGGGAATATCCTACAAATCGAAAGCCTGTGTAGGAATTCCTAGTGCTAAACGCTTCTAAGTCGAGTCTTAGCTTCTTTTATTTTCCAGCCAGCTGCTCGTACAGTTTGGGGACGTAGTCGTCCCACTCTGCCTGGTAGCAGGTCCCGGCCACTGGGGCCTCCAGCTTGTATTTCTGCCTGAAGGTCTGGATCTTGAACTTGCCGCGGCCGTCTCCGCAGCAGTTGGTGAGGGTGGCCTCAGAGCAGGACAGACTGCCTGGCTGCTCGTACACCAGCCAAACGTACCTGTGGAGACCTGCGGGGGACAAAGACAAATGAGACAAAGTGTTTAGTTTCATCACCACTGGAAAAAATACATACGTTCAATTTAACAACTGTTTAGTGGATAGTTTAAGTTCAAATAGACAAACTGCATGTAGTCTCACAAATACACCAATTTTTATCAATATAAATATGAAGACAACTGCGAAAAACATGCAGGCCTGAGCGTCTGGACCAATTCACAATTGGTCACAATTTTAATACATGATGTTTTTGGACAGAGGAGCTTCTTCAGGAACTTGTATCTGTATTTATATTATTGCTTCTGCACTCGACACATCTGACCAATAAGCTACATGTTATTTTGTCTTACCTGTGCCTTTTGGAGGACCAGAGCCGACATAGTCTGACATGACGCAGCCAGAGGAGACGTCTTTCCCTTTCATGTTGACCACCAGGAAATGATGCCACTCCCTTTAGTGACACACAAATAGCATGTGAGTGATGTTTAGAAGAAGTAAAAATGTGCAAAATTCATTTCAAACAGAGAACAAGAACAAGAGCTGCTTCCTGTAGTTCACTTTTAGCATTGATGTTCACACACTGAGTGCTCACAGGAACAACTGAGATGGAAAATCCCCCTTTAAAAACACTGTTACAAAGTGCATTCATCCATTATGATAGCGGTTCTGGTGCAGGTCCAGTATTCCTGTGACCACGAGGCTACAAACCCTCATAGTCTCTAAAAATGCAGTTATGTTTCTTTAGCTGAGGAAAGCTGGTTTAGCACAGAAATGTGCAGATGCATTCCTCCTGTTCATACTGGTCATTAGAGGATCCCTTCATAATTGCATTGTAAGTGGAGAAAATCCACAGTCCTCCTTTAGTGTAAAAAGGTATTTAAAAGTTTATCTGAAGCTAATATGAAGCCTCAGTGTCCAAATCAGTCAAATACATATCTTTCAACATTACAGTCTTTTAAGTGCCAAAGTTCCTGTTTTTGTTATTATAGCAAAATTAGTGACTGAGAAACAAAGTGCTCATTTTAACAAACAGGTATAAAAAAAGTTAAACTCTTTTGGCAAGGGCAAAAGAAAAGTCAGCTAAATGTACTTTTCTTCCTCATGTGAGGGTGCCAACACATTTTTTCTCAAAAAGCACATTTAATGGTCAGTATGAACATGAGGAATGATTACAGCAAGGAAAATCTGTTAAAATGTTCATTAAGGTCCCTCATTGCTTTAAGACCAACTTGAAAAAAGGTGTATGGCATCAATCATAGACCACAATGTTTGTGGTTAAAGTTTATTTAGGTTGCATGCTTACTTATTTCCTCCCTTCATTTCCTGTCATGTTTCTAAAGAAAGCATAAAATACCCCCCACACCCCTTCCAAGAAAGTTAATGCATGCCCACTGTCTGTAACCATGACGGAAAGAAACATTGAAAGAAACATTAAAAACTCCCAATCAGGTCACAGAATTAGTTGTAACAACTCCAACTAAATTTAATTAAAAGGATTTTTAAAAATAATTTGACATTAACTATTGTCTCCCTGTATCTCCCAAATTTTAAATGAACTATTCAAATGTCAAACAGGAGGTAAGAAGTGTTGCCCACTCCTCACCTGAATTTGGGGTCTTTCCTGCTGGGAGCATCAGGGTCAGTCAGGGCCAGGGTGTACAGTTTACCAGGGTCACATCCATCCCACTCCACACTGGTGGGTCGATGCTGCACCTGGAAGAAGATTTAATTAAAAAACCTGCTGAGTGCATAACTTTTGGCTCCCTTTCCCCCCATTAGAGAGCGCTGTTCTCCATCTATTTCAGCTGCAGACATGGCTTGGGGGTGGTGGGGTGCGTTATGTATGCAACCTAATTTATTGTTGGCAAACATTTGCAAGCAAGCTGTAGCCAAATAATGAACGATAAAGCAGAGTTTAATGAGATAAATGCGTCTAAGCATGGTGCTCACAGTGCAGCTCTTCATTTAGAAACAATGCAGAGTTTGCAGAGTCGGCTACTCCCCGTTAGCTGACTAACCTGTGTCGGTGTGAGGACTTTTCCCAGTTCGTCAATCTCCACAGAGCCGTATTTAACAGTCAGAGGCTTGGCAGGCTTCTCCTCGACCTCCTGCAGGGCAAGAGGCCCGGTCCACTGGCTCAAATCTACGGGCATGTTGTCTGAACAGGACTGATTTGAGCTGCAGGCGGTGCTGAGTGCGCACACACACAGAGAAACAGTCAAAAGTGATGCGTTCACGTACAGTCAGAAGATGCGAGAACTCCTGGAAAATGTGCGTGTTTATCTGCGTCTTCTTTGAGGTTTATTGGGAGGTTGGCAAAATAGCGAGTTGGTGCATTACCGCCACCGATTGGTGTGGAGTGTGGATCAGGATGTCTAGTATTTAAGATAGTCATACATTTCCACAGCACGTTTGTGTAAGTTGCATGACTGGATCTACCATACAGGGAATCTGCACAAGTGCCTAGGGGCTCTTGTGCAAAAAGGGGGCCCTCCATGATGGGAGTAATAAAAGTTTTTTTGGGTCAGGCTCCACAGAAATATGAAACAAGGCTTGACCCATTCTTTTGATGTTGATAATTATCCTCACTGTCGGAAACAAAGCCAACACTAAAACGAAATATGGAGTTACAAGGTTTCCACCCGACAGCAGCGTTATCCAATTAGAATAAAACAAAAAATCATGGAAAGTAAGTGTCATGATTGAGTGTTTTATTTATCAATTTGAAAGCTGGGCAAATGAGGATTGGTTAGCATCCCACAATGAACTGTGTTTAGGTTGTATCAACAAGTGTGTAAGAAAAATGACCAACTAGTGAAATAAGCAGGAGTTTCAGTCCAGGGGGCCCCTGAGGGTGCTGATCCAGCCTTGGTAAATTGCATATTGGACAAGAATTTACTTCAAAACTAGTTGTGATGTCAAAAATCATGCTCATAGGCCCTCTCTTTCCACCACTGTTATATCATCTGGAACAAAAATATTTCAATTTGTAAACATTAAACGATCTAAAATAGATAAATTATCTGTTGCTGCGTTGATAACACCTGATTGTCTTTATGTAGATTCACATTTACTGGATAATTACCATATATTTGACCAGTTTTACCACATTACTGACACATATTGACAGTAGACCAATGCTAAGTAGCTACTTAACTAACTGAACCTTATTCCAAATTCATGTTTTTGTGTTTAGCACTCTGAATAGAGAAGTCGTATGTGTTTTTTTTTTTAATTCTCCCAGTTAATCTGTCTATGCTTGAATGTCACATATGGGACAGGCAGCAGGCTAGGTTTGTGATTTGTTTAAACTTCTGTCAATCAGATCAGTCGTCCCTCCCATGCTCTATTAACACACTTTCTGTTTCCAGATGTCCCATTTTTAGTAAATAGGCTCTGGGAGAAATGTATAATTGGCTTAGTAAATTGAGAAACATTATTTACTTGTTTCTCCTTCTTATTAAGATGCAGTAATATTCCTATCTGATTGGGTCTGTGGTTATCAGTGTAGTAGTTTATAGCACACATTGTAGTAACCTGTGTGAATGGTGCCTATTATGTCATCTATGACTTTGGTTTAGATTTGCATGCCACAAATCACAGATCTGATAAAGATTGTGTGCCACTGATTCACATTATATGAATGTTTCTTCCTAAAGTGTTGAATTTGAGTGTTATATTGCAGAAGTGAGACAGATTAAAAGTGGTGAGAGAGTGAGTTCATCCCCAAACTCACAGCTAAAATACACAGTTTAGTAAAAAACAGATGTTCAGTTATTACATAATGTTATAATCTTGTAACGTCTAAATTACACTCACTAGGTCATTTGTTTTCCCAGCATCTATTGCATTTGACTTGACTATCTAGAGTACTTATTATACATCTATTTTATGAGGATATTTTTATTAGATATTAAAAAATACACATCTGTATGTTAAACCTATACACACAATATTGAGTAATTCCTTTGTGCCATAATCCAAATCCAAAATAACCACAGAAACATCCGACTGTGCCATAAAAGCTTCATACAACAGATATCTCAATTCATCAGTATTATATTATTGTATTAATACTTTGACGATCATTAATCCAGTGTAGAAGTATATTTAACTTGTAATTACTGCCTTTAAAAGAGCATGATGAACTCTTGACCTTATCTAGACATACTGTAACATTATTCTAAATAAAATGTCTTGTGTATTGTCTGTGTAGACGGAATGAGTGTCTCCTCTGTTAGGAAAGAAGAAATGGAAAAGGTTATCTTAAGTGCATGATACATGGTGACCCTGATTCTTAGAAGTGATTGCTGGAAAAACGGGAACTAAATGTAAGAACTGGAAGCTGTACAGGACCGGCATGAGACATTGTATAGAAGAGTTATTGATTATCTTGCAGGAAACAGGGGTCTGCTGACAGAGAAGTGTGACTGCTGGTGCTGACAGTTGTGTTGGGCGGAGGCTGGAAGTATAAAATGTTTGTGTGAGCTGTTCAATGTGCTCCTCACTTGATGCAGAGGTCAAGGAGCTTGTATATGTACACTTAAGTGATTTATTAAAGGCTACTGGACTGCAAAAGAATACTGTCTCTGGTATCCTCAACTAACAAGACAAGCTGATACTTTAGTTGTAATGTAATCAGTTAAAGTCTGAAAAAATGTAACCAATTTACAACAAATCACTAGGGCTGGGTGTCATTTAAAAAAATTACAATACCAGTACCAATCCAAGTACCCTTAAAGTGATGCGATACCAATTGAGTACTTCAATCCATACCCAAAATATGAATATAGCCATTAAATTACATTAAAATGCACTCCTCCACATCTAAATGATTTGATTAATTAGAGCGTTTAGGTGGGATCGTTGGCTGCTGAACTGCTAAGCGCGCTAATTCAAATTCACCGAGACTTCACCACCACAGACGGGTTGTAGCTGCTGTGGCAGTGGGCCAATCACATGTCACACTAAATCAAAGAAGGCTTGTGTTGTTTGGCTGTGAGTAAGTCCATACAATAGTAATATTCTCTAGCTCTGGGTGCAAAAAGGATTGATTGCAGGTATCGTTTGATGGGAGTCGTTTCGATACTATTTGATATCAACTTATTTTGGTCAGTATCTTAAAGGTATCGAGTACCGATACGCAGCCCTACAAATCACTTGTACTTTATATCAAGGCTGTACATTTATGTGTTGTATTATATTTTGGATCTATTATACATTATATATAATTATTTATTATCACATACCATCGCTATGATGACAGAGGAAGGCCATCAAATGTGGCTGAAAGCTCTGGAAATACAATGTAGAACTTGTGTGTTTTTTGTTTTGTGTGTATGTTTCACCTAGCTGCAGTTTCTAAGGTCAAAAATGAACCCTCAAGTTTCTCTGCAAAAAAAAGAGGACAAAATCCAACTGTTGATTAAAATCACGTCATATGACTGAAAGCCCTGGCACGGCTCCTAAAACGACCTTGTGTAGACATTGTTTCATTGTTTCCACAGTCAAGACTGTACTTTGAACCTCATCTTGAACCTGTTCAAATGTATTAAAAAAATTAAACAAATCAGTCCATATATGGGAGAAACCCCTCTACTTATAACACCAGTGTTGCAGATATATTATTATAGTGTACTTTAACAACTGTCCTAATACAGTATTATAATGATGTAATATTATTTGGGCCTGCATATTTCATTGAAAAAAACAATGATGTATCAGCTTCTTTTTTTAAAATGCTGTTACTGTACCTTTAAGAAGGTGAAATCAGGGTGTGGTTTATTCTTGCCAAAGTTTCCGGATCAGCATACTCTAGTAAACAAAGCACGTCCGCCCGAAACTGTGGCAGAGAAACTGAAGTGAGGTCCTGTCAGTCTGCTCACCTGTGCTTTAAGATGGGCGGACTGGTGTCCACTGTGCTCAGGTGTGTGTCAGACAGTCTCACACAGCAGGTAAACTAGTCAGACAGGTTTGGACTGGAAGCCTTTTATTCATTTTTTTTTTTGGGAGAAGGAGATGTAGCCAATTGGGAAGTTATCATGAAGATAGTCACAACTGTAGCGCTTCTACACTTGTGCTCATACGCGACAGGTGAGTTTTTATCATTGCAGGTGAGCCAGGTGAGTGTGAAACAAAAAAACCCTGCTTACATGTTGTATTTTTTCCTCTTCCTTTTCTTGTCAAAGCGGGAGTTTCGGGCTCCACTGAGACGGTCGTGACAGCCTCACCGGGCGACATCGCTCTACTTCCTTGTTACACTGCCGGTAATGTAACACCGTCTTTAACTACATGGATGAAGAACGGAGGAGAAGTCTTCATCAACGGTGGCCCTTCAACACCAACACCAACACCAACTCCAGCTGCCGTGCAGCGCCTCATAGTGCTGCATGATGGGAGTCTGAACATCCAGGGGGTGAGAGCTGGAGATGAGGGCAGCTACCTGTGCAACTCCTCACTGCAAGGAAACCTCACCTTTCATGGACGAGTCCTGCTCCAAGTAGCCAGTAAGTGAACATTCATGAGTGCAGTAAAGAGTCCAAGTATGATGATGAACTGCTGGGCCTTTTTTTCACTAAATACACAAACTGGTTTTTCAACATGACTGACAGGCTTGCATTCTCATGGTGACATGGATGATACTGAAAGCTGCACTAAAGCAGAGTTGCAACTAAAGATTTTTATATTTTTAAGGAAAAAGCCAAACTTTTTAGAGCTGATTGTCCATTTCTTCCATATCTGAATGTACCAACAAAAACTTTTAATTCCGATTGAGATTTCTCCTGACCCCCACTTCTCTTTAAGCTCCAGAGTTTCTCATTATGAAGAAGTGTATGATTCTGTATGTCTCCTGCATCATTTTAAACACATTTCCCAAAAATTCAGACCAGCTTATTTGGTTCATTTTTTAAACTCTGGGATCTGTACGAGAACTGAAAAATAACATCCTTGTATCAATTACAAACTTTCCTGTGATAATAAAGATTGATTGAAACAGTTTTTAATCCCCTGCACAAACTTCTTTCAGGTGATCCAGAAAATGTCACAATATCCGTCGGTCCCGCCACTGCCCTGTCCAATGGCACGCTCTTCATCTTTCTGGGCTCGACTGTCAACTTTAACTGCTCCGGCTCCTCCTACCCGTCTCAGCAGCTGACCTTAGCCTTCAGAGGAGCCTCGTCCAGCAACAACTCGCTGGTTTCCACCTCTGGATCCTGGCTGGACTTCAAGATCACAGACATTCAGCCCAGCGCTCAGGGAGTTTATAGCTGCTTGGCCCAAAACCCTGTGTCTGGTCAGACAGTCAATAAGAGCACAGAACTGCTAGTATACTGTAAGTACCACTAACAGAATACCTCACTGAGAATATACTGTAGGTGTGATGTGGAAACCTGTTATTTGTACAGTTATTCTCATGTATTGGGCTGCAAATAGCAAGACTCAGCTTTTATTAAATAATGTCATGAGTAAAAATATTTACAAAGCAACATTTAGTTTAAATTATCAAATAAAAGAGCTGAGATTCAATCTGGATACCAAAACAACACCTTAGTCGGAATAATATAAACATATTTCTCTACAAAACCTTTTTTTTTAAATATAATTTTGCAAAGTTTTCCTCAAGTGGAACCTTGCCAGACTGATCAACTAAACACAGCACAATATATTTAATCTTAATCTTTAATCTATGTGGCTTCTGTTGTAAAAATAACTGTTTTTGAGGGAAGGCAGAGGGAAAATCTGGAACAATTAGTTTACTTAATTGATTCGTCAACTGGCAACTATTTTGAGAATCGATTATTATTAAGATAACATTAAGATTGGATAACTTTATTGTCTGTCATAAAGCAACAAAACTCAACAACAAACAATGCGCATTTAAAACATGTGTAAAATCACACACACACACACACACACACACACACAAACAGAATAGGACTATGTCGGTTTTCAAGCAAAAATGCTCCTGAAATTTGAAAATGTGTTGCTTTACTTTGTTTTAACTGACAATAACTTCACTACACCTGATAACATTGGGCTGTAGGAAATTGTAATTCAGATTTTTCTGATGTTTTATAGACCAAGTGATTAATCAATGAATCGAGAAAATAATCTGCAGATTATTCAGTAATGAAAATAATCATTAGTTGCACCACTAAACGAGGGTCAGGAAGGAGCCCCAAAGTGTTATTGTGCATGTAGTGTTTTATGTGTTGAGATTTTACAGTTAACACTTCACTCAATGAAGACACTTGCAAATGACAACGTAACACAACATACAAACCATAGTTTTGTGTTTCATTTTACCTCTTGAAGATTTTATTACATTTAACTTTTTATTTTTCGAATTTAACAAAATTAACCAAACCATAAACAGAAGGTATGAAATAAAAAGCAAATCCTCCTCTAATATTGCTATTTTGTTGTATTCTGTACTCACATCTATGCTTACGTTACCTCTCTGTCCTAAAAGGGCGATCCATCCTCTGTTCCACTCAAATCAAGAGTTGAAGGATTGAAGTGTCGAATGCTGTACAGATAAAAGTAAAATTGTGTTGGGCTATGTAAAGAAAAAAAGGACTTGACTGGAGTACAAGTCATACCAGGCCTCTTGACTCAAGAGTTATGTGTTAGTAATGGTTTTAGTAATGGATATATTAGTCTCTTTTCTATATGACATTTTTATGCAGAATTAAAGTCTATTACAGTGAAGAGAATTTAAAGATGCACATATTGAGACTTAGAGAGAGAAGTAGGAGCAAAGTTTACAGACAGATGGTCAGCTAATTTAAAAGGAAATCATTGATGGGGATCAGATTATTCAACAAACTTTTCATTTAAGTTTTTAGTGGGTTTTGAAAAGTTTGCGTATAATGTGGTTCCTTAATTTGTCAGACTCAAAAGAGTTTTATCAGCTGCTATGACTTCCTTCTTTGCATGATGTCCCTAAAAAGGCTTCAATATTTAAATAATGTCAGTCATAACACAGAGATGCTGAGATAATACTTCTTCTCCTCTCATTTTACATCTTTTGTCCTGACTAGATGCCCCAGAGAGGCACCCTGAGTGTATGTGGGTGACAGCACAGGACCCCTTTCACATCGTGTTCAACTGCTCCTGGTTTGGGGCGTATCCCACCCCAACACTGCGCTGGGGTGAAGACGAGGGGGAGCAGGGAGCTCACTGGAAAGGACGCATTTATGCTACAGAGATGGCGGACAGCCTGTCGGTGACGATGAATCGCTCCCAGCTGTTCGACGGCCAGACGGTGAGGTGCATGGCGCAGCACCTGGCGCTCAATGCAGGAAATGAGAGGTCGTGTTTGTTCACCCTCCGTAAGTGTGTTATGGTGAAATGAGCTTCTTAACAATCCTGAGATGTGCAACTACTGAATATTTGATGTACTTTCCACTTTAGATGCCACTGAGCTTCTCTGAGAGCGTTCAATATTGAGATTTGACATATTTACTGGCTCTCAGTATTCTTTGCATTTAATTGATTTTAGTTTAGTAATTATAAGACAGTTTAAAGGGTTTTCACCCAAATTGCAAAAACATGTTGCTCTCCTTAACATTTGAGCTTTTTTTGATTGTGATGTTGACATCATTTAGTATGTTTAGTATCTCCGTTTAGAGTCTGATATCCTGGTTTCAGCCTTATATATACTTTTAACTGCACATGATCATCATTCAGGTTTCTGACTGTATTTTGCACTCGTAAGAAAACATTGCTTAATCCTTGTTTACACACATTTCAGTGACTGATCAAATGTGCCTACGCCCCTACACACCCTTCCACAACCGATCTCTAAGTCCAGTCATATTCCATGTGATCTATTCTGTTTATATTATAAACACTTTGAGTGTTAAAAGCTGCAACAATTAGTCAATTAATCAGTCAATTAACATAAAAACAAAAGAAAATGAATCTGCAGCTATAATAATAGCTGCAGATTCATAATAATGTTAATTACAAAAAATGACAAACAATTGATGGTTCCAGCTTTTTTAATGTGAGTTTGCTTATGTGATAGTATATTTACATTTTGTGGTTTTGGTCAAAATACATTACATTACATCTAATAATGTTTGAATGTGCTGTAGGATATAGTGATGGGCATGTTTCCCTGTTTATCTGTTATTACGATGTTTTATTGATGGTTAATTGATTCATTCTGAAAATAATCTGCAGATAAATCAATGATTATAATAATTGTTAGCGATAGTGATATGAGAGTCACCACCCAGGATAATTGATTGACAGGTTAACTGATGCTGAGGAGTGTTTCCTGTATGTTAAAACAACAGTACTTCACTACAGTAGTGTGGCTGGTAGTGTGGTGCCTTTCAGTGTCATTGTTACATCATTAAAATTACGTTGTTTAGAAGTTGTTTAACTCTCATAATGAATGCTCCTATAATTAGTTTACATTAGATTTGAAGTATTTCCGTGCATACAAACACAGTCAGTGAGACCCAGCTAGTAGCGAGGCTGGTGTGTGAATGCAGGTCATGTGGACAGTTAGTGAGTCACTCAGCAGTGTAAAGGTCACAGGACTGCATTGCTCCGACAATGAGATGACGGAAAAGGTTCCTATATAGGTTTGTTTAACCTTATCACCAATAAATCATTGAACACAGGGTGTGTCTTTATCAAATGAGATCCAAACTCTACCTGTCTAATCTCTGAAGGAATTATATAACCATTCTACTTTTTTATTTATTAATATAAAACGTGTGTGCCTTTTCTGAAACTTTACACTTTTTAAGTTCTCACCACAGTCTGCTGGATGGTTCTTAGCTCTTCTGAAATGTAAAAAGTGTAGGTTTGGTGTTCTCGTTGCAATAGCGGCAAATTTTAGTTGAAGAACGAGCTAGTTGACAGTAAAAGCCCTGAGTGCGACATACCGAAACTCAAACTTCAGCAGAAAGTTGAAGGATAAACACGACAGCCATGAAACACCACAGCACTGATGTTTTTTATCAATTATTTTTGTGATCACAAATTCCCAGAGCTACAGGTAACATCTTCAGCTTGTTTTTTCTGCCTAAAACCAAATATTCATTTTATAATTATAATAAATAGAGAAAAGAAGCAGGAACCAGAGACTGTTTGACATTATTGATTGATAACTGATTTAAATGATTAGTTTGACATTTTGGAAAAGTACATTTTTCTCATCAATCTTCTCATCTTATTCTTGCTGGTAAGACAGCCAATAGGCACATTTTCCAAAGTGGCAAACTATTCTTCGAAGCAATTAAATAAAAATGTGCTGAGATGTGATCTAAATTTGTCCAATCTGAGCTAATTTGAGTGTTTGTCGCTCTCTCCCAGAGCGTCCGTTCCCTGAAGGCGACCCTCTGGTCACAGCTCTGGAGGCGAGCAGCGTAACTCTAACCTGTACCGAGGTGAAGTCAATCCCCTCTGCAAACACCACGTGGAGGAAAGGGCTCCAGCAAGAGGAAATTGTGCCCGGATCGAAGTACCTCCTGTCTGAAGATGGCTACACACGGAAGCTGACCATACTCAACGTCAGCAAGGACGACGAAGGCGCCTACTTCTGCCGCAGCGAGAACCCCCTCGATGTCCGAGAGCTGGAAGTCTACCTCACTGTGAAGAGTGAGTCTGGGATGAGAGGAAGTGGTTCAGTGTGCAAATAGATACACAGAAACTGACTTTAAGATGGTCACATGTACAGGAAAACAGTGATTAGAGAGAGTGAAAGAGGAAAAGAGAGATAACCTATGTAAACTGATAGTGCGAAAACTGTGGCAATGATGAGTCAGATCAGGAGTTCAGCTTAATGCATGATTTAATACGAGCTCGGTTCTCGCCGTCATGCATCAGACAAAGACAAAGACTGTCTAAAGAATCCTAATATTTATACCTTCGACACAGTTGCTCAAATATAGTACAATGCCCATCTTGGGTAGAATAGGATATTCTTGGTAAGGTCATAAAAGTTATTCTGGTCATTCTTTAACAGGTTTGTCAGACAGCCTCCAGACGTGAAGGAGCCGCTGGACTATAGTCAGCAGAAAATACATACTAACATAAACAAATGAAAACTTTAACATCAGAGGTGAACACAGTGAGTTGAACATGCAGTTGTTTAGAGACACAGACTTAAACGAGAAGCCAGTTACTGCAGGTGTCGGCTCCACCTCTGGAATGCTGATAAACCTGCTGCGTCTCCCTTTTTCTGCTTCACAATCTTCTCCCGTCGTCTCATTTTGTCTCGACAGCGTCCTCGGCCTACACAGGAGCGATCATCGGTGTCTTCATAGCCGCTGTGATCGTGGGATCAGCCATCATCATAGCTAAAACAGTTTACTCCAGCCGACACCGGATTTGCCTGGGTTTGTATATTGAGTTTATCTTCCCAACACAAAGCGTGGAAGTCACAAATGCATGCAGCTAATGACTCTGCCCCACTTTCCCTCATGTGTTTAAGAAATATATGATCACTGATGCATGTTGAACATTAATGTACTGCATCTGTAACACTGGATGTGAGAAATGTAAATC
The DNA here is from genome assembly GCF_963691925.1 of Scomber scombrus. NCBI lineage: Eukaryota > Metazoa > Chordata > Actinopteri > Scombriformes > Scombridae > Scomber > Scomber scombrus. The sequence goes on from NC_084973.1 coordinate 25,833,367, forward strand.
ACAAATGCCTGAATCATAGATATACACCAATACTGATTTCACAATTTCTGTTCATATCTTTGTTGCAGGAGGTGGATTTGGGTGAGTATCTCACATTTACTTATGCATGCTTATTTTAATGACCCAAACTGCTTCAAACTCAGGTTTCATTTTGCTTTATTTTATTCTACTTGGTTACTTTTTGTAGTTTAAAGCTCCTCTTGTGTCTCCCTATTTGGCACCTGTGTTCACCAATCATTCTTGAGAAATCTATCACAGATAAAGCAGGAATACGAAAAGTTTCAACTCAAATTGTAGTCTGATAGACAGTGAGAAGTGCTCTTTGCTTTTCTTTTTTCTTTTTTTTTTTTACTCCATCATTCTCCTGCAGCAGGTTTAGTAGAAGAGAACATTTTATGCACATTTTCTAGTTGTTCAATGCATTCTGGGAAATGTAGGAAGCCATTATGAAGTACTTCTTGCACTGAGTACATACTAGTGATGTAGTATGTATTGCTGTTTGCATACAAGAAATCAATATGTGCTTTACCGTCTTGTACTTACTAATAACACCAATACAATAATACACAAATCAAACGTGACTTTAAAATCTCACTGTCAATTAAACTTAACACATAGAGATTTAATACTTTTTTGAGCTTTCAAAATGAATTTCCTTTGTGCAAGTCATTGTTGGATAATAATTAGTTTTAGAATTCAGTCTCATTTAGTGAGGAAGCTGGCAATTAACTTTACTTGAAGGTACCCTATGGAGTTGTTTGTGTATCTTTGAGGAATGATAAACTTGTTAAATGCTTTTCTTTCCTCATGAAACATTTGCAGAGCAGACTTTTGAAGGAACTTGAAACTTAAATAAATCATCCATCCCTAGTATGTGTGAGCGTACAAAAGACTCAAACAAAACAGGGACCCACTCTTACTCATATTGCTTGATAGTGTTACTAGTACTCAAAAAATCCACAGGGTGCATTTTAATTTTGTCTGTTTTTCAAAACCTCTTTATAATTAGTTTGGAAACATAAGTTGATACAGCACAAAATAATCCCTGAAATGCATCAAACAACAAAGATTTGATGATGTGTAACAGCATAAAAGAAAATGAATATTGCCTGATTGCCTGGTATTTTCTAACATAATGATATTTCTGCTCTGTAGACAAGTGGAGGAGGACAGAGGAGACGTGCTGAGTCTGGTGGAGTCAGACGATGAGCAGATCTTTCAGGACGCTGTGCCGCGGCTTCCTCCGTTAACAAACGGGCAGCACACAACACTGGTCCAGATACACCGCATCCCATCGAGTACGATCTGATCACAGCTGTTTCAATGTGTTTTTGTGAATGAAACTTTACGTTTGGTAAAGTCAAAATCTCCTCTTTCGTCAGGTGATCACGAGGATGCAGAAACTACTGACACGAGTTCACAGCAGCAGCAGCAGCATGAAGAAATCGAACTGACAGAAGAGCCGATGGATCTTGTAACATTTTAGATATTAGGTGTTTATAGACGATTGTGTTATTTTATGGAAAATACAATTCACTCCCAATGAGAATGTGAACAGAATTGGTGGAAGACACATGTAAAAAAAAAAAAAATCCCCAAACATGATCACTTGAAATTTGTTTTTTAAATAGGTTTTGAATTTTTGTAAACTAATGTCTGTGGTTTGTTTGTACAGCATTTTAAACATGTTGCTCTGATGTTAAGGTTCATGCTGTAAATTAAACTGCTTAAACAAAATGTCACAATGGCTTCGGTCATCTATAATTACTTCCTCCTTCCCTGTTCTTTAGTTACGTCTCCATCCTGCACTGAACACAGATTATCTAAGTCCAGAGTGTGACTGTCGACAGGAACCATTTTAAAAATGTGGTGGAGTCAGTTTGTCACTCGTCATATCTGATGTTGTGCAGGATGTAGCGGAGGTAAAACCAGTTTTCACATGTTCTTGGAAGCACATGAAGCCCACCAAGAAGACACATGAATGGTGGAGTGAAATTTCAGTCATTCTAGTTAAGAACATTGTGCTTTAACTGTCTTTTAATCTGTATAACCTGAAGATTATTCTTTTAAATCCCCCTCAAGTATCTTAAAAGTAAAAACATGTCTATACTCAATAGCAATGCTTCATTAAAAGTAGATGATTTATATATCAAATTAAATATTTGAATCCAAGAAGACATGTTTTTATGGCTGCACCCTTACAATATTTATCAAATCTTTTGATAATGAAATCATAAATTCAATTTATATTCCACGTTTCAGTGAAAACAAAGACACTTTAACATAAAAAGACAGCAAATATGCAAGATTAAAATCTAAGTGAAAAAAAAAATAGCTGCAAGGAACAATTTGTTAAAACCTTTTTGAAATGGAAAATTAAAGCCGCAAGCAGCACTGAGCACGTTTCAGGATAGACAAAGCCAAGGAAAGTCACTTCAGCTAGTTTAATTCTGTTCAAAGGAGTGAGACCAAGCACATACTTGTTTCGTTGTTGCAATGTAAACAGCATTTCAATGACTGCACTCGAAGTTGCACCATTTGTCCCTGCTTCATCACAAGTGAACAAAACTCAGTGTGTGTATTTATGAGAACGTGCACAATGACTCCACTAAGATTCATTAGGATTGCTCAAAGGCATTTTGAATTATAAACAAATATGTGGTGTGCTGCGCCCACTTGCCCCAATCAATATGGCACTTCAGATTTGGGTTAGTACTCGCTCCCAGAACATGCACACCAATTCAGGTTAAACTCTGAAACATATTCAAAAATTATGTACCAAAGACTTATGGTGATTTGAAAAATGGTTAATGAGTTATGGCCAATATTCTCTAAGACGGGCCCATTGGAAAGATATTTTAGTTGATATTTATAGCAGAAAAAAATCCAGCATGAGATATATATATATATATTTATCTCATGCTGGATTTTTTTCTGCTATAAATATCAACTAAAATATCTTTCCAATGGGCCCGTCTGGGTCAACAACTATGTTGTTGCTGTCCAGAGCAATAAATGGAGAAATTCTGCATTTTAAAATAATAATTATAAGATAAAATGTTAATAGTATTACAAGATCCTTTTATTGGTTTATAAAGCTCTTAATGGTCTTTGTCCTTCCTATTTATCAGATTTGTTTTTATCCTATAAACCCTCAAGAACTCTCAGGTCTTCTTGTAGCAGCCTTTTAATTATTCCCAAAGTCCGAAAAAAAAAAAACGCACAAAGAGACATCTTTTTATTATTCTGGTCCTCGTCTCTGGAGCAGCCTTCCTGAAGACCTGAGATCACCAGAGAGTGTAGATATTTTTTAAATCAAACTTGAGACTTATACCTTTTAAATCTGGCTTTCAATTGAACTTTATTTTTGTTGTTTTTCATATTGTATTATTTTCTTTTCTTCTTATCTTTGTTTTCATTTTAAATACCCCTCCTCACACTTCTTGTTTTATTTACTTCATTGTAAAGTAACTTTATTTTATTATTTCTTTATTATATATTCATCTTTTATTTTATTTGGGTATTCTGAATTTCTACATTCCTACCTCTGGTGTTTCCTGTAAGAAGTTTCCTGTTTTCTATTACTTTGTCTCTCTTTTTTAAATATAAAAATGTTCCTGTAGTTAATCTTTACATATTTTTATATCTTTAAAAAAAAAGGTTGTCTTCCCAACTAGAAGAGAAAAACTCAATTAAATTATCCTCAATGTCATGCCTTACTCCTAACCCTAACCCTTTTTTAATTGTAATATTATTATTATTCGTCAAGGATGTGTTTTTCCACTTGAATCAGTGAATCATTGACATACCAAAGAGATTTATAAGCATTTCATGAAGGGGTGTGGCTTAGTTTTTGTGAGGTTACGTAATTAAAGGAAAACGTGATCACGTTGAGAAACAGTGCAGCCAGTGGTGAACACAGAGTCAGACAGCAGGAAACCAGAGGAACATTTTGCTTACTGCTCTCACTTTTTATTTATTTTGTTTACATAGCTTAAGACATCCAGGGAGTCATTTTCAGAAAACAGAAGCAAACACAAAAGAAGAAGAAGTCAGCTGACAGGAGAGTGCTTTTTTATTTTTTATTGCGTCTTCTTTAAATGGAGAAGAGTCGCACAGGGGGGACAGACTCAGGAAGTGGCAGGTAAAGCGAAGAATGTGAAAAAGGCGACAATGTGCTCCAGAGAAAACAACGCGGAGCTGCAGCATGCATGTAAGTAGAGTGTTTTTTATGTGCGTGTTTTTGTATGCATGATGTGTGAACTCAGTCCTGGTTGTCATTGCGACGCTCCGTTACCAGGCACCGGATTAAAAACCCTCCAGAGCTGAGGAGGGTAAATAGGGGGAGGGGATCAGTGTCAGTGAAGGATGAATCTGTCCACTGTTAATGTTTTCATGTTGTTTTTTTCTCGCCCCCCCTACTTTCAGCGACCGATCCGGCTCTCATCCTGGAGCTGAAGACCAGGCGACCCCCGTCCTTAGAGGGCCGGGCGGGATGTGAGACCTGGAGCGTGGACTTCTCCCCGGACGGAGCCTGGTTTGCATGGTCGATGGGACACGGGATCGTCTGGGTGGTCGCCTGGCCTTTGGACTCAGAGTATGTGTTAGTTTACCTGTCCATTTAAAAGATGCATTCAAGTGTAGCTCGAAAATCCTGGTTTCGGCAAAGAAAACCATATGTAGATAGAATAAACCTTTAATTGATTTAATTGGCCCATATACCATACTACTTGTTTTTAAAAATTTACATAATTAAAATGATCCATGTAAATACATTATTAAATATAAATACATGAATGAAATGAAGCAAAACAGTTCTGCCATAAATTCTACATTTACAAATCTCGTTTTCACTTTGTGTTAGTATTGTCAGAAAAGTGATAATTCTACTCTATGTTCAGTATTGAGGTAATAGTGGGTGGTGGTGTACTGGAGTTGATTATATTGAATAATGTTCCTAAACTTTTGCCCACCCCATTAACATACACAAGGGAGATAAAATATTACTGTTCCTACACCTGTTCCTAATAAAGTGGGTGGTGAGGTACATAAATATATGATAAAATTACCCCACAGTCAAAGTGTAGGCTCAAAGTATCCAGCATGAAATAATTTGTTGAGACATGAAACTAATAATCCATAATTATAAGGCCTGCAATTAATTATTTCCATGTATGTATTGATCTGATGACTTCATTAATTAATTAAGTCAATGAAATGTGAAAATATAGTGCAGGGCATTCACAATTTGTCAGATCTCCGCCATGACTTCTTCAGTTTGCTTGATTTGTTAAACTAAATTTAGAAATTTAGAAAAAACCACCAATCGTCATGTTTAAGTTGTAAAGAAGTCTAACGGCTCCTGGTTATAATTGGAAAATATCAGATCAAACATATGAACAAACATTTGAGATACTTGAGTTGACTGTATTCTTTGCTACGGACGCATTTTAGTCAATACTCAACCCTCATGTTTACTCACATCCTCAGGGGAAATATGACAGTGAGTAAGTTGGAAAAACAGGTTTTGTGGGGGTTGCAAAGGCAATATTCTGTGACAAATCAACTTGTGTGACTCATTAAGTATTTAAATATTTTAAATGACCAGTGACAGTTTGCCAGATTATTGTTATTTGCACCGTATGAATTCTTATTTCATCTGATTTTAACATTTCCCACAGCACTTGAAGGCGGAATCACTTACCGTCTCCAGCTTTGCATGAGCATGTACATATGAGCTTTTATTATATCTGGATAATTGATGATCTTCTCTCCCACACAGAGACAGTCAGGATGGAGAGACCGACCGAGGAGACAAGAGTTTTAGCTGTGGTCACCCAGTGTGGGGACTCGCCTTCGGACCCAGACCCCCAAAATCAGCCGCAGCCTCAGCCGGCAGAGCTAAAACATCATCGAAATGGAAAAACAGTCTGCTTCTGGCCACGGGTTTGGAGAATGGCGTGATTAAAATCTGGAATGTGTTAACAGGTGAGATCCTTGTTGTTTCTGCTTGGCGAGGACGTTATCTGTGTTGTTTTTCCAGATAAGAAGATTAAGTATGTTTTTATGCACCTTCAGGCGAGGCTGTGTTTGATCTCCACGGCCACGAAGGCGTTGTGAGGGACCTTGTATTCCCTCAGAACGGGACGCTCACACTCATATCATCTTCTCGGGATAAGACCCTGAGGATCTGGGACCTGAATCAGAAAGGTGTGTGCATTGTTCACTAATGAGTAAGCTGATGTGAGGTCAGGTTTAGAGAGGTGTGGCGTTTTTTATGATCTCTTGTGATAACATAATTTTGAGCGGCGTTCTCAAACCATCCTTACTGATATCACTTTAATGTTTATTAATCACACAATGCAACAAAGACTGTTTAATCTTTGATTAGTTAAAGAAAATGGAGCATTTTGACTTTCAGGTTGAATATGATTCGACACCCATTAAAGTGTATTTGTTTATTTAACCCTCACGTTTTGCTCTTAAACTCCTTATGTTGTAATTTGGCTTCAGTGAAATGCCAGTGTGGTGTGAGAACCAGCTCACAGGCCTGCTAATCCATCCCAGAAAACATTTTTAAAAATTACATAATTGTAATCATTCTTCCCCGTTGACGCGTTGAAGGCAGGTGGAAAGATCTGACATTTAAGACTGTACAGCCATATTAATTATACATGAACCTACTGCTGTTACATCATACCTTTTTATGGACTTTACATGTTTCCTTACCATTAGTCCTTCTTTTTGGCCCATTGCTCATCGAGGCGAGGCTTTTCAGCCTGCTGACTAAATTGTCAGATGTCTGAGCATCCTTGAACTGTTCAAGGTGTGAAACTTTGCCATGAAACATGATGAAGCACGTTTCAAGGCTTTGCAAACTGATTTTAATCAATCTAAAGCCTCATGATATGCATTTCTTCCACGTTTTATCGCTGTGCAGTTCGACTGTACTAAACCCTCTGTTCAAAACGTGGGAAGTTCAAACAAGTGATCATATTTACACATGAGGGAGTCATGTTCTCCACCACTTCCTCAAGAACCGGTTATGTGAAAAGATTTCGTGTCCAGTTTGAATCTTTCTGGTCTGTGTTGTTCAGTTCAGTTAAGTTCATCTGTTTTCTGTCTGTTGCAGGCAAAAAGGTGCAGGTGCTCTCGGGCCATAAAGACTGGATCAGCTGCTGCAGCGTGTCATCAGACTGCAGCATGATTGCATCTGTCGGAAGGTTTGACAGAGTGAGTTATTTTATTTTAAATGTACGCTGCTTTGCATTCAGAGCAGAGCTAAGGATCATAATAACACACACATTTGCATCACTGTAGATGCTGAAGGACATTATTAATTGTTTCATGCATGCATTGTTTTTATGTATTAATTGACTTTTTTAACCTACTTATAGACTTGTTAGAGTTCAAAACTTCAACACTTCTAAATGTCCTAAATCTCCAAACTGTCAGAAATCATCCTGACATAACAAAGCTCTCTTTATTTCCCCCTTGATGGTTTTTAATCTAGATTTTCTGCATCAGTTCTGTGTCCAATCAGTGAACTTAATAACACCTCAGTTCTCTGGTAAGATTTCTCAGCAGTAGCTAAAACTGTCGCAACCATTACATGTGGGCAAAAGAGCAAATATTTAGCATTTCAGTTCTGGAAATTGGCCACTGATTAGTGTTGCACAACTGCGTTAGACTGCTTTTTTGTTAGTGTTAGTTCCTTTTACAACAAGGAAAGTTTTAGTTTCTGACCATTAGCCTGTTTATCTGGTCAGTAGAGCAACATATCTTGCAGTGGCTGATTGAGAGATTGCCTTTGGTTATAGCAGGCAAGGATGAAAGTGAAGGAGGAGTATTCCTGGATCTTAATTATCTTCATCCACTCCTGCGTTTTGCGTGTTGTTAGACTGACAGAAAGTTTAGCAGTTAGATTCTTTGTTCTTTGTGTGGAGCACCAGGGAGCTCTTCCCACTCTTGTCAAACTGTGAATTTGACACTTTCTCGTGTGCAGAGAAAAAGCGCTGAACGTAGGCAGCTTAACGTTGTGTAACACCAGACTTTAAGATCACAATCGCCCTCCAAACAGTTTGCTGCGTGTTTCAGCCTGTCCTGTTGACACTCACTGAATCAGTGCAGAATTACTGAGAGGCAAAAAGCATTTTTTGGCATTACAGCCTCTGAATTCATTTATATAGGGCGTATTGATTTTAAGCCTCGACTAAACGCATATTACCACTCCAAATAAAAACTAATCCTTACAGCAAGGATTAAAGACTAAGACTATTAATCCTTTATGATATTATCTTCATCAGATGGTGTGCCTGTGGAGTCTGCGCTCGTACATATTCATCAGGAACCTTACAGGAGGGACCCATAAGACCTTGTACCTTTTGTCTTCCTGTGACTTCTCTCCTGACGGGGCGCTGCTCGCCACCGCTGCCTTCAGCGGCTCCAGCTGGTGGATCGACCTCTGGGACCCTTACACCGCAGAGAAACTGGCCACTCTGGTGTAAGTTTTCACTCTGTTGCAGTCAATTAGTCGAATATGGGAGACAGCAACAGTGCCTGAGCCAAAATCTATTGTGTAATTGTTAAATGAGGAACGTGAGAAACATCTTAGCCGTTACATCTTGAGCCCAGATGTCAGTTTCTTTATATTGGCAGCAACTTTAAGCAGCTATCTTGAGAAGAGGATGATACTTTGTATGGTAAACATCAGCCACACTATCACTGTTTACATCTGATGCACTGCCTGAAAGTATGTCCAGGTGTGCAGGTCTGTTGTGAAACCCGCTCCTCGATTCATATCCTTACATTGTTGGTTATCTGTTTGTAATGTTGGCACAGAGACTACTTTGAAGATTACGGGCAAAACCAGATCTCATCAATACAGTTCTCTCCTAACGGCTTGAACTTGGCGATCGTGACTGACGACAGGTGAGTCATTTATTAGTTTCATCTTCTTTATTCTTCTTCTTTAAATCGCACATCATGTAAGTACATCTCGCACTGGACAAAATGATTTTATATCCATGTGTTATGTTTGCAGACCTCTTCGGATCTGGGAGGCGGGAAAGAAAGGGATGGTGATGCAGACGAAGACGGACCGAGACTCTAATGGGCTCTGCTGCAACTACCATCCACAAGGCGGAGTGGTCGCCACTGGGTAAAGATCCTCCTACATTTGTCCTAATATTACTCCACTTACTTCCAATAGACTTGAAGGTTGGCTATTTAACTTTGTAGCCTGCTCCTTTTCAATGGGACGATGGCTGCATTCAGCTTGGATTCAATTTAATTTAATGGTGGTTACAGTGACTTCCATCAGTGAGGTGAAACTATCAAAAAGCGTCTCAAACTGCTCCTGCAGCATAACCCACTCATCTGCTCACCATCCAAATGAAACATGCTCCAAACACAGATATTTTCATCAAAGCATAAATCTAGAGCTGAGTAATAATCATAATCTGATGAATTAATGAATCATGAAAGCTGTTGTTAAACATTTGCTGGTTCAAATGTGAGAGGTTGCTACTTTTTTGGTTTCATATGACTGTATTTTAATCTTTTGACCGGCTGGTCAGACAAATCAAGCAATTTGAAGATTTTACATAGAGCTCTGAAAAAAGCTTAGAGGGCATTTTCACCATTTGTGACATTTCTAGGATCAGTTTATGAACAGCCAATAAATTAATCTTTCATACAAATAATTATCAACTGCAGCATTTAGCATAAAATAAGGCTAATTACACTCTGTGATCCATTTTATTCTTAATGCAAAACCCTCTGGAACTTGTGTGTATTTGTTTGCACTTTATTTTAAACCCCCATATTTAGCGGCCATATATGCAGTATATGAATTAATCATTTCTCAATATATTTATCCATAAATACATACTCTTCCTGTGGACATCCATAAGTATGAATGCCAATGAAGTACAACAGTTGTAATAACAGAAAATGTCCTCATAGAAGTTATAATTGTTGCTAAAAAAAATATTATATAATTATATATTATAAATGTTCTTACATCTGTATGCAACTACATTATTGTGTGTTACAATACCAATAATTGAATGTGTGTATAGTGCTTATAAATACTAAATAGAGTGAGATAAAGTAAAGAGTAAACTTTTAACATAAGCGCCTGACTTTTACAGTGGCTTGTAGTGCTATATACACTGCAAGATAAGAAAATACAATCTAATATACAAACATCAGCACATGAAGAAATCACCACCGCTTTGACATGTAAAATGTATTTAGCAAAAAAGAAAAACAGCTAAAACATTTTAAAAAAGCACTTGAGTGTTAAAGGTCATTATTAGGCTTAATGGAGAGGGAAAAAAAGTAGTTTGACTAAACTCTCTATTGCAGCTCTGGATCGATTTTTCTTACTATTAGTTTGTCACAGAGCATACAGTACTATATAATAAACAGAAATGGTAAAAGACACATCCACATTTTTATTTCTTTGCATTTTGTCTATTTGTATGTTTTCTGCAGTGCATTCAGCCCTATCGCCCACTACATATCTGTATCATAACCATCAAGGTTTTTCTCTTCTGGCAGAACGAGGGACGGCCATGTGAGGTTCTGGAGGGTTCCCAGGACGGTGCCCAGCCTGTGCCACCTGTGCCGATCCATCCTGCGCCACTCAGTCTCCACGCACCAGATGGAGCCGCTGCCTCTTCCCAAGAGGATCCTGGAGTACCTCACTTACCGCAACATCCCTGACCGCCTCAAGACCTGCTGCTCCTCAGATGAAGAGGACTGGCAAAGTTAAACCAGAAATGTTTAAACACAATGTAACCACTGACATTTACAGCGAGTGATTGTTATACACTGTCTCATAATATTAAAAAAAAAAGAGGCATATTTTGTTTGCTGAACACAAGATGCTTTTAAAGCATAAATATAGCACAAGGAGCATCTCATAATTTACCTTAGATGTAACATTCCTACACTAAGAATTTCATTTATTGCACAACTTCTGTAAGATGCATAAAATTAATTTTAATTTACTTATTTGACTTGAATATTACACTTTTATATACTGTTAATTTATTGTGTAAATATCAAATGTATATGTATTTCTAATCCCTGGGTTTATCATCATAGAGCAACTATGATCACATGCACTACTACTGTAACTGCAGATGTCAATATAAAAGAAAACCTGGATATATAGGAAATAGTTTTATTAAACAGATTCAAACACATGTACATGTCCCAGATGTATTCTTACATATGGTGGATGAATTTGTGGAGTTGATCCAAGACATAACACAATTAACAGTTTTCCAAGTCTGTATTTAAGTGCCAAAGGGCGTATCTTTGTAGGTACTAGTTACAAACAACTGCCTTTCATTGTTCTCAATTTTACGCAGATTTTAGTGAGTCAGATAGCTGCTGGCACGTGTGTCAGAGACATCTGCCAAACTGTACAAAGTGTGGAGTAGAGGTGGGTAACATGCGGTGCACACATAAAGGACTAAAGTATCTGCTTTCTTCATAAACAAACACATGATTTCTCATCTTAAAAAAAGAGTGCTTATCAGTGAAATCATTTGTCTGGAAAAAAAACAAGCTATTATCAGTTCTTGCTGGCACTGAAAGATAGAGATACTTCCAGGATGAAAAGGGGACAATTGCAGGACTATTGCCAACCTTTTCCACTTCATCTTTCTTTGTTTTTTTTTTATGTAATGCTATGATCCGCTTGTTTTGTATTCTAGCATGAACAGAAGTAAAGGTTGCTACCAATTTAAAAAGTTTATTGTGGGGTATCTACGAGGCCTCGCTGACCACCAGGTCTCTCACTGCCTGGAAAGCTGCGACCATCGAGCTCAGCTGGATCTTCTCATTGGTTCCTGAGGCGAGTCTGTGTCTGAGGAGGGGACACACGTTTGTCAGGAGTGCAAATACAACAATTCAACATCTTTATGAAATTGATAATACGTCTTTTGAATTAACTGTAAGTGATGTAAACTTCCATTATGTTTCTAAACATTTACATGAAGAAGCAGCAGTGTTTTCACTTACTCAATGTCAGCCAACTTGATGAGCAGACACATCCGAACATCTGGGGGAAAGTCAACTGGAAGGGGAAAAGAAATTACTCACTTGCAATTAAACACTGATGTGCGACTTTAGAATTGCAGATTATCATCAACTAGACTGAAATCTTATATATGTGAACAGAGCAGTGGGAATTCACCTACAGTTAAAGACATCTGCCACAGCTAAGACTGCTATTATAATGGGTTTCTAGAAGCAACTAAAAAGTTAAATGAACAACCTTTTATTTAAATCAGTCATCACCAGCTTAACAGGGCTCTTACCTCTGTGTATAAGCAGGTGAACCTCCGTGAGGATATCATGCAGGGCCAAGCCTTTCAAAGTCTTCAGCTGAAGGATCTCTGTGATGAAGGTGTTAAAGAATCTAGACTGGGATTTGTGGGTGTATTGTGTTTTTTGGCCACTTGGGGGCAGCAGAAACAAGCTGTGAGGACCACACTGACATATCATCACCTTCTGAGCAGATATTTGGATTTGCTAGCAAAATGTTGCTTACTTGTGGACAGCAGTTACATAATTATTAATTTGGAGTCCAGTTTTGTTTGGTGCTGAGCAGGTGGTGTAAAGTAGACTTTCAGAGCTTTTCCTCTAAAAACCATCAACCAAAACAGTGAAGTTGCATCTGAACAGCTAAACAATGAGCTCTTTAATTCACTAACACTACATATTGTAATTTGACACACTGTTTTAATCAAGTATAGCTACTTTTAAAAAGTGCAGCCAATCATTCAATCATCCAAAATGGATAATGTAGCTATGTAAATGTGTCTAAGTCTTAATTTTCTGCTTCAAGATCCATATAAAAGTCAAATGCTCGTGTTTAAAATGCAGTTATTATCTGCCACATTTAAGGTGAAAGATACGGTTGTAAGCTGCGGTGAAGTCTTTGTTGAGGGACCAGTCGAGGATGTTGGCTATATCGGAGCGGAGTGGGTGACCTGTGCAGGTGTACACTGTATCCTCAGTGACCTTTCCATACGCCATACTGGTGCTCTGAAATCACAAACTTAAGTTAGTACACTCTACTGTCTGGATGATGCTTCTTTAATCACATGAATGTGTAAAAAAAGACATGCTTTGTTTCAGCTCTTTTAGTGCACAATAGGAATCAAGTGCTAGAAAACTTGAAGCTGAAGAGAAGCTGGAGAACACAGTGAGAATGATCAGCCTTTAATCCAACCTGCAGTATGTTGAGTGATCTTCTCATATCTCCTGATGATAAAGTCACAATGGCCTTCATTCCATCTGGAGTTATGTCAACACTGCCAGAAAGAAACAAAAAACAATACACTCTTTAAAATCAAGAAAAAACTGTCTCACTTGAGTTCTGACATTTTCATATTCAGTTTCACGTGAATTATATTTAACCATAATGCACCATAAATTATGACTTTGTTTCAAGTTGTATTTATTGTTGTTTGTGTATTTTTATTAGTTTTTCTATCATCTCTTCTTTTCTTGACAATCTGTTTCTTTCTTTTTGTATATTTTGAACAGCAGGGGAACATTTCACTGCTGTTGTCTTGTATAATGTGTATGTGACAAATAAAACCTAAAATGTGATTATGATCAAGCTAATTGGTTTCTTCAAACTCCCACCCGCTAATTTGTTTTATTACTAAGCACATTTTAGGCCCTTTTTTCCCCATTAACCACATTGATTTCACAGCAATACAGCACACGTTTGGTGCAACCTGCCCAACAACGACAAGGTAAACAAAGTATTTTTTGTTTTGTGCTGTGAAAAAATTCCCCTGCATTGCATATTTCTCAAACTAGTATCATATTAACCAGCAGTGTAAAGGCCAGTTGATGCTGCCAGTGTTTTTGGAGTAACATATCATAGCACTGGTAGTTTTTTTAAATTTAGTGACATTAAGAAAACAACAAGGAGCTCTTAGAAAATGTTTTCTACCTCAGATTTTTTTTAAAACACACATGGAGAAAAAAACCATCACTCTAACACATACTTCTCCTGCTGGACTACGTGCTCCAGGCGGGGGATCATCTGGTCCGGGGACAACGGGCCGAAGCGAAACCTGGTGCAACGCGACTGCAGTGCCGGGATGATCTTGGACAGGTAGTTGCAGATCATACAGAAACGAGTATTTTCTGTGAACTTTTCAATCACTGAACCAAAGAGAGAGAGATGAGAGTTAGAAATCACTGTAAAAAAAAGTTTTAAAAAAGTAGTGAATAATTAAGTGTGTCCAAGAGAGCAGTATGTTGGTTCTCAAATCTACATAATATAACATTTTGGTTTGGTAATTTTTGCCAAATAACAACTATATTTCAAATTGTGGAATTTTCTGTTCAGCAATCACGTGTAACAAAGTTCTAAACTCTCTGATTGGGACATTTCAGCAGTCAGATACTGATATTACACTCTGAATATAATATATTGATTAAATGTGCATGCCTCAACTAATGTGTCCAATAATATTCTGTGACTGATGTCTCTGGAGAGGCTGAATATATACATCACAATCCACAACTTGGGGATGGAGTAAAACCCATGCAATTTAATATGTTGTAATATCTATGTAATTTTTTAAACTGTGATAAATGAAATCTTATTTAATGTTTTGTTTTTATTGTGTTATATTTTATATATTTGTATTAAAACAAATAAATATTACTAGATTAACACCATTTGAAGACACACATAACTTTACAAATTAAAACATTTTAAACAAAATAAATGAGCACAAATTATCATCAGATGAGTTCATGTTAAGACCATAAAAAAAGGAAACATAATACAAATTTCAAGGCCTAATAAAAGGTTCTAATTTCAACCAGAATCTAAAATCTAATCAGCTCCTCACTCTCCTTCAGATACTAGATTTTATAAAAATGAATATTAGGGTGTACCAGCAGACACACGGCCAAATTGTCTGGCTGCTCAGCGAGCCGTGCAGCTCTCAGTGGGTGACGCCCGGCCGAACAGATGGCTTACCTCGCCGCAGTGCATTCTGGGCATCCTGGGTCATGGCATCAGCCTCGTCCAGTATCACTAACTTGAAGCCCTTCCTGGAGGACGAGAGGGACAGAGAAAAAAAAAAGGAGGAGCGGTTAAAATGATTCCCTTTAAGTAACAGTAGAAAATGGATAACTGTTAGGGATCAGTCTTACTTGAAGATGGTCCTGGTGCTGGCAAAACTCAGAATGGGGCCTCGTACAACATCAATACCTCTGTCATCTGAAGCATTAAGCTAGAAAACAAAGTTAGTAAAATATAAATATTAATCAACAAAGTCTCTTCCATGAACTACAAAAAATAAACAGGTGACAAAGAGAAGTTAAAGTCTTCACATCGCTCTAAACTAAAAACTTGTGATGTACAAGTTGAGGCATACCTCCAACACCATGGAGTTGAACTGTTTGTCCTGGTACAGCTGCTTGGCACAGGCGAGGATGGTGGAAGTTTTACCCGTTCCAGGGGGACCGTAGAACAAGAGATGAGGAAGTCTGTCCTCGCTGATAAACTTCTGGACTGATAAGACGAGGAACAGTTGAATAACAAAAAAATAAAACAAAAAACAAGGAAAGAAATGTGAGTGTATGAATATGTGGAGTTCCTTTTTAGACTGAATGTAATCTTCGAGTTTAGTAGTAGAGAGCTGCAATGTGATTTAAAACATAAAGAAACCACATACTGAAAGTTAGAAAGTTGTAGCTTTAGTATTAGCTGCCTACTGGCCTTAGACTAGTGGAATAAACATGATTGATAATTGTTGCTATTAGGACGGAGCCAAAAATACAAAAATAACAAGAAATGTGGAACATGCACACCTGAAAAATAATGACCTTGCCAACAATCATCTTTTAAAGTAGAGCTGCAACTTTTTATGTGAGACTAATTGTTCAGAGTTCAGGAAAAAAGTTAAAAATGTCAACATTTCCTGATTCCAGCTTCTAAAATATGAATATCTTCTGATATCTTTATTCTTCTATGATAATAAATTCAGTATCTTTGGGTTATGAACTGTTGGTCGGGACAAAAGAAGAAATCTGAGGATGTAACTTTGGGCTTTGGGAAACAGTGATCGACATATTTCACCATTTGCTGACATGTTATAGACCAAACAACAAATCGAGAAAATTATCAACAGATTAATCGATAGTGAAAATAATCATTAGTTACAGCCCTATTTTAGAGAGTCTTGTAAATTTTACTGTCATAAAGCTGAAGCTCACATTTGAGTCAATATTCAAAAACTGAGAAAACTGAAGTGACAGCAGTGAAAGAACACACCATTGATTATAGAAATACTATGGATTTAACATGATAAGTTTCATCACCTGAACTATTTTAATGCTTATTTATTTCCTTTTAATTGTTCTAATATTGATAAACAGCAAAGATGAGAGTCAACAACACTGACTGCAAAAGAAGCTCACTTCAAATATTTAGCTGTTAAATGACTTTGTAAATCATGTTTGTGTGCCATTTTCTCAAGTTATAAATGTGGCAAAACATTAAAACAATGTTAGATAGATAGATAGATAGATAGATAGATAGATAGATAGATACTTCACAGGAGGTTGCTTAGTTTACAGCAGCAACATCCACACATAACATCACACAGGACACGCAGTCCATACCACATACTTACTGGTGCTTAGAATATCTTTGTGTGAGATCAGGTCATCAAGTTTCTGTGGTCTGTATTTCTCAACCCTAAAATATGAGACATAAAACAAAAACACAAATTAATAACATTATTTTCGATTACGGTAAGTTTGGATAAGTTATAAACACAGCACAATCAGGACACAGCACTACAACAATCCAACAACACGAGTACACCATACAAACTCCATAGAAAACATGCAGAATTATACACATATGTATTATTAATGACAGTAAATAAGCCATAAACTCTGACTAAAGTTGGGGACTTCAAATCTTGTGGTGCTAATTATAACGGCATCTTTATATTCCACTAACCATCAATACATCTCAATAAAATCTCAAAATCATCACTGTCTCACGGTGGACGCTGCAGCATTTCCGACAAGAAAGGTTTGTGATCAGGTGGCAAATTAACGACGTTTAATGACGAAAGTACATTACTATTATATGTTATATATGCCGAATTAAAGAGCAGCTCGTATAGCTCCAGATTAAGTATTCATATTTTGCATTTGAGATTAATACCCAGTTGAAGACAAAAAGAAAACACATGTTAGCTGCTTAGCTTCAATCCACACACTTACTTCCCAGGTTAGCTGGCTAGCACTACTGTACTTACTTTATTAGAGATAAACGACATTACACTCACCATGGTAAATTTACAGCCTTTACTGGTAGAGGCGCTTTACTGGTAGAAGCCATGTGTCCCCGCTGTTAAATGTGAATTTAGCTCTAAACTAATAAATACTTTTAGAGTAACTTTACTCTACGTTTGCTGTTTGTTGGTAGCCGCGTTTGGCGCGCTAGACGACAAAACGTGCGTCAACGTCACGACGTAAAGCCAATGGGATGACTGCCGGCTGCTGTGGGCGGGTTCTCAGTGACGTCACTGTCCACTGTGAAAATAGTGTGTGGCAAAAATAATATAATGTAATATAGTATAATATAATATAATATAATGCGTGACATAAATAATAATATAATATAATATAATATAATATTTTCTCTCTTGTTTTATATAATTTAGGATTACTTTGTGTCTTTTACTTTACGTTTTAGCCTGTTTTACTATTTGGCTATTCTGATATTGTTTTTATCTTTTTTTTTTTTTTAATGTCCTGGTTGTTTTCCTTTTCGTAACCCAATTTGTATGTCTGGTTTTACATCATCACTTTTACTCTTAGTTGTTTTATTGTCTTATTTTCCTCTCTTTTCCTTTTAATATCCCTTCTAGCTTTTCTGGTTTTACGAACTTTATTCTATTGGGACCTTATTTGATTATTTCCTTATTATATATATTTTTAAATATTCAGATGAATCTTTTATTACCTTTTATTTTATTACATCATGATGTATGAAAAGTGCTTTACAAATAAAGTTTGATTGTTGATTGATCGATATTGCTATAAGCATCACAACATCATGGCAAATTTCAAGGTTTGTTACCTTCTTGGCGGCAATAAACCTTGTTCTGATTCTGATTTAATGCTGTTAAAATTGAGTTTATAAGACTCGTTTCAGTATGCTGTTCTCTTTCCCTTTAGCATGCAGTCTTTGCAGCTTTGTTGGACACAATGCTGGCTGAAGTCTCTGCAGGTGACACAGAGAAAATGTCATAAAAATGTCCTATCACTGTTCCCCCCTGCCTCATGGGAGATGACATCGCTGCGAACAGTTATGACCCCTCTCTGCTGGGATCCCTTCCTCCAACCTACTGTAGAAAGTAAGTTGTCATGGGTGAGCCCCATAGTGATTTGATAAAGGTGTACAAGACCAGGAATAAATCATCACTGTTATGATAATAATAACACTTTTAATTTGTACTGCACTTTTCAGTCATAATGAAACTCAAAGCTACCATACCAAAAGTGTATCTGACAATATGAACAGTGTGTGTCCTATTGTGTAAAAGTAAGTAAATGCCAAGTATTTTTGGACATATTTAGGCATTCAGTGTTTACTTTCCACTGCAGCACAGACACTATATACCACAATACACTTGCATTACATAATTGAACAGAACAATATGATATAATATGATTTGATTTTGTTTTTTCTGACTGGAATACAGAGGACAATGAATAAGAGGAGGTAGCGGTAGTCTGGAGAAGTTATTTTTTCATTCAATAATTTAACCTAAGATTCATTGTGGGGATTTAAATTATACACACAAGCCTCCAAAATAATATTATTCCACTTACTAGCCTTTACAGTAGTGATTGTGAGATCCGGTCGAGGATTACTCTGATTTTAAGATTAACTTTAATTATGCTTAAATTTAAGATTCATTCTTCTCTTAACCGAAATGTGTATTTTGTGTGAAAAATCAAAATGCATATGGATAAATATTAAGAAAGTGACATTTGTGTCTTTGGTTGTTGGCACAGCCCAAAACTGACATGACCTTTTTCTCCAATATTATCTTTTTGGCAGCGCAATTTAAATCATGTCAATTTGTCAAATGCACAAAACACAAGAGGACCTCCTTAATCCAAAGGTCTTCAAAGTCTTTGAGTTTGTTTTGGATTGGTGTTTTTATCTCTTAATGTGCAGTGTGTGATTTCAGATGCAGCAGGTCCTACATGTTATCCTCTTATGAGTTTCAGATCATTTGCATCAGATTTTGCTTTTAGCTTTTTGATGAGAGACAAAGACAGTGTCACGCATTTCTTTACTGACTTTGGGATAATTTTTCATGATGTCAATAGTTCATTACAGTATTTCAAATTGATATTTTTTAGTAATATGGAGAATATTTTCTTAGAACAACACTGTGATAACAATCAAATATCAACATGCCTAAAAGGTGCAATGTATTTGCATTAGCATTTGGAGTTTTACCCAATAATTTAGAAGTGGTTCTCAACCCTTTTGGCTTGTTGAGTTTGTAAAACGAGGCAGTGTCTACTGAGTGACTATTATCACCATTAATTACTGCCATGACATTTATGAGCAGTTCAAGAGTGATTTTTCACTTTTTAGTGGTCTGATATTGTGAAAATATCCAATATTTAAAAAGAATATAAGCCCAATAAAAAAGTGAGAATATGTAAACACAATTTAGTGTTATAGAAATAGATTTTTTAAAAATGTATTCCTCTTGAGTCATTTTGTCTTATGGTCCCTTGGAGGGGGCCTTTCCCCAGGTTAGGAACCTAATAGCTAGGAATATGTAGAACATTTCAATTAGGCATTATAATTTGATATTTGCCATTTATTTTATTTTTTTAACTACGTAATCTTGTTTTGTAGTTCTTGGTTTTGATCATGCCAAGATCTCTTTATTGTTTTCTAAATAGCTTCTCAATGAAAACATTATATGGGATGAAAAGTGAAGACAAAATGACTTAAGAACCTAATACTAGCCTATAAATAGATGTCAGGTGTGTGTAGGATGCAGGTGAGTGTGTGTGTAGGTGTACTGTATGTCAATATACATATCTCATCATTAAACACTAACATAGCCCCCGGATCTTTCCTCCAGTCCAAACATGTGAAAAAGTATTGCTCCTCGTCCAAGCCTGGAGACTGAAGCAGTGAGCGCCATCATCGCTGCACTTGGCGCGCAGATCTCGCGAGATCGTCTCCTTACGGCGGCGCCTGGGCGATGCGATGCTGTTGCTGTGGGTTTGATTGACAGGAAACATGTCGGTGTGGTGGGAGCGAACCGGGATGCAGCTGCTGGCAAGGGAGACAGGGAGTACCTGCATCCAGTCCACACATCAGCACCTTTAAAAACCACCAGGCTTCCCCCTCTGATACGTCTGCTTGTGATGCGCTGAACAGCTTCTCTCTCTCTCTCTCTCTCTCTCTCTCTCTCTCTCTCTCTCTCTCTCTCTCTCTCTCTCTCTCTCTCTCGCTCTCTTTTTCTTTTTTTAAAACATCCATTTGAAACGAGAGGGGGGCACCCAATGGATGCTGTGGCGAACCGTGCAGTCCTGCTTGGTATCTTCATATTGTGTTTGATTTAGCCTGCAAGCAGAGACACCTTTGATGAACCAGCAGGAACTAGGAGGACTGTTGTTGCAATGGAATCGACTCTCTCTCGGCTCAAACCCCGTCTGTAAACCCACAGCATCTCGTTTCATGGCGTTTTGCAGGTTGCTCCGTTTCGTGGGCTTCTCCACGTTTCTTTTCTGAATTATTCTTATCTTCTTTTTTTTTTTTTTTTTTTTCTTTGCAGGGGGGGGTGGGTGGGTTTTGGTTTGTTTGTTTTTTTGTTTTTTGTTTTTTTTTCAAAGTGCAAAAGGGGAAAATAACGACCACCGCTCGCAAAACTATGAACGAGGAGATGACAAAAAGCGAGGAGCAGCATCTTAGTTTGCAGAAAGCCTTGCAGCAGTGCGAGTTGGTGCAAAATATGATAGACATAAGCATTTCTAGTTTGGAGGGTTTACGGACCAAATGTGCCACATCCAACGACTTGACACAAAAAGAGATACGAACGCTGGAGGTAAGCAACCCCTCTGAGAGTGGGAATGACTGAATATCTGCTGTGCATCTTCATCTAAATCAATACGGGGGGCTGTCACCGTCGGTTATTTCTTTACATGCATGGAGGCCTGTGCATATTCCCCCCTCACTGCTCACTTTCCAACGATAAAAAACTGCTGTCTTTTTTATTTTCTTCTTGCTGTCATTGCATTGATGTGCAAAGATGTTTCTGCTAAAGCTCAGTGCCTATCTGTTTTGTGCAGTGCAATAAATCAAGAGGCTATACGGGGCTGCAGTGGGCTGTTATAGACTTGCGCATTCTGCAGGTGGCGGAGAGAGAGAAGGTGGTTCTTCTCCATCAGAGTGATATCTGAGGCAGCCGAGGCCTACAGGCAGCCCGTGTTTACAATCCATTATGCCAGCCTGCGCATCTGTCCTCGCAGCGCATCCAGGCCCCTGCCGTTATGCAAGGCGAGGAGATAACTGAATTTGTTACAAAATATCGTTATCCACTTAATTGACCTGTGGGGTATTCCATAAATTGCGTTACGTAATGGCCATACCTCGGTGTTGTGGTTTTTTTGAGATATGGGGTTTTTTGTGGGGTTTTTTTTTAGACCACTTATAATCCAACCCCTCACCAGTTGACAGGCTGTTACAGGACATAAAAAATGCCATAAAGTGCGATAAGGTCACTGAAAACTCACTATTGAGCAGCGCAGACACAGCACAGCATTAAGGACCTGTAAGAATGTTATTGATGCCTCAGGAGATTAAAACAAATACCATTAAGTCCGATAAGGTCGCCATAAAGTCACCACTGAGTATCTGTGTGTGTGCCATCAACACACTTTAAGTCCCAGGGGGAATATAATTGAGATATTACATAAAAATACCATAAAGTGCAGTCACTTGTGAGTGTCCCACACTAACCCCAAACCTGAAGGAATATGGGCTATAGTAAATTATAAAATATAGAGAAATATCAGATGTTTTTCTTTATACAAAAGTTAAGTGTTTTACAGACAGGGAACAGGGATGTAGTGATCTAAGAAGAAGAGAGACAACCAATACGAAGTAAAAATGTGCTGCCAGCAATGAACAGGCATGTTCACTGTATTCCCTAAATGCTTTGCAAGGCATTCTGGGTACTGGAGTATTTGTGTGTAACATTAGAGAAGTATTATTTTCATGTTACGACATATTAACAGTATTTGTAGATATTTGTGCATAGATTTTTTTAAACTAAGTGGGTACATTTTAACATGATATTACATTTTGGTAAAAATGGATAAAAGAGAGGCTTATAATGTAACTTTTAAAAAAAAGTTTGAAATCATAACATCTGAGGCATAAATTTTCAGCATGTGCGTATACATATCTGTATGGTTTGTTTCACATCTTTGTGCTGCAGGGCTGACAGCTCTTAGGGGTAAATCAGCACCAGCCTGATAGTGTGTTGTTCTTTTTAGGGTTGAGGGTTTATTTAATGTCCTGCAAATTAATATTTGATTTCTTACCTTGTGAACCATGAAGTTAAAGGTCCCTTGCAGAGTTTTTAACACTATTGGTGCTGTAGGCTGTTTTGATGTGTTAAACAACTGTAGAGGGCAGTAATACAAGAAAGAAATGCAACAATACAGGTTCCAAAACAGTCATTGTTTATCTGTTTATCTGATCTATTGGACCGTAGGCATGGAGTATAATGCACTAAGAGTGTTTTAGTCACACATCAATAGAAGAACATCTGGCTTCACTCTGTAGCTCTTTAAAGTGACACTGCAACACTTCCTTAGTAGAAAAATACATTTCACTTTATTATTAATATGCTTTTGTTGCCTCTACAGCGTAAACAAAGCTAGAATGATCTTCCATGTTATTGGATGCAAATTACCTGCTAACCAAAAAAGCCCTCTTCTGTGCAGCCAAAGCAAATGAAGTTCAGACTGACTATGTGTACATGCTTGTAGTAATTTGACAATAGACTTAACATACACTTGAATGCTATTAATACTTCAGTTGCTTCAGTTGAACCTCACTAGCATTTTGCTAAGTAAACCCAAACAACGTGTTTTACTAAAAGTAGCAGAAGACTTTTTTTTCTTTTCTGTTTTTCAAGCACAGTACCAGTCAAAAGTTCAGACACAATTTCTCATTCAAAGGAATGGGAAAATGTGTCCAAACCTTTGACTGGTAATATATGGGTCCTGTGGCATGGCTTATCGAGAAAAATACCATTTAATTCTGCAGCCACTTGGGAGCAGGAGAACTTCACACTTAGGCCTATTTTAAGTGTTAGCAAACAGTTACAGATTTACACATTCAGCAGACACAGAGCAACATTAGAATTAATTTGAAGTTGTTGTTGGCCACCTAAACTTTCTCTTTAGCTCTTTTAGCTGTCTTTGTCGACTCCTAAAAGAAACGTATATGTCTCTTCAGGTGATGCAGGTTTATCACTGCGTGAGTTTGTGGGTTGTTAAACCAAAAAAATGTGGTAAAAGAGGATGAAGGGCTGAAGGGATCTGAGTTGTATGACAATTTTCTGTAGGTTTGTAAGGGACCCACTTTGAATGAAATGCAGTTAGGACCTATTCAAATGAAAATGGATTATTGCAGCTTTAAATAGTCAAATACACAACTTCAGTGCTTGCTGTAGGTTAGTCTTGCTATTTTTGCATCCACGTGATTCACCATCGAAAGTAATCTATTAAACTATTAAACTTATTAGAAATTCACCCATTAGATATTCAGAGACACCTAAGTATATCATAAGGATAGAAAATGCATAGAAATTCATAAAGATGACATAGATTTGTTTTTAGAAGAGTCTAACAGTCTAAAAGCTTCAAATAGCAGCAACGATGAATGAACTTCACCTGTTTCAACTGCAAAGTTTGGTGAAGTTAAATACAGTGACAAACATGCTGTAGCACTTTTCACAATACCTGTGTGAAAAGTAGTTTTTTTAATTATTAATGAACAGGCTTTTTTTATTTTATTAAGTGTATTCTCACTAGAAAAAAAAAGAAAGGAAGAGGAACACCATCATCAGTTCAGGCCAGAGTAAGATATTTTGGTAGTCATGTACTGTTGTGTGCTGCAATTCTTCTATTGTTAAATTTAGGCTACAATCCTTGTTAAACACATTTTATCAATACCTGGAATCTGATACATAATACTGTACAGCCTTGCCTACTGTAGAAACTTGGTCTGAATAGAACTGCATATCAGTTTATTTGTTGTTTATAATTATTAGTTTTGTGAGATATTCTTCTGTACTAATTAAATCAACTCAAAGGTAAAACAACTCTTGACACCATCATATAATAATAATTATTAGATAATAAGTATGAGATATGAATGAGAACAAAGGAAAACACACACTTGACAGTTAATTCACGAGTGCAACAAAGGAGTTACCCCTGAGAACCGTCTAATCTTCCTCAAATCCTCTGAGTTGCAGAGCCTTTCAGGATGACAGTCCTCTTATTGCCTCAACGACAAATGAGTTGTCCACCAGGGGTTTTGATCAGGATCACAATGACGTCAGTCATACGCAAAGCCTCTCTCGTTAACCTGATCTTTATTGAGAACGGTGTATGGGAGATTCCTCTACGACATCTGTTTTCCATCTCTATTATTAACCTAAAGGGCCCAGATTGAGCCTCAGACACAATCTGTTAGAGGAATTGAGCACTGACCTTGCCTTAGCCAAAAGCTTTACCAAAAATAGCAGCCTATATCATTACCTGGATGAAATGCTAATAGTGGTTTCCATTAATATGATTATGCACTGTCGTCTGTATCCCTTGGATACACTGGAATGATCAACGCACATGATGAATGATGGGTTGTTGTTGTTTTTTTTAGGCTTTCATAGAGATGCAGACACATGATAGAGCATGACATGTCATCCAATTATGTATTTCATATTACAGAAATGGTAGACAGTCCAAAACAAGCATTGTTACTCATACATATTCAAGTGTATGCGATGGGAATAGGCTTTAAAATGTATATTTGGACAGGAAATGTAGCATCAGCTGGGTTTTTTTGGTTCAGATTTAAAACCCTGATATATTGATATATTTCTACTC
Source organism: Scomber scombrus (assembly GCF_963691925.1). Taxonomy (NCBI): domain Eukaryota; kingdom Metazoa; phylum Chordata; class Actinopteri; order Scombriformes; family Scombridae; genus Scomber; species Scomber scombrus. Next base: position 25,858,615 of record NC_084973.1, read on the forward strand.
AGACCTAGATAGATCAAAGCCTATAAAAACAGTCCGACCAGAAGGTTAAAGGTTCAGTAGGCTCAGAACAAACTGTAGGTTGTACAAAATGTCGTCTGGCCATATTTAAAGGCAAAAGTGTGTATAGCAGTAGTTTTGTAGTGTTGATGCTTTGAGTCGTAATTGTAAAAATAGCGATGAGGGTGCAGACTTTTGGACAGTCTCTCCTCAAAGGCATTCATGGTTTGTTCAACATCTTTTCAAAAGTGACAGAAGTAGTTGTGGGCAGAGGGAAGCTGAAGAGAAAAGTTCAAATCTTGTACCCTGGCAAATCGCTGTGTAAGGTGAGCATTAGTTTGGGACTAGATGTTTCGGAAAGCTACGTAAATAGTTTCAAATGCTGGTAGATGATTGAGCACTTGTTGTGAAACATACTGCACTGAAGGCTTAACTAGTGACACCAGCTGAACGAATGTTTCTATCTGTCTACTTTTTAAAGTTTTGGCTCTTTTTGGCCAAAACTTCTGTTTTGAGAGTTTTAGAGGTACTTTTCATTGTAATGGTTTTCCTGGTCTACCTCTGTGTAATCTGTTGTGACTGATAATTTGCAAAGTGTGACAAAACTTAAAGATTTTTCCAGGATGCTAAAATGTACAAGATCAGTTTTATGAGTTCTCTTCAAGTGTTTGAATACTGTTTTAATGAATAATAGTTTTATTTAAGACCCATCACCCATCTATCATACATCAGTACAGTGAGAGTGCTTCTGCTCAGGCTTGGGGTTTCTTCTACCTTGTTCTTTTTCCATCTGCTTGCTTGATAATTCCTTTAGTATGTAGTAGTTAAGTATGCTAAATTTGAGTACTACCAATAGAGGAATTACAGTTTTAAAGTGTATACAAAGTCACATGACTCATAGTTGTGACTTTGTTCAGTTAAACCCACAAGTTTTACTAACTTTTGCAGATCATTGAATGACCATTTATTATGCTCATCATGTTGCTATACATTTCTAATGCAGGAAAGTGAAGTTTGTAGAGATCAGACCTCTAAGCTGTTGTGGATGCGGAGTCAGCTGTGCATTAATGAACTGTTCCAGGTTGTCCTGCCCAAGTGTGGGTCTATGTGTCGATTTAGCTCATGTCTCAAATGGGAATAGCACCATATACAGTAGGCGTACCTACTTCAAGAATATGCTTAAAGGAGCACGCCATAATTTTAGGAAATTCATTTCACTGTGACAGTAAAGACAGACCGCTCACTTAGACATCTATTTTGTTATTCATTACACTGCCCATCACATCTGTTTTCAGATTCATATTTTGGGTATATACTGATGTGATCATATTATATTATTCAGATATCAGTATATATTGTATAGATTATATAGGTGTTTATATTTAGAACACTCAATTCAGACATCCATGGGCATTAATGCACCTTATTGTCATAGCAATACTATATGTATCCTGTATATATCTGTCTAAATATACTTGTTTTGTTGTCACATCCAGTTACAATGCCTGTAAAACCCCACCAACCCCTTTGAACTTAAGTAATGATTTAAGTAGTGATTAGTAGTGATTATAACATATTTTAAAATTTTAAAATGGCATAAGTCTTTATTTGTAGAAAAACATGAAGTACTGGTGAAGTATTCAAACTGTTTTGCCCATTTATTTTCAATGTCCACACATTATTTTGAAGACAGAGGTTGTGTTGTGTGATCATTGATGTTAATATATCTGAGGAGCATGACATGTAGAATTCCCAAGAGTTAAGATCTTTGGCCTTAATGATTTAATTATGAATGTGTCAATGCAGAGAGCGTGTAAATAACTGGACTTCACCTATTTAAAGGCAAAACAAATGTAATTCTATTTCCTAATAAATATAAATAATAAATTGAGTAAAGACTCAGTTATTGCACATCTTGATTGTAGGGATATAAAGCTGGAAATGTTGGTGTTTTAATGGCTTCAGTGACCACAGTACTAACTAAATCATCTTTTTTTATCATCTAAAGATAGCATCAACAGGTTACAGGTTTCATGTCCATACAGTAGTTAAGGTTTAAAGTCCAACTTAAATTAAATAGTCTTTTTTGGTCTACTACAACATAAAGATCTGCTCTCTAAATCACTTCCTATCCTGTATTCACCTTTGAGAGAAAAATCAGGGACCACAATTTTAGATTATTTCTATTTTAGATATTTGATTTTATGATTGTGTCCCCTAGTTTTACATAATTTTGAATAAACACTGTTCCGCCCTCTCATTATATAAGCTGGAAATGTTATTTCTCCAGCTTACACTGAGCCTGACAGCATCCTGCTACACAAAACAAGAGCCACAGACTCTCAACAACAACCCACATTAGCTCTCCTGCCAAAGTCTCCTTCTTATCTAACTTACCATCATGAACACACGTCTTGTCCTGCACCAGGGCTTATTGAAGGAGTGACCAAACAAACGTTCACCATAGAAAAGTTCACCGCTAATATCAGTTAGCAGGTTAGAAACACATTAGACTATAGACATACCTGAAAATGTCTTTAAAATCCCTGTTTGTGACACATTGCCTGTCCATTACCTGTAAATACAGCAGTTTGTTTACTTTCTCTATTCTGCAGATATAATATAGCACTAGTAGATTGCTCGCTAATGTCTATCAGACAGTCTCCAACATGCGCCCCCAGCCGCCTGAATTGAAAAGGAAAATTAATTATATTTCTCCAGGCCTTTTTTCTTCATTCTAATAATACAAAACTATAACAGATACATCTATATACGATTTTAAAGTGTGATTAAATTTGATTTCAGCTGGACTTCTTACTCCTGCCTTGGAATTTGGGGGAACCATGAAAACTTTCATGTACATTCTTCCTCTTATTCTTAAAACTTTACATTATCTTTATAGATACAATGCAACCAGTAAGAATCAGCGGAGTTGCCTTTAAACCTAAATCTTTAGCTACTTTTAAATAAATAAAAAATAAAAAATGACTATGATTTAGGTTTGAGGCTCTGTAACTGCACTAAAACTGTAGTGTTATTTTTTTTTTTGTCTATTACTTTTGTCCATAGACTAAATGTAAAGTATGGTTCCAGCTCAGTTAAATGTGGACGTTGAATCTAAATCTGGAGTTTAATCTATTAAACTTTGATGCTAACCAATGTCAGACCAGTATGAGAGACAGGACGAGATTGACTTCTTGTGTAGTGAATATTGACTGTCTCTTGTTTTGTTTGAAACTGGAAGGAAAAAAGAATACAAGCAGCGGTACTGGCAGGATGCTGCCTGGCTGGTAGTGAGTGCAAGCACAGTGACAGAAGGTAAAGATAATAAAGTGTTAAAAAATCAAGGATAATTTTCAGCTTGTGAAATGCTTTTGTTAGCCTGTTAGCTCCAGCAGCTTATGCTCGTGCACCTGCACAGTACAGGATGTTCAGTCCTTTCTGCCTTTCGCCACAGCATGTGAGTGAAGTTTGCCGTGCCAAATCTGCTCTGACTGCAGCTTTAGGACAGCAGTGTGGTTTTTGGTTTGGTGGTTATTTTACATTTAATGTCAGGAACTGAAATAAAATTGGGGCAACTGGACATATCGTTATCTCCTGCAACACAAAACAAACCCTCCAAATTTAATGTATTTTCAAAAATACACTTCAACTAAATAAACTCCAAATTTGAGCTACTCTCTCTCCTTTCCCTTATACTTTAACTGTCATATTGCTTTGCATGATAAAGGGTAGGTTTACAATGTTCAAGTCTGTCTTAAAACAGTCGGTTGCCCATATGAACACTGTAAGAGGTTTTCCTTGCTGTAATCATTCCTCCTGTTCATACTGGCTATTAAAAGATCCCCTTCAAATGTGCTTTCAGTGTAAGTGATGCGGGCCAAAATCCGCAGTGTATCCACATAGTACAGTCATTTTGTGCAAAAGTGCATCTAAAGGTTTATCTGAAGCTTATGTGAGGCTTCAGCAGTCTTGAGTTAGTCATATTAAGTGGATATATGCCACATTTGCAGTCTTTTAGCATCAAATTCCCTTTTTGTGTCTTTACTTGGACAGTTATTCACTAACAATAAGAGGGACTTTGGCACTAAAAAGGGCGTAATGTTGAAAGATATCTACTTGATTTGACTCATTTGGATGACTGAAGCCTCATATTAGCTTCAGATAAACTTTTAAATACATTTCTATGTCTATTTTTGGTCTGAAAGTAGACAATTTGGAGTCACTTGTACTGTGGTAAATAAGAGTGCCGCTTTTGGCCATAGTGTTAATGTTGGCAAATTGAGTTAGGCAGCTTGATAAATGTTAAATGCCTGGCTTTAGCAGGCAGAAGTTTGACATTTGGGTGACGCTTAAAAATAATTTGGGTAACTTTTTGAGAAATATAGAGGTTCTGATTGCTTCTGTCTTTTCCCTGTCTGTCTCACACTCACCCTATGATGTTGAATTTATTCCGTGAGCTTAACAGAAACACATTTTTTTATCTGTACACTTAAAAACGATAGAAACATGAAGCTAACAGTGGTCTCCTGTAGCTGAGTCCACTTCTTATTACTGCCATCTAAATAACTATCTAACCATCCACCCAACTAGCGTCCTTCTAATAAGGAAGTCACTTTATATAGTAGCCATCCGCACCGCGTCACTTCTCCACGTCATAATTACAACAGCCACTAGATGGCGTCTGTCACACAAGCGAAACTATAGATCGTTTTTGGTGACCGAAATAATGATCTATAGGGTGTTTTTTCTTGGGAGGACAGGCTCTAATTAAATGTGTAGCTTGAGACAGCACATTTAGCCAGGGTAAATGTGTCTCTCTCTGTAGGTGTATGCTGAGCAGTCACCTTATCAGGCAGAACGTTAGCAGCCGTGGGCAGCTGCTCTTGGGTTTTCTGCATTCAGAGGTGACTTGCTAGTCCCTCCCCCACTGGTTTCTACTTTTGTAAGCACTGATGTAGGCCAGCACTGTCTAATTTCTAGCAGTCATTTTGTAGGTGTATGTTTGAAATGGGGCCATCCACATGCATCATCATTTAATTTTTCAAGCATTACGTCACCCACTGTGGACCTGGACCTTATTTTACCATCGTTTTCAATCAGACCTATTGTTCCAACTCAAAATTAACTATGAAGATATTGACTGTATGCCCTGTTTGTCATGGTGTGGGGCTTAAGTACACTCTTACGGAGCTAAAACTAAACACCTCACATGAATTGCTCACTTCAATGAGACACGAGTCAAAAGAACTGAAAGTTTCCAGTCACAGTGAAATGTAGACTACAGACATTACACACTCCACAACAATATGTTAAAAGACTTGGGTAGCAATAGTGGTCATATATTTTATTGCATATATTTCATTGATTTATATACAAACGCTCAAGCTTATGACAAATCAGTGTTTAATACACTTTAACTAAAGGCTCTCTTGTGTGTGATGAAAGGTTTACGCCGTCAGAGGTCGTCAGCTGTTTGACACAGGTTGATTTTTACTGAAAGCGAGACATAATGAATAATGACTACAAGGAAATGTTGTTAATCCCAGCACTGATCATAACTATTCTGTCGCTACAGAGATAGAGAGATGAAACAGCATTAAAGCATATGGATTCCAAAATCACAGACTAAACAGAAATATATGTTTCTGTAATTGAAAGAAAAAAGAAAAACAGCTGTAGTAAGCAAACAGTGTTTACTTTTTTCTAAGAAGCACATGTTCACCAAGAATTACGAATTAAATTGACGAAAAATAAATAATGATGTATCAGAGAGTGCACTGTGATGAGAAGTATAAAAATGTGAGTAATTATTGTTTGCTAGGTTATAAAAGAACATTTTTATGCAAAAATACATTTTTTTTAACCTAAAGTACAAGAAATGGGACATCATTTTGTAAAAAATATTGTATAAGCTACTAGTAAGTGATCATCAATAAAACTGTGTGAAAACCTGTCAGTTAATTAAAAGGAAAAACACATATTGCATGAAAACGTTGTGCCTTATACATGTAGCTGTTAATAATTACTGACACATTCAAATAATCACACTGTAGTGATAGTTTGATAAAAGCCTGTGTTCTTATGGATTCATTCAACAACGGATTCATTCACTCATAATTTGTTTCCTGCTGTCATCTTTTTCCATTTCATTTCTTTGGTCCATCATGAAATGTCTTTTGTAGTCCGCCCTCTTTCACTGCTGCTCACCAGGAAACATCTTTGACCTGCACAAGCACACGTTAATGCATGAATTTAAATTGAAGCAAAATGTGAACACAGCATCATATTTGAAAGGTTGAGTAACTCAAAAGGTCATATTAGGGTTATGGTTACATTGAGGATGTAATACTGTGATAATCAGGTTAATTATTAGTGTGCATGTGAATGATCCTCTGGGCTTATAAAACCTGAGGGAAATAGTTTTACTAAATACAAAACGTATCAAATAGAAAATAATTATTTATTAACTTCTTTAAACGAAGAGGATTTAAATGTGTTGAAAACACAATTGTTCATTTTGATTATGTCAGAAATGACATTACAAGAAGAATTGATTATGACTACATAAATAATAACGATCCTTTCCAGATACAATACAAATATAAATAATACAAGTCTGGTCAAGTTTGAGTCAAGACCTGGTTCAAAGGTAGTCATGACAGGAGCAAAAAAGTTACATTCAAGAGAAAAATAGAGACGATAGTGTTCATGTCTTTTAATGCTCGAGGAGTTCTTTATAACAATGTTAACAATAATAAAGTTTATTTATATAGCAGTCATCTAGTGTGTTAGAACATAGAATAATTATTGAATTAAAATATTGATATTAAAGCTTATATAATATACATTTTATAATATAATTATCTTAAAATATTTTGCCCCCGTCATGTATGTTAACAGGGTGGACAAAATATTAGGAACAATTTTCAGTATAATGCACAACCACCATCCAATACAACCTCAATTAGTAAACATAAAGTAGAATATATGGCAGAGCTGTTGTATTGGATTGCATTAGCTTGCATGGGTGTTCCTATAAAAAGTGCTCGGTGAGTGTACATACATACACACCTACACATACACAAATACACACTTGAAAGATAAAATGCCAGAATCAATGAAGTTATAAAAAACCTTTGATAATGTTTTTTTGTAAGATAAGATAAGATAAGAAGTACTTTATTAATCCGGTGGAGGGGAAATTGAATGTCACCTACTCACAAAAACAGCCAACATACAGCAAGAAAACATACAGACTCAGGCAGTACAAGTTAAGTGCAAAGTGATTTGTGATTTCAAAGAGGATGTGTTTGAGTCAATTTTTAGGATCAAATAAAGATGAGGTCATTCAACAAGTACTCTTGTAACATCTTGTAACATCTTTTTTGATGTTCAAAAACTTCGTCTTGCTCATGAATTCTTAAGCAGAGTTGATGCTTATGGTCACATGGGTCACATCTGGGGTCCTTAAACTATTAGACTGTCCAAATAATAAACAATTTAACCCGTAAAGCCACTGATCCTAGAAACCTAGTGGTTGTAATATATTTGTGGCTTTAAGCAATCCTTTCAGGAGCTACAAGAATAGCCCCAAATCATGTAGTGCAAGAGTGTGTCCTACCAGTTTAACAGCTGATATTGCTATTGATGTTTACCTTCATGTGGGTCAGTCTGACAACTTTCCCAGTATAACCACAGCTTTCAGCCAATAACCACTGAAATGTTCCACTGGAGTGAACAAGCGTTAAGTGATCTTACGCAGTGGCATTGTGACAAAGTGGGCGAAACGGACCATTTTTCCCCGTTTTCACCATCAACACCAGCTTTCTTAATCATTTAATTATGCTTGTTTATTGTTTGTTGAACCATTAGTTTATCAGTTATCATTTGCAGACACATACTATTCTGGGTTTGTTTGTGTTTTGCATTATATTTTGTTAAAATTCACATTCCAGCAAGCTTTTGGTTAAAATAAAACACAGACATGTATTAATTTTAGTAATTGTTTATTGGTTTAGTTCTGAGTTTCATAAGTTAAGCATTGTCTATCTTTCTTTGTTACTCACTATACCCACCACATGCTCAACAATCAAAAAGAAGCGCCAAAGTACTTCCTGTATTTATACACTGGTGACATCATCAGTGATGTCAGTGGGTTGCATTAAGTATGGAGGGGATTTATTTTATTTAGTTAAATTTTTGGATTAGTGTTGACATGATTTATTCTTGTTTTAGGTTTACGAGGATTATTCTATGAATTATATGTGGTAATTAGCGTTGACTGATACAAGTAGCATTGTTAAGTGCCAGTTGGTAAAAGGGAGAGGACACCCCTACAATAGAAATGGGTCGGCCTAATAGAGTGGAGGGTCTATTTAATGGGCGAAAGGAGATTTAGTGCAGGATTCAGAGGATGATGGTGTAGTTGTGTTCATGTGATCATGTCTTAGTTTGTGTATCTTGAGTTAGCCCGGTTAACTTTTGATTGCTTGTATTCTTTTTGTTTTTTGGACACACTTTTTTTTTTTTTTTATCAGTTTTTTACTCATTCAAACAAGAGTCTGAGTCTGCCTCCCACCACCTTCCTAGCTACTCAGGTCAGGCTACATCCTCACAGGAGTTTAAGAGAGGTAACATTTATTTATCCAGGCTATCAAGGGATTTGAGTGACAGCTCCGACTGTGAGACTATCGCTGCTCACTACTGTCTATCAGGACATTAACTGTACCGTATGTTATTAGCATGGTGGATATCTTTCCTTTATCTTCAAGTCTTACCTCAACCCACTTTGACCTTTGGGGCTTTTTGAGTTACTGACAGAAGACAAAAAAAGAAAAAGAAGATATTATATTATACTAATAAGATACTATATATTCTTTTGTTGATTTATGTGAGTTGCAATTTGTTTTCTGTGGAGAACAGCATTAAAGTTAAAACAATATTTTTCATCGATAGGACTCAGTACCTACCTTTGTGCATCATCTTTACCATTACAGGGTTTGTGTTTATGGTCAGTCTTGCCTGTGATAAAAAAAAAAAGTACAGGTACAGTCAACAAAGAGACATTTGTTGATTTGAGTGAAGACTTACACTAACACATTTCATGCTGTAGTGCTTAGATAGTTATGTGTTTGCAAATTCTTAGGGCAAAAAACCCCCTGATTGTTCTATTTATTATCACTTCATTTACCAATTACTTTATTAATCATTTGGTCCATAAAACTCTGAGAAATGTCCATCACAATATCTCTATAATAATATATAAGTTCTAGCTAATGTCTTTAAATAGTTTATTTTGTTGAAACAACTGCCTGAAATACAAATATTAATTTACAGTAATATAAAACAGGGAAAACTTGAACATTTTTAAAAAATGAAATCAGTACATTTTTGCAATTTTTCTATAATAGTTACTTAACTCATTTACAAAAGTTACATCAGAGTGTCAGTGTTGTCAATAAACCTAAATATAAATAAAAAAAAGGGAAAATATAAAAATAGAAAAGGTTTAGTGAGTATTAAAGAACACATTATGTAACCCTAACCCTATTTCTTTTGGAGCTCTCCCTCACTGTGTTTGTCCCTCTCCTTCCCAGGGGAAGCTCGTAAAGTACTTCAGCCGCCAGCTGTCCTGTAAGTGCAAAGTGGCCTTAGAGGAGCGAAGTGCCGAGCTGGAGGACTTCCCTCGCCTCGGCCACTGGTTCCGCATCGTCAACTTGAGAAAAGAGGTCACACAGGTAAAACATAAATGCTGCCCAGACCCAGTTTGTTTTCTTTTTTTTGTAAATCCCGACTAATCATAACAGGTGGCTTTTAAATGTTTGTTTAAATGACACATCTGGTATCTGATATATATATTTTTAACAACAAATTAACAGAATACGACCAGGCTAAACATCAGTCAGGGTTGAGCACTCACACTTTGACATTTTATGGTATGAAGTGATTACTGCCTGGCATATGAGCGTGATGTTTCTGAGGTTTGTGTTTAATTTCAGTTCAGTTTCTTCCTCTAATTAAACCCAGAGGTTCAGTGTATCACTGGACTTTTGTGTCTCTTTCATTTTTGTTTTCTCCTTTTCAAGCAGCAGTTACCATAGCCATGGATGTTTAGGGCGTTGTTAGTGTATTAAGCTGCTGCTCTAATGGCCATTAAATGCTGGATTAACAAAAAACTCCATTCAAATAATTTTTTTCCACGAGAAGTTTATCATTTAAAAGTTGATTTTACTTCCTTTAATTTGTGTCTTTGTGTCAAGTTAACAATGCTAGTATAAAAAATATTTAGTATATTTATATAGTATATAGCATATCTTTGGGCATGTTTACTTCATTTTCATGTGTCTCCTTCCATTAATCAAAGACTTTCTGTCTCAAGTGACAAATATTGTGGCTTTAGAGCTTTAAAACCCCTTTTTTGGAGACCTATGGGCTTATGATATGGGACACAAACACTGTGTATGAGTTTTTATACAGTCTATAATCTCTCACTGAATAAGTTTTGTTGTCATGTGTAGCTGAAATATTTTTCGGTGCATCTTTAACTGAAAACCAAGCGTTTTCATTTATTAGTAGGCAGTCTTAATGATGTGTGTTTATCTGTATTTGCACGTCATTGTGTGTGTTCTGCAGGAGATGAGCCCAGGCGAGATGACTCTGGAGGGCCTGCTGGAGATGAGTGAGGATCAGGTGTGTGAGCTGCTGCAGAAGTTTGGTGCCAATGAAGAGGAGTGTGCCAGACTAAACGCCTCCCTCTCCTGCCTCAGAAAGGCCCACCAGCTCGGTAAGTGTTTCAGCAAAACACACAGAGATGAGGACACAGAAACACCTGTGTACACCCATAAAATGTCCTTAGATGAAAATACTTGTGTCCTATTGAGTAATCACCATTTAGTGCCTGTGTGTAAATTGCATTTCTCCAACCGTTTGAAACTCAGTTAGAAATTAGCTTGAAATGATCTGCTGATCAAGCTAACAGAGACATATTTTTATTAAAGTAATTTATGAATATGAACCTACTAATAAAGTGTGTAAGATGTTGTGTTTTTGAGGGATTTCTTGATAGCAAAGAGCTCATTTTTCCCAGGTGATTTACTATAAGTGGGGGATAACCCAGTGGGGTGACATTTTTGACAAAAACAAAATAAAACCTCATATTTATTGTTGGTGATGATGTTGCTCAGTGAAAGATGTTTTTCATACTGTGTGAAAATTAATTGCAGCATTTAATGTGATGCAATATGTAAAGGAGAGAGGGATTAAACTAGATGAGTTTCCTTGGTTGCCATTGGTGTCATAATGACACCAATGGCAACCTAATGATAATTTCTTCTGGTGTATTTAAGGATGCTTTTGACACTTGAGAATAACCAGCTGAACTGCAACTTCTTTAATGTTTAAAATAATCAATTTCACATTAAAAAAGTTTTTTATTTAGAAGAACACTTGTCCTCCGTATTTGATTTCCACACATCTTTCCTTACTAATTTTTTTACATTAGGTAAATGCTTGAGCAATGTTGAAAGTCCCAAGTACACATGCTTTCAATTGTTTTGTGTATTACATGCAGTCATGTTATTTAGAGAAGCAAGCTGTCAAACTGTGATATAAAACCAAAAAATGCATCAAAATCAATATCTGCTTAGAAAAAATGAAATCAAAGTAAAAACCAACAGTACTGCTTGAAAAATGGTTTGAAGTTAAAATATTTACAATTTATAGTTACTGAGCCAAAGCCAGTAACTTTATAACACCTGATACATGAATGCAAAAAAGTAGATTTGTTGTGAGGGATTTTAAGATTTATATGATGAGATGAGATGCAGAGCAGAGAGTGGCAGGATTTGATTATTTCTGTTTGGGAACCTATCATTTATAATGAATAAATGAATAACTCTACCACTATTGGCTCACCCTAACATTGCAGAAAATTGAAATTGACAGGGATGAGAACCCAGATAAAACAACAAATTAAACCTCATTTGATTGATGATCAGAATATAATAAATATTAGATCAATATTAAATCAATAATATGTTAATATTGCGCAACATATGAGAAATACTGCTGTTTAATGGGGGTGTATAAAGAATTCCAAACACTGAATAGAGATTGTTCAGATTAACATGTTTGCAACAGAAATGGAAAAAGTAAGCTTTGTTTAATCCAAAGAATACCAACAGGAACTCATTCTAAAGCCTAATCAGGGTGTAAACTCTGACTATCCACATTGTGCCAGTATTACCTGCTATGTGCCTCAAAAATCACTGCAGTACATGCAGATATGATGAAACCGACTAACTTCTTCTTTGCTCAAACACCCACAACTAACATTACAACTGTCAACAAAATGACAAAAGACATCTGCAAACTATATTTACACGCAACCATTTTAGAGTGACTCCCTGTAGCACACTTCTACAACCTCATTCACAAACTCTGGGCGTTGTACCAACACACCAGAGACCAATACCACTGATTAGGCATTTCATTCAAAATTGTCAAACTCACAAAGACTGCGAGAGAGGGGGAAAAAAACAGTGGAACAGCACTACTACAACTCACCAAAATAAGATAAGACATAATGGGGAAACTATAAAGTATATAGCAAAACTAGAAAGAGCATAAGTAAAGAACAATAAATAATAAGTAAGTCAAACAAGCAATATGAACAATAAGAAATGAAAATTAAAAATAGTAACAGTATGTTGAGAGGATTATTGGTGCAATGATAATATACCTGATTGTGATATTGATATTGCATAGATTTTAAAGTGAAATAATATATTGCACAGTTGAACTGAAAGAAATATTACACCTGAAATACTGATATTGCACAATAATATACATTAAAAAAGTGCAGTTTAGTGCCATAAGAGGGAACAACTTTAACCAAACCAAATAAAATTACCAGTATAGCTCCAAAAACTGTTTCTAACTACCTTACTGTAGTCTGTGACATAAAAAGAGAATCTACACAGGCATTTCAAATATTAAAAGTAAATTTGTTTTAAAGAAAGTACTCAGAACAAACAGAAATAACAAATTGGTGGGGTGAGTCTGTAAGATCAGTAATGTAGAGGGTGGATGAGTGAGTGTGTTCTGTGTAGGTGTTGGAGGATTGAACAAAGGAAAAAAGAAATAAACAGTGCAGGAGTGTGAAGGGGAGAGAAGAGAGCGTCTGAACTGGCAGCTTCTCCGGCTTCATACTTGAAGCACGCTGGGCCCAGGTGTGTCTCATCCTGCTAAAAACAAAGCAGAGTCACAAGAATATAATACCTAATTTTAAACTAATACCTCTGTTAGATGTTATTTTATGTGATATGTAACGTCATATCTCTATTTATGTCTTTATATCTGGACATTTGAGGATTGTATTTTTTTTATGTTGGAGGGCAAAAATTCAAAGGATGTAACCAAAATGAAAAACTGAATTTATAATTTCAGTCAGAAAACATTAATTCCTTCAATTGAGGATTAAATTGAATTCAATAAATCATGCAAATTCTTATATTTCATGACATTTTTCATGATTTTCTGTAGTTACTGTTTTGTTAATTGCCCCCCCAAGAGGTCACGTATTGAAAAATAGTGCCCCCAGCACTATACTGGAATTTCTGTTCTATGAAGTCATGTGTCACTGTGATAATATAGAAAGAAAATCACGAATGGCTCATGTGAAACTGACTACACTTTTTGCTTTTTAGTATATTTTAAAATATGTTAACACATATTTATTGTTTTATTAACACATCAACAGATCATTGTCTTCATTTGGGTAAAGAGCAGAACCAGAACAGCTTTAATGTTAAATCATCCTTCAAGGTTGTTTTTATCTGATTAGCAACCTAAAATAACTTAATATTAACTATGTGTGTTAATGTGCAACATGTTGAGCTACAATGTTTTTTAAATTTTTTTTATTAGATTTAGTGTTTCTGTGGCTGTGGTGGATTATAAACTGGTAAATATGCACTGGGAAGCATGTTATAAAATATACTAACAAGCTTATTAAAGATAAAGGCTAAAATGCAATTATGTTGTAGATAATGCAATGATGAAACTCAATTAAGTTGTGCTAAAGCTATCAACTATTAACTTGTCTTTTTGTTGTTACTAGTTGTTTTTCTCAGTGTATAATGTTTTCATTCTATTTTTTTTCCTGAAGAATGAATTCATAGATGATCGCTTGGTCCTTTTTGTTACCTTTTTTTCTTTTCTTTCTTTTTTGCATACTGTTGTGACGTCATTAGTGCATTTCTTTTTTTCCCATGGTTGCACACCAGGGGGCATCACAGACCACACTTTGTTAGTCTCTGCGCTTACAGTTTTTGCAATGATACAAGCCAGCCACAAGGGGGCAGTAGAGCATCACTAAAACTGCGTTGTAAGGTTCAGTAACAACCTTTTGTAAGCCCGTTTGATAACATATCTGTTTCTCCTTTACTCCCACACGCACAAACACACACACACACACACACACACACACACACACACACACACACACACACACACACACACACACACACACACACACACACACACACACACACACACACACACACTGTGTTCTGTAACAGATGTCCTTTCAGATGGAAGATGCCACTGAAAAATTAAGCAAATTAACTTGATGAGTAGTTTTTCTTTAATGTGCCCTCAACAAAACTGCTTTATTAAAGGGTGTTTCATTAGAGGAGGTTTAACTTGGCAGTTCTTCAAAGCTTTTCTTTATATTTTTTTATTTTTTGTAATGTGATGAATCAAAATTTACAAGCCTTTATAGTTGAAAACAAAGTCTTAGAGCCTCTTTGTTAGGCTGCAGGTACTTAGCTTCTCTCTCAAAATGCTCACACCTCTCTGCTGGCCCCTCTGCTTGTTTGTCAGTTTGTTTGCTTGAGTTGCTGGCCTTCCTGTGTGCTTCTTGAACTTCCTTCCTATCTTTCTGTCTCATCAGTTTGATTGGGGATAGAGGCGGATGCTGTTCAGAAAGACAAGCAGGCAAGCAAGCAGGCAGGCGTCCCCAGATAGAGTCTGTCAGGCGGTCCCAGCCACCCATGCCTCAGTCCAGCTGGGTTCAGACCAGTCAGGCTTCAGGCGTCTCTAGAGACCAGCTCTCTTTTGCTGTCACTGTCTGAGACTTTGACTGTGTTCACACTGCAGCCAAAAAAAATCTGATTCTTGTTTCTTGGATTTGACGTATATATTTTTTCCTAGTCAATGAGTGCCAAATGTTCCAATCTGGACCTCATGACGTGACACTAACTAAATCTCACATCAGTAATGTGAGAAAATTGTTAAAACAAAGAGACCCAACAATGATGAAGTGAAAGAACTAATCACTCAAAAAACACTGCCTCCATTCAGTCTAAACACAAATGCAAATGTGTGGAAGTATCATAGCATAGATCATAAAGTAGATGTGACAACGTGTGAAAGAGCATGAAAGCACATGGCATTCAGTCCAAGAGTCTCAGACCAGCTCTGACCAGCCGTCTACAATTATAGCACATGAATGTAACCACAATAGGCTGGGATGGAGGAGATTTGTCCAGCAGATAACCGTTTACGTCTTGGAGACCCCCCACCCACCTCACTGCCCTCTCTCACTACCAGCCTGATATAGAGCTGCGGTACACATACTATAGATTTAGTTACAACAGTAGCTTCTTTATAAAATATAGCAGGTGTTCAATTTGCTGGAAATGTTTGTTTCTTTACTACTTTCCAGCTATTTAACAGGGCTGCATCATGCTTTTAACATATTTCTCCAAATTGACAATTAATTTCAAACAGTTATATGGACGGCTGAGTGTGAAAGTTCATTCTTGACCTCCTCTTACTAGCTTTTTCTGTGGCTTCTGCAGATTCTTCTGTGGATGGACTTTACTGAGTTGTCATGGAGATAGCTCAGCCCCTGTTTTCACTAACTCCTGGTCGATTTCAACCCCTTTCCTGTCTTTTTTTCTGGTATTGTTCTGGCCCAAAGAGTCAATGACGAGAAGTAAGAGACAGATTGAATCGTGCAGACACTTCAAGGATAGGTTCACTCTGTCAAATCAACAGTCAGGTGCCTTGTATGAACATTAAAACTGTCATTTATTGCTGTGATGATTTCTCCTGTTCACACTGGCCTCTCAAAATGTGCTTAAAATGTAAGGGATGGGAGAATAAATTCGCAGCCCTCGAATGGAGCAGAAATGTATTTAAAGATTGAGGATAATGTGAAGATTCAGCCATCTGAGTTAGTCAAATGAAGTGGATATCTGCCACACTAACAGTCATTTTAGTTATAAAAATCTCTCTTTGTGTCTTGATGGACAGTGTTTTCCTGTTTAGCTTCAGTGAAAGGATTTAACTTGGATGGCTGAAGACTCATGTTAGCTTCAATACACTTTTAAATACATTTTTGCACGCAAGGAGGACTGTGGATTTCGTCTCCCATCACTTACATTCAAAGTGCATTATGAAGGGCATTATGAACAGGAGGAATGATTACAGCAAGAAAAACGTGTCACTGTTCAGTTGGACACCTGACTTTTAGATCAGTATGGACAAAGGTGGAGAACCAGGAGCATCCTATTAGGACTTCCTGTCATGGCTGGGCTGATCACACATGACAGCCATGGGGAAAACAAAGATCCTGCATAAGAGACTGAATGAACACAGGAAACTCACAATATCAGATGTCTGCGAAGGCCAGATTAAAACCGGTCACAACATTACCTGGGAAGACATCAAAGTCTTAGACCAGGAGTCAGCAGACGATCTGAGAATGATGGAAACAGAGACTATTTTAAAGGGAAAACAATCTCCTGTCCGTGTACAACTACCTGTTATCACATAGAAGAAGTGCAGTACTTCGTTCAGGTGATGACACTTAAGCCACTTCCACTCAAAACTTACTCCTGGTAAACCACAATCTTATTGGATTCATAGTAAGGCTCACATCTTAAACTAGACTAGAAGTTGCCATACAAAAATCATTTATGAATGCCTGCCCTCATCTTTTCCTCTTTGTTTCATTACCTCACCTCCTTTACATCTCTTTCTGCCTCTTTCTTTCTTCCTGTCCTCCCGTTTATTGTTTTTCATTATCTTTTCTGCCTCTCTTTACTCTTCTTTGTTCCCATCGCCTCATCCGTACACCCCTCTCTACATCGCTAGCCTCTCGCTGACTCTCCAAAGGCAGGGTCTGGCCACATAGAGCCACTAATGGGCTCTCTAACAGGGAGGCTGGCTGGAGATGTGGGAATGCACCACAGCAACACCACCCCTACAAAGAGCGGTGAGAGGCACTTTCAGCCGAGAGAAATACGGGGTGTGCAGCACTGTTCTTCATATTCTTGCCCAGATGGAGCTTTGAGAGGGAGATGTGTCATATATTCGACGCATTGCAGTTTGCACATCTGTGTGTGTACCTGTATGGTTGCTGTATATATGCATGAGTAGAAGAAGTATATGTTTTTCTTAGGCGTTACAGAGCCCCATGAGAGCATTTTGCAGTTACACACTGCTAAACAAGAAGCGGAGGATACTCATACATTTAGAGTATTGTTACATTTTTCTCTAAAAATCCGGAGGTTGTTGTTAAAGTAAAGATATATGCAACCATTATGACTGAGATCAGGGAGAAGGATTACAGATTATGCTCATGCTTTTTCAAAGAAAATATGTTGTTCCAGTTTGTGAGTCATCAGGAATTATGTAATTGGCAGACATGGACATTCATTTACTTTACAGTCTAGGCAGTTAATACACCACATAACTGGAGAAATAGAGAGCATCCTAAGTGAATGTATGTTGCTCTGTGGTGTAATGGAGGAGGAAGGAAACTAATGCAAGTTAATAGAATTTTTCACTACAGGCTCTTGGGATTGCAGTCCATGAGTTGCAATGAGGATGAGTCATACAATTCGGAGGCAGCCGGTCGGTCCTTTGTGCCGCAATATACACACATTATCCAGACCGCCCCTCTAGACAAGTCCACACACACACACACACACACACACACACACACACACACACACACACACACACACACACACACACACACACACACACACACACACACACACACACGCACGCACACACACACTGACACGCACAGACTTACATACTCATACAAATATTTTCACATGAAGAATTTCTTGAATATGAGTCCCTCTGTTGATCAGGCTAATAGTGTTGATCTTTGCTTTGCACGACAGGTCTCCTTGGTGCCTTTCCTCTGTAATCTTTGATAGCTTAAAGGAATGTCCCCATGCTTTGCCTTGAGACAGCTTCACATGCAAACAAACACCTAATTGGCTTCAAATGCCATCAGTAAAAAAAAAAAGAAAAAAGGAAAGGAAAGAAAGGGAAAAAAAACGAGGAGAGGGAGGCAGAGAATATGCGAGAAAGCAGATCGGAGGAGGAGGCGAGAGGAAAGGGAGAGTCAGGGATGTGTGGGGGAGAAGAGGGACATGGCATAACATGAGAGAAAATCAGGGTGAGGAAAGAGTGGTGACGACAGGAGGTGAAGAAGAAACGCTGTCATGTCGAGAAGAAAGAAGCAGATGCAACAGGGAATCGAAACGACCAGAGGAGGCATTGACCGAACCCCCAGCACCCATCTTCCTGAAGACCCCTGGGTGGTCCTTATTGGCTGCTAACTAATTAGCTAACTCTGATTCCTACTGATTACACTGCAAGAATGTCCACAATCCCTCAACTCAAAAGTCAAGATTCAAAAGGGACACTGCATATATTGAGCATAGTCATTGCCCTTTCGCCAAATCCTGTTTACAAGTGGCAGTAAGATTGACCAGCTACTGTCCCAGTGGCATTTCATTGCCATTTAGCCCAAAGAGGCAACACATCTAGAGGTAATTAGTCCAATTATGGGGCTGTTATCTGCCTTTCTCAAAGCCTCACCGCATGTTAAGATTGGCCCATTAATGGGGCTGGGGAGTGCTATTTGCATTAATCACTGCCGAGGAGAATCAGTTGTAAATGTTCTTGGTGCATTGTTTGGTTTGAAAATTGATGCAGAGATGGGGGTTATTCAGGTGAGAGAAGAGAGTGAAAGATTGATGATACAGCTCTCAAATTACAACTGAAATAGTTGTGCATAAACTCGGACCAGTGTTGGCTCGTACACGCGTAGAAACACTGATCTATAAAGATTCATTAATGGAAGAGTTTGACATTTTGGGAAATTAGTTTATTCCTTCTCTGTTCACCTTCATTTAGAGTCAGAGAGGAAGATTGATACCACCATAATGTGTGCATTAAATATTATTTTCTCAGTCAGCTTCTAACTATGATTGATGAATTCCCACATGAACACACTTTGTTTCATCCAAAAAAGATTTGGTTAATTTTACATGAAAGGTAACTTATTTATCTGTTTTCTCTTTGCTCCTCTCACATACTTGCATGCACCAATTTGGCTTTAGAAACATTTGAATAAGACAGCTGGAAGGTTGTTTGGTTCCTGTCAATCAAATCTGAGGAACATCACTCCCACACAGTCATGATAAGAAGATTATTTTAGATTAGTATAGATTAGAGTTTTTGAGTGTCCTAACTTTAAATAATACCAATAAGATTTTAAGCTTTGATTGTTGCTTATTCAGTCATTATTTGAAGTTAATATTTCTAAGATATGAGGCAGAGTGTTCAGGGACTTTAAAGATCCCTTTCAGGCATGATTTAAGATATGTAAAAATACTCTATTTTGAATAAGAATGTGTATTTCCTTGTTAAAATCCCTAAAATGACAGCCTCTCTGTTCCCACTCCTTCGCCCTCTTCCAAAATCAATGAATATGCAAATATTTTTCTTTTCAAAAGTTTAACTGCTGGACATAAGTGTATTGTACCGGAGGCTTCAAGTTTCCTCATAACAGTTGCACAAGTTGCATAGTGGACCACGATTAGCTCCAAACTAGTGATGCCATAAATTGTAGGTACCAGCCTTGAACTCATATTTAAGATGAATTCAGAGAAACTTTCAGGTGAATGTAAAAACAGCCTTTTTGTGTCAAACTCTGCACATACGTACATCATTCTGCACTCTGAAGCTCAAACATCCGTCTGTAGGAACAATAAGACAACAACACATTTTTGAGTGGTTGACTATGGAGTGATACTATGGAAGTATGGAGCTAGAGCTAGAAGGCCATTATCTTAGCATAAAGACTAGAAGAAAGAATCAACTGCTTGGCTCTGTCTCAAAAATCAATCACACATCCAAAGCTCATTAATTAACACCGGGTAATTTGTTTAATCAATACACATCCAGGAGTATAAAAATGTCTCTCAACAGTGCTGATTCTTAAGTAATGATTCTTTTTTCCCCTCTGTCTGGGATAAGAACTTTAAAGGAATAGTTCAACATTTTGGGAACAATGCTTGCTCACTTTTTTGCTGATAGATGAGAAAATCGACACCACTCTCAGCCAGCAGCTGGTTAGCTTATCTTAGCATTAAGACAGGAAGCAGTGGAAAACTGCTAGCCTGGCTCTGTGCAAAGGTGACAGTCCTCTACCTTGTATCTTGTTCATTTTATCTGGTACAAAAATAGAAGCATACAAATTACAATTAACCATTTTATGGGGGGTTGTGTACTGGACTATTCATTGGTCAGTTGCCAGGCAACTAGTGGAGACTCCAGGAAGTTAGTTCTCCCAAACTTAACTTGAAAATTAAGTCACATGATCATACTATAAAGAGAAAATGGTTACTGCTATTGTTGAAGTTCAAATCTCACTACACACTCTATCTTTCAAGCTTTTAAGTCCCATTTTCAAATTAGAGGCAGTAATCCAGCAAATTAGAGCAGACATCCAGCAGAAATGTCTAGTCGAGACGCACTCTGTCAAATTATACAATTATACACTTCACAGTTGGGCTGGAGAATGTGACATTGATTGCTTGCTCATAGCACCGTCAACTTGTTTTTGTACAACTGAGAATGAAAAGTAGCTGTACATGCGTTATGATCGTCACTATGATACAGTTTAAATGACTTAATCTGTCTCAAAGAAAAACAGATACAGGAGTAGGAATGCTTTCACTGAACCACAATATCAGCAAGCTACTGCCCTGTTTAAATGTCTTTTAGCCAATAGACATCATGATGAACTGCAGGACTTTTTTCAATCAAAGCTCCTCATGAAAATCAACTTTTAAAACTTATTCTCTAACAAGCACAGACCACAAACATTTGACTAACTTAAATCTCAGCTCTCAGAGGGTTTATGCTCAGCCTGTGTTCTTCGTCTCATTTAGCAGTGGGCAGCTTTTGGTTTGCCTAGGGTTTTTGCTTAGGTGAGATCATATGAAACAAGAAATTCACAAGACAAGTCCTGCTACTGTTTTGCTGAAGCAGTTGCTAAGATACTAGTGCTCTTGATGAATTGACTCATTACTTGAAGCAACAGTTTCATGAGTGTGATTCAAGTTCATTGCTTCCCTTGCAGAGACTTTTCACTTGGGTATCAGTTTGATGAGTGATGTCAAAAGTATTTTTAAAATGAGGCAGCCGCATGAAAGAATATATTTACCAAAGGGAAGCGCATAATTTAATTTGTTTAAAAAAAAAAAAAAATTTAAATGATTGCTTGACATAAATAAACCCATCTTGTTAGATTTAGCTAGTTATTAATTTTAAAATAGACAGTACAAATTGGCACCTTGTGTGTCAGATATTAAACACCTCTAGACCCGATCAAAAGCAATCAGCTTTCTGTTGCCTCCCATCTGCAATCCAAGGCTTGGTGGTGTGAACTCTCCAGTGGCCGTTGATTAGTTTTATTCGTTCATGTGGGGTCGAGCTGAACTTTTACATTTCTGAGTGGCTTGTTGTGGTTTTATTCCCGCTAATAAAGGAGGCTTGATTGAGCATCTCCCTCATCCTCTCCCTACATTTGTGGAAGAGTGCTCTTTTGGGCCCACTCATCCTTTCTGCATCTTGATATCTTTCTGAAGGGGTTTTTAAGGTTGCGATGTGGGCCTCTTAATGTGGGTACGGGCACAGTGTAAGTGTGGTCCTCAGGGAGCCACACGGAGGCCAAAGCACCAGTAACAGCATGATTCAAGAGGACCCTACGGGCTAATCTCCATAAATGTGAATTACAGCTAGGTGCTGTCAATAGGCTGTATATTCATGAGACTAATCACTCCTCACAAATCTGATCTGTATTTCTGGAACCTCAATCAATATAAAAAATAACAGCAAATATAAGTAATGATACTTAATGTCTTAAAAAAGCAAGCTCTCATGTTTACGATGTTACATTTTGTACTTTCACTTTTCAGGTTAATTTGTATGTGCAGGGAATAGATAACCAATGCGCCATTCAGTGCTGGAAACCAGCAGGTTTCCATGCCAACCAAAGACAACACCAGATTTACTGATGGAAAACTTCAGCCACAGAGCAGGAACTAAGCCGTTTCAACACCCTTTATCATACGTTTGCTCATGTTGGTGTAATAATGTGTCATAATGTAAATCAAACTAAAGATTTGCAAAATTAACTTCTGGTTCTAGAGGTATTTGATATTGAATCTGTCAACGTTCCTTAACGTGGTAGCTCCTGGATAATTTAACAATACTAATGTTTCATATTGTGGACATCAGTTTTAACTGTGTGTCTGAGAAATTATGTTGTATTGCTTTACATACTACAATACCCAAGAACCTCAGCAGCTGTGGCTATGGAGAAGAAACCTGTAGGTACAAATTTGAGCTATGGCAAATTCAGAATGCATTGTTGCTGTAATTGGGTTCAAAACACCACCACCTGTATATGGCTCTGTCGCTCAGCCTTGCAGGCACTTCTTTGCATTGGCCACTTGTGATATTTAGTGAAAAATCCCCCCTCAAAACTTTTTTTTGCCATATGCACCAGCCGAGCAAATGGTTCTGGGCAGGTGCTGCAGATGGTTTTCCAGAAGTTAGTGAGGATGGTGAAACTGAATCATAATACCAGAGTTGTGGGCCATAAAATCTAAAGAATGAATTATAGACACTTAAATGTTTCTCATAGCTGAGGGGAGCTATAGTGCCATTAATCATGTTATTAGTAACACCTGTGCTTTTCCTGGTATGATGTGAACATCCGCTGTGAAAAAGGTATTAATAGTATTAATTGTCTGCAAGCAACCTTTTTTTTTTACATCACACAACCAATTGCTAGTATAATAATGTAGATTAGTTAAACTTTAAACATAAATATATCCCTACAAAATGTGGGTTATATCCTTTAAGGAATTATCAGGGTGTGCAATGTAATTTTAAGCCGGGTGAATGCATGTTTCCTACTGAGTTGGCCTTTTTTTTACTCATATCTGTCACTTATTAAAATCAATGAACTATATATTTTCTAGCAGGTCTGCTTTTCTTTTCGACTGATGATTCAACATCCAAGTTTCATGCACATCCAAACCTTCAAGTGCTCTAACTATCGGTCACCTAACACTGTCTACACAGAAGATGAACAGGACTTTTACTAACGCACGTGAATGCCTGAAATAACTCCTTCCACTTTCCTTTGCTCAATTCATGGTGAGAACATGATGCAGATGCCATATACAGTACTATATGTAACCTATACAGTGTTTCAAAGATCAATAGGGCTCATTTTGCTCTCCTAATCAAACATGTAACCTTTGCTTTTAATTACACAAACAGAACACAAAGGATGGCATCTATTTGCTGCTGTATTAGCGACTATTATCACATTTAACAGGGCACTCATTACACCTCTACTTATGTTAAAATAAAACGTTTTTCTATATTTTATTCACAACAAACTCAAATAACAACCTGCAGACTTTTAACATTATGTGTGGGTTTTTTGTAGTCTTTAACAATACATTTAAGAACCTCCAGTCACGATGACTAAAATATGCCCTTTTTGAAATTCTTATATATTACGTCCCTTGTGACAATGCAGTCTTCTTTCCTCGCGGCCTCTTTATCATAACATTATCGAATGAAAAAGGCTGTTGCCTTCTTTTGCCCCCCAAGTTTTGAAATTCCACTGGGACCTATTACGGGTGATGTTTTTCCTGGTTCATTTGATGTTGTTGGTGTTGATATTGTGTTTGAAGTTTGTGTTTATTGATGCTCATAGTTCCTTAGAGACAATGTCACAAGGAGGAAAAATAATGACACACAAACAAGAAAAAAAAAGAAAAAAAAGGAGTTGTTGACAGAAATTTGCATTAATGGCCGCTTGGCAGTCAGTTGCCATTTTGAAGACTGTGGGGTCAATTTTACCCACACTCAGTCATGCATGAGATACTGCATCTGCTGCTACCCAGGTTCCACCAACATTATGACTTTTTTTTGCTGAACAGCCTTTTCGCTTTCCATAACTGCAGATGGAAAGACAAGTAGACTATTTCAAACTATTTCAGCAGTCTCTCTGCCAAATCAATAAAAACATTTTTCTTTTGTTTCTTTCTGAAGAACAACTTGATGAGGATAAATTGCACAGTAACGGAGGTAAAGTATTGTCATCTGAGCTCAAAAACACTTAATTTTGGCTGCTTATGTTCAAGCTTTTGCCTCTGCTCTTCTTTCTTTCTCATTGAAAAAAAAGTTTCTCCAGAAGTCGGCTTGTGTTATGACTCATGCAGCTTTGCTCTTCTGTTTTGGCGCACTCCTCCATTTTTCTCACTCTCGTGCTCAATCCATTCATGCTTAATCTGCTCCACATCAGTATATTTGAATACTACCGCATTACTAATACATTTGCATCAAATAACAGCAAAGTTAATTCCAAACCGAGCACATTTGCTGGTCCTTAATGTCCGCTTGCTGCTAAGATTTCTCTTACTGCTGCAATCAAGATGTAGAGCTAATAGATGTTTTAGTATTAACTGCATGGCAAGAAACAATTTACTTTAACTTGCAACACCATATTACACCCAAATGTTCACCCAAATTATGAAAAAAAAGTGGTATCTAGACATGCAGATAAGTTTTTGTTTTATTTGTGCAGGTTTTAAGATATGAAACACAGTATCTACAATGACGTGTGAGTGCTGAAAAATAATTAAAAATGAAACTGAAACATAAGAACTCAGTTTCAACAGATTTCATAAAGACTTTCTTCAGCAGAAAGTGCTTCAGGTGAAAATTGTTTCACAGCCAGGTCTGTGGATTATCCAGAGTAACCTGGACATTGTTACTGATGAGTTGCTATTGAATTGTTTTGGATATGATATTTTAGTGCTATGAGCACCACAAATACAATTCCATTCACCTTCACTATGTTGAGATGTAGCAGACAGATAAGTGAGTGAAATCTCAAAACCTGGGCAAATAAACTATCTGCATGGCTTGGTACAAGAAGTAAGAACATCTTAATTTGGGTGAATTGACTCTTTAACATGTATTTTATACAGTATTTTGCAGTATTTTGTGTTAAAATCAGTCTGTACCTCTGTTCTCATTTGACAGGGAGCCAGACAAAGCAGGACTGGTCCATCCAGTGGCCCACCTCTGAGTCAGGTAAAGAAAACACTCCGGTGTGCCAGCCAGAGGCCAGTCAATGGATCCGGTTCCAGCTCTCCCAAAGCCCCAAAGTCCAGTCCAAGTACAACCAGCACATGTGCCACAGCCCCCAGGCCCTGCCCCCCCCATTTTATGCCGATCGACTCACTGTCGACAGCCCCGCCACAGGGCTTTTCCCTCCTTTGGACTTTGGTCATCGTTCCCTGCCCCCATCACCCCGCCAGAGGCATTTTGGCCACACGCCTCCTCGGACTCCCTTGGTGGTCAACACCATGACCCCTCCTGGCACTCCCCCCATGCGGCGAAGGAATAAAGTGAAGGCCCCAGGAACGCCTCCTCCACCAAGCCGCAAGCTTATCCATCTGTTGCCGGGCTTCACCGCACTGCACCGCAGCAAATCCCACGAGTTCCAGCTGGGGAACCGTTTGGATGAAACCCAGACACCAAAGTAAGTCTATTTCTCTCATGGATTTTTAATTGCAAGCAATGGTGACCATTTTGGAGTTTTGTGTGTTTATTTAAAGGCCCAATCCACCTTCCAATCAAAATAAACATGTCACACTACCAAAAATTCCAAAACATAGAAATGAAATCAGCTGTCAGTCCCAAATTGATTGACGTGGCCCTTTAGAGATTAAAAGTAATTAAGGTTTTCTAATGCTGTTAAATGTTTGTCTACACCTGTAATATTTTTATAATGGCATATTTTTTTTCCACTTATGATCTGTTCCCAAATACACAATATTATTTTTCTTAGCTCAGATTTATATGTTCATATGTTTCTCTATCAGAAAGGTTTCACATATTGTAAATATGGTAAACAAGTCCCCACTTGCAGGTACCATATCTGATATCTGCAATTAAATCAGTTACATGTTAACTCATTACATTACAGACATTTAGTTCTAGCTTTCCAGTTGAACAACGAGGGGTCTGTTACTGATTAAGTTGAAGAAATCCTTAAGTTGTGTCACAGATATTATTAAATGCTGAACTGATGACTAGCAGGGCTGTCGAACTCAGAGAAATTAGCTAAAGTGGCTAAATGTGTCTCAATTTCCAGTAATTATGCTGTAACATTAACTGAGATTGGAATAAATTCCTAAACACTAAAATACAGAAGAAGAAAAAAAGAAACACAGTGACATCCATTTTGTTGTTTTGTTGTTAGTTGCCTAGCAACAGTCTGCATGTAGCATACAACACTTGAAACCCAAGCATATTATCATGGATGTATTCTTGTGCCGCATATATAACTTAATCAGTCCAAATTGAAATAAGTAATAGAACCATTAAAATAAAAGAAATGACTTGAGCTCCTTGGCTTTGGCGATCCACTATCCTCCCACTCTTTTGTCATGAAGGTGACGTTTTCTAATTTCTATTATAGTAAAAAGTATGGGCGCTGGTAAATACATTAAATGTCCTTTTATCCCAAAAGTTGAAAAGAAAGCAAGTGAAGTACACATAATGAAGCCCTGCAGGGTGGAAATGGATGAACCTGGTGAGAGAGTAACCGCCCATATGGCACGCTCTAAGAAGTAAAGCGAAAGCACCCACAAGGAGGCAGGGATCATTTCATTGGTCAACAGTACACCTGTTATTCTTTTCCTTGGGGGGATTTGACAGGGTTATTGCACAAAAAACCTGAGAACAGTGCAGAAATCTGAGAGCAGAAGTTTCACATGAGCACAGAAGCAGCCTGAGTGTGAGAAGGGCTGAAGCTGAAAATCGGGGAAATCGACAATATACCTGAGTGTATACATACAGTTTGAACAGAAGCACAAGCAGGGGCTATTTGTGTGTGAAGGCAAGGTTTGAGGGACAGAATTACAAAATCAGAATGTGAAATCAATAAATCATGCTCACAAAAATAGGAAAAAAACCCATTAGCTGGTGGCATTTGTTGATAATGAAGCTTGTTATTGATGAAAAACAAGGCCTCAATATCTGTAAAATCCTCTCAAATTGTATTTTTTTGTTGTTGCAATGTTAATTAGCAGAGATGAAAGCATAAATGTGCATTATTCACACAAACATTTTAATGAATAAAACATATTATATATATGATTAGTTTATAGTGTTATGAGACATAGTTTTGGTTGCAGCAGTAGCACAATGCACTTCTGTCAGGTGTATTTGCACGGTTGCATTGGCATATGATTGTATTTTATGATAAGCTCTTTTACAGAATTCTCAGTTGATAAATGAGGCTTTGAGTATTTAATTTATTTATAATAAAGCCTCATTTTGTCTTCAAAGTATTCAACCTTTAAAGACACATTGGGTATGTGTAGAAGGCCTATGAGGTGAAATCAATGAAAATATTACGCCAAATATTGTTATGATCTGGAGGCTGTGTGGTTCACATTGAACAGATTTGTTTGACTGTCTGGACAATCTTGTGTATAAAGTTTCTTAGAGACCATATTCTGCTGTAAGTTAGCGCTGGTCAGTCAATTTCAGCAGATGGCCTGCCTGAAGCGAACATTCAGAGATTCAGCGCTTCCTCTCTCCTGATTTGTACTAGGTCTCACAGCGTAATTCCATCTGATCCATGTTGTACAGAAAGGAAGTTGGGGCCCCACCTTTCCTCTCAGCAGTTTTACTAGAACATAATCTTCCACCAGAGCCCAATCAGATTAATTCCTAGGAGGACATCATTGCCCATGAAGAACCAATGGTCTGTCGGTAGAGATAAGGGGCCTCGGGGCTGAGTTCCTGACCGGCCATGCCTGCGTCTGGTGCTATGCTGATCAGATTTGGCCACGAACAGGGTCCACCACTGCTAGGTAATCAGGAACTAGAGTCTGCCTCAGGAGAGCTGCACTCATTTTGATAATGCCATTAGATGACAGTGCCCTATCACTGCTACACTTGGTAAGTTAATATTTGGGAGTTGTCCTCTGCTTTTACGACGGCCATCTGGGTTATATTTGGTGTGTCCTTGGTTGCGGACTGGGCTACAGCCACACACGTCCGTACGCGTGGGTGTGCATATGTGTGTATCTGCACAGTGAGGAGTGGATCATAGCTGCAGTGAATAGGCTCAAACGGCATTAGAGAATTGATTACCGGTCCCTGAGCGCTGATAGACTGCAGGCTGTGAGTTGAGCCCCTCTAATCAATGGCCTGTGTGTGCCTGGAAATGTTGCAACTCATCGAGACAGGGCAGATCTGCTGGCTTCTCTGATAGCCAAGTACCTCTCATAATACATCATAATTGGTCGGAGGATGGTGCTGGCAAGCATCAAGTTGGTGATTCAGTTCTGGCATGGGGTGCACGCACTGGTTTGTTTCTGTATGCGCAAGGGAATTGGCCTCATAGCAAAGATGGCATCTGTTTTTTTTTTTTTTCTTGATGCAGTAGAAAATACCTGAAGTTTGAAGTCTTAAAGTAGTACATTGTTATACATCCTGCGTTAACATTAACATTCCTATCCTTGTTTTCACCCATTATGGCTCACTGTTGGGATGAAAAACAAGTTCACTGGAGCAAACCAACCCTGAAAAAAATTTCTAAAATATCCCACAAAAGGCTATTTCATACTTTAATGGCTGCTTTTACTCTGACACCCTATTCCTTCCATACTACCCATATTTCCACCTATTACCAACCTCAGGATTTTAATAAGCTCGCAGTGCTCTTTAGGTCCTCATTTTCTCTCGCTTAATTGCCTGGCACTGTGGCCAGAACACAATAACCAGGGATTACCCTTTAACCCTAAGAGACATTTTTTTCCCTTTATCTCATTATCCCAACTCCCAATATCTCATTATCGCAGCACAATACAGCACAGAGACTATGTAGATGAATGTGTAACAATACCTAGCATACCATGTTGAATGAAAACTCAGGTTTGGTTTTGCCACTGGTAGATAAGTGACCTTTTTTTTTTCTTATGCAGTAATTGCATGTTGTCCTTTTTGTTTGGAAACATTCAAGTATTTCTATTAACTCCAGAGATAAAAGATTACTGAATTGCTTCACCATACTGTACATTATACATAAACATGAATCAAAGTTAATCATATCCTGCTTTTCTGGAGCATTTTCTCTTCTTAGTATTTCATTACAAGGTGGAAACTGGAGAATTAAAGTGAAAGTGTGTTGGATTTTCAAATATGGATAATATCGATGTTTTAGCTTAGTACATAATTCTTAAAATGATTATTAAGATTGTTTAGCAAAGTTTGTTACATTGTGCATAATCTCTTAATATTTTTCTCAAGGCATACAGTAATAGTTTCGACTTCAGTGTTTATTGATCTGCAGTGGCACAAAATGTGTTTTTCCAGCTATTGTACTGAATATTTCTGCAATCATAGTCTGAAATTTGTTTCCAGTCGCTTTTATTGTATGAAATCAGCAAATACTCTGGTCTGCCTGTTTGAACCCTCATCTCCTTCTTTATAGCTCTGTGCTTTGTGGTTTAATGTGTTTGTCTGTGTGATAATGTGTTTTCTTTTCAGCTCGCAGTGAACCACAGGCTGATTTCTATCCCAGAAATAATGAGCAAATTACCTCCTTACCAACGTGTTTAGTAATGTCTATGAAGCCAAGAAAACCTCCCCCCCAAAATTAAACGCCTGCCAGTTTGGCAAGTTGTATGCAAAAGAAAACAAACTTTCACCTGTGTTAGGAAATTTTAGGGTTGTTTTTTTTTTTTCTGACCACCTGTCGAGTTTAAGTTCAAGTATATTCAGGTGTGTTTCAGCATCGGTTTGGTCCCTCTACTAACAGATATCTGGCTGGCTCGCTAGATGCTTAACTCTCTAAATTAGCTTCTTTTAGACTTTTTGGACTTGTGTCATTTGTGGCTGCTCCCAATTTTATATGACTTAATCAGATTGTCTGTGAACCAAAACAATGAGCAGAAAGTTTCACAGAACAATTGTTTAGGTGTTGATTCTCAGTATAATGAAAAGTACTAGCAACACATTCATATTGCAGGGATCAATAAGGAGGGATCGTTTCTGTAACCTGGGGTTAATCTAAAAACATATTTTCATTTGGATACATTTAATTAGT
This sequence comes from Scomber scombrus, assembly GCF_963691925.1. Classification (NCBI taxonomy): domain Eukaryota; kingdom Metazoa; phylum Chordata; class Actinopteri; order Scombriformes; family Scombridae; genus Scomber; species Scomber scombrus. The sequence continues at coordinate 25,889,156 of NC_084973.1, forward strand.
AAATACATTTTGCCTTATGTTGTAGCTGTTATTTCAAGCAGATGTAAATACCATAGTTGGTGATAGGTAACTAGACCTCAAAATGCCAAAGGATGGGTATCAAAAATGTACACATAATCTTATGAGAGTTAAAGATATTCCCCTTTTAAAAACTAAAATGATGGAAATAGATGCATTTGAGAAGGTACACATTTAAAAATGCTTCAAATAATTTAAAAAAGCATTACTGAAAGTAAAAACTAAATAAAGGAACTAAATCATTTCAACTAAATGTCCCTCCTCACCCTCAAAAACAATTACATATTTTTGACTGTAGTGACCAATATGTGATTAACTGTGATTAATTAAAAACATATGAGTTAGGTTATTTAAGATTAGATATATATGTTATTATCCCCTCAGTGAAACATCACTGCATCACAGAACATTTATCTCCAGACGTACAATCCTTTCTGTTCATCTGTGTGCACCTTCAGTATCAAACTTTAAGCTGTGATTGCTAACAGGGAATGTCTGAACATGGTATTCATTACAATTGGATCCCTACTATGTGGACATTATGGAAACCATAATAATATATGTTCAATATATTCTGCTTAATAGTCCTTTAATGGGAAAATGTGGAGACACTACTGATAAGATAATATTTTTCACTGCGCTGTGTAGTTGAATAGAATATATATACATTAGTCTCATACATGTTCAGAAGATCATTGGAGAAAGACACTGAGCAGATTCTCCTTGTTCCTATGGTAATGACTCAGGCTCTTGGTTGATAGATGTAATATAAAAATAGAACTTCTGGCATGTTTTTAACAAGTAGAATAATCTTGCCAATTAGTAGCATGTGAAGTCATTTGCAAGTGACACAGTGTCCTTTCTTTTAAAGTCGAAGCCATTAAAGAAGTGCTACACTCTTTTTTTACTTGCAGCAACCCCACATTTCAGATCTCGCATATTTTATTTAGCTGTTTGTGTTACGGTTAAATTATTGGTTTTTATCTACTTTGTGTGATTACTTGGTAAAACATATCCTCTCAAACAACAAGTTCAGAAGAAGACATTTTTTTCATAGCCTGAATAAAGTAAGAATGCACTTAATTAAGAAGTATTTTACAATGATCCCCTCCTTTATACTTATATCAGTATGACCAAAGAGTAGCAAAACATACTCACAAGTCTATAATTAATAAGTGGTTTGCCAGCATTAAAAATATGCTGAGTCCAGGCATGTCACTAAGTTTATTTGGGGAATTTAAGAAAGTTTGACATTTGTCTGAGTCATTCAGTCTACACTCACAGCAAAATGCATGCCGTAGGAGACTACAGTTCACATTTAAATTATCATTTGCTTTTATACTTTGTGATAAAAATGTCACTCAAACGTGTCTTTTTCTTGGAAGCAAATACTTATAATAAAATACTCAGTAGATATAGACGACTGCTGGCACATTAGCGAAGAAATTCAATTTTGAGTCCTTTACATAAACTTAACCAACAGTTAGCTTCATTTGCTGCTACAATTTGAGCTAACCTATATTGACCATTAAATACAATAAAACAACCAGTTCATTATATTATTAGTTAATATCAGTACATGTACAGTCATTGGAACCAAATGTGTTTTTTTCAGATGAATTATAGCCTAGTTTCTTACTCTTACTCATCGTTAAGGAGATTAGTAATTCTGATCATCCCTTACCAAAACAACTAGCCAGAACTGGTAATGCATGTCTGTTGTTTTTTTACTTGCCTTCATATTCCTCTCATCCCTATAATTAAATTGGACACCTGGTTGCCGGTGTGTTTTGGAAGAAGGTTAAGAAGAAGGGATTGGATTATTGGTCCCACAGAGGAGACCCAGACATACATGTTTATGGAGTTAAGCTTGAGATACATATACTAGACATTAGAATCTATAGGCTTTTCATACATTTGATTTCCAACTCATTAAAAGAATGAAAGATACCGTTTAAGATACATTTGCTTAAAAAGTAATCAACCTAAAGATAAAGCATCATTCATTATATTTAACTAGGCCATATGTTGAAAAAGAAATGAAAATCGGCTTGGCATTTGTCAAACAACACATACTTTCTGTCAATATATCCATATTGGCTGCCCATTTGGCTCAGAAGGGATTTGCCAGGGTTAAAGAGCAATGCTGTATGGATCAATACAGTGCCAATTAAACAGCTCATTTTGGTGTGATGACTGAAGTGTCTGCAGGTAAGATGTGAAAATGTCATCAAATCATTGTTAACCCTACATAACATGATCGATTGTGTCCATTATAAAAACAATTTTGAAATCCTATTGAAATACATCGAGGTGGGACACAACTGAATCTAAAAATCTAAAAAAAGGCAGGTTTTTTGTTTTTATATTGCCAGAGCCAGAAATGTAATTTTCTTCTGTTAATGTATTTAACATCTTGTCAGTAATGACGCCACTCTTTCCCCACATTTACTAATTTGACTTTGAAATGTGAAAACCAATTTCTGCTGTCAATCAAGTACTTCCCACCCCACTGAACACCTGCAAACACTGAATCACGTACATGCTCTGTGGGCAACCCACACACACACATACACACACACACACACACACACACACACACACACACACACACACACACACACACACACACACAAAACGTTGTTTAAACATCGATAAACATTACACAAAAATCATTTTCCTTGTCATCGCAACAATCACAAGGTGTTTGACCACTCCGTGATGTTTAAGGCTGTAAACTCAACACAGATAGTTTCTGGGAGAAAAGTGCAGGAACTGTTGCAGGCAAACCATATTAAAGATTCGGTCCAGCCATGTTTTAATATGTATATAAAATACTCTATTTTGATTAATAATTTGTGTCTAATATGGTCTTTCCATTAAAAATCATACTCTACTCATCCCCTCCTACGTCACTGTAGGTCCATTCTCAGTCTATGAGAACTGGAGGCATCAAGTTTCCAGATCATACTTGTGTAATTGGCTGAATATTGGACCAGGATTGGCTCCAAACTAGTTGTGATGTCACAAATCGAGCCCTGATCTCCTCCCCCTTAAAATCTGATTTTCAGTGAGCAGAGACAAACTTTCCACTTTCAGCAAATGAAAGTGGAAACAGCCTTCCACAGTGTCAAACTCTGCACGTACACCATTCTGCACGGTGAAGCTTAAACATCCAACTTTAGAAAAGAAGAAAAACATTTTTGAGTTGAGGGGGCTTTGGAGGGGACTTTAAGTTTTAAAGTTCAGAGTTACTGAAGTGGACAAGTTTTTGTTATGATGGAAGAGTTTGGAGGGAATTAAATGCAGCAGTCAAATGCTTCTTTCGTTTTAACCCTAACCCCAGCCCTAACCCTTCTTTTCTTTTTCTTGCAAGTGGAAAGCTTTGGGTGTAAATTGATTATGGGAGTTGAGAGAAGATACATAAAAAATACAAAACACCTTCTAAAATGCGTTGATCATGACAGATTGATTATAATAACAATGTAGAAGTGTCTGCGGGTGGAATATGTCTTTGAGGGCGATCAACATGTTAATCATTTTACTTAAAAAACATAAGTGCGCCGGATACCCAGCACCACTTAAACTTTAATTCCTAGGCAGGAGTGCAACAGCAATTTCATTTAGCTTATGTTGCAGCCTTTCTATCTCTCTGTCTCTCTCTCTCTCTCTCTCCTATCTTTATTTCTCAACCCACCCCCCCTCTCTCTCTGTGCCCTTTTCAAAGCGGAGAGGCTCTTTGGGCTGGAGTGTCAATTAATGAACCTCGTTGTCTATGTTAATGAGTAGTAACATGCGTGCGTGGAAAAGGCCAAGTGAGTTTTCAAACTGTCACAGTCCCACTCGGCACGTCACACCAAGATCGTTGAGGAAAGTGGGTGTGTTTGCTTTTCCTCTGTCTCTTGTCTTGCCTTCCACCCGCCAGTGGAAACGGTAATATCATATAGTTAATGCCACCTTATGAGAGTTTCACAGCTTTTTGAATGTTAAGCACTTTCTTATTGAATTGGATGTTTGCTAATAAATCACATGGCGCAGGGGGTTGGTATGATTCACCCTCAGCTTCTCTCAGGGCAATTCTACCATTCAACACTCAGGGGAAGCAAATTTGCATCCATTCCATGACTAATTTAGCTGTTTGCTTTCACTGAGCTGGTGTACACATCGTATACTGTATTTCTACCCCCCTTTTCCTTTTCCCCTTTCTATCTCGGTTTCCTCTTCTTTCTCTCTTCACCCTTCTCATTATACATCTCTTTTGAGAACCTGTCAATGTGTTATTTTACCATCATCCGTAACATCTAGTGAATTCAGTCAGAAAATACATTTTTTATTGGGTTTTATTTTTCTCTGTGGCGCGATGAAAACTGTGATGAGGTTGGGGTGGTGTTGACTGACATGGAGCGATAAACATCTCTGAGAGAGGATTCACCAAAGGTCACTTATGAAAAACTACATCCTTAAAGGTTCAATCCATCATCCAGGATTTAAATAGAAGGGTCACCCTTCACTGACACGGCAAGAACCTGGTGTACTCGCAAATTGATTGGCAGGTGTTTTAATATGCAAACACAGCACAGTTGACATTAAGTAAATATAGGTGTTACTATTTTCTTGTCTTATATTTTTAAAGGTTTGTTTAATTCCATAATGTTGTAAACACACTTCTCTATATATTCAATTTTTGATGTGATCATAACTAAACGAAGGGACATTTCTTTTTATTCAGGATTCAAACAGAGACACGCTGTGTCTTAAGAAAAAAGCATGAAGTCACCTTGAATGGTGTTTGTTTTGTCAAACTAATATTTCTGAGATCAAGAATAGCTTTGATGCTTTACTTTCAAAGCCTTAAAATTTGCTAAAAGAGCAATTTTTGGCACCTCTGTTTCCACGTTTCATTTACTCCATAGACAATTTCAGGTGACTCATAGTTGGAGCACTTTCATGGCTTGGATTGGCATTGAACTCTCCTGGTTGAATCATCAGAGAAAATATCTGGTTCTTTGATAAAAAGTCAATGGCACAAGCCTGTGTACATAAAAAACCCAGGGAAATAAAGTAAACCTTGTCTCCAAAGGTACAGTTTGGCAAGAAATATCCATTCACCAAGCTTGAAATTCTTTCATATGTGCTGCTGACAGTGTGCGCAAACTGGAACAACCAATAATACAATTTGCTGCTTAAATGAATTCTTACTTCATACTTTGGTTTCTGGGTCAATTTTGAATGGTATGATGTTCATAACTTGCAACAACAATGCAAAGCAAATACTCCACAGCTCTGACTCAGACTTCTGACTGGCTTCTTCTCCATACAACCATAACCATGTCCAAAGAAGGATCATGAGTATTGTAGTGCTTAGACCAAACTGACAGACAAAACATGATTGCACAGGGTGTAATTAGAAGAAATGTTTGAAAAGGTTATACAACATGGGGTAAACCAGCATCTCCTCCTTCTTGTCAGCTCTGTTGATGACATTAATCACAGATCCATCACCATGACAACAAACTCAAACCACTGATGAGGGCTGTGTGATACTGTCACTATAGTTGCATTCTTATACTCATATAATACTACTGGTAATGGCCTGATAATTAGCTTGAAGCGTGGTTTAGTTAGACTTCATCAGTTCAGTCTGACTTCTGACCTGACTTTTCCTCATATTAGCGATTTTCTTGTTGGGAGTAGGGTATATTTTGGTTTGTTTTGTCCTCCAAAATCAGTAGCGAGTTATACATCTATCCCCTGGTGCAATATTCAGTTGACACAAGCTGCAGTAGTATAACAAAGAAAGATGCTGTAAATCGAATGATAACAATTTGTGTTGCCATTCACCTGTCGCTATTTTTCATGAATGTCGCCAGATAGCTAGCTAGTTCTGTAGAAAGATGACATCTCCGTTCTTCATCCTGCCTATGAGGCTCTGATTGCCGTCAGTGGGCGCAGCACCAGACCCATTTTAGTTGCTGAACAAATCTGAGATGGTGGGTGGCGAGCCAGAGGTCTGGATCCAGGCTGAACTGGAGTTGCTATGGTTACCTGCAGATTAATACACCTTGTGCACTGATTTAGAACGGGGATTAAACTGTTGACTGGAACTATGTTTGAGCTGTCTAATATGGGATTTTAACAGATAGACTACCTTATCTGCCAACCAATCAGAAACAAGTATGTCTTTTGGTTGCCCATTCATACGTAACACCAGAAAGTTGTAGTTCAACAGCATCTCTAATAGTACAACGAGTAAAAAAACATTTAAATTACTGAAAGTGCAGGAACTCCACTACTCTGTTCAGTCGACTAAAATGACTGTAGGTGTTGCTAAGTTTTGTTTCATGGAGTGATCTGTAATCTGAAGATGTGCTTATTGCCGTTCATTGTCCTCTCAAAATTCAGCCGGCATCAAATCGATGCCTCTGCTCCCCAGACGAACCAGCGAGATACAGATCCGCCTCCCCTCAGGACACACACATCGTCACATTAGTCGGCGACCTTTGACCGTGGCGGATTATTGGTCCCACATGCTCTGCCGCATGGGACATTTACTGCGTAGTAAAGTGTACTGCACAAAGCCATGTATGTCAGTGCAGTAAGATAATGTGTGTTTGAGAGAGAGAGAGAGAGAGAGAGAGAGAGAGAGAGAGAGAGAGAGAGAGAGAGAGGAGGAAGCAGCGGTTGCTTTGGTGGGTTATGGGGGAATGTAAGTGTGTTTCTTCTTTTCTCTGCGGACAAAAGCTCATCCATGTTAATCAGGGCTTTGTCCCCTTTGCCATTAATGACAAGTCAGGTGAGAGGGGATGTCAACACCAGACCCTTAACAGCCAGACGCTGCCACTTCTCCCCTCCATCCATCCACCCTTCCTTCAGCTGTAATGAGCGCTCATCCCAGGCTCCACCGGCGGCCCAGAAATTGGAGTCATGATTATGAATTTATATGAGTGTTTAGGAGTGGCGGTTAGTCCAAATGCCACTGTTTCTGATGGAGAATGGATTTATTAGGCTGATGGTTTTTCTGTGGTGATATGTGAATGAGTGGGAGCTGAATGGGAGGGGTGTGGGGCACATAACTTGATTCAAGTGGGAGATTAGAAGTTATTCTTAAAAGTTGTGTAATTCTTTTCTTACTTAATTTTGAACAAAGGAACTCTGAGAAATTAGCAAGCTGTACACCAGAAAGATTGATAGTATTTGCACTGTGCTCAAAGCATTTTGTTAATTTTGTGGAAATCTTATTTTGCTTTTGATTAAATTACGTGAATCCTTGGTTTCCCGACATGGTCATTAAAGTCTCCTTTCAATCTGCGTTACTGGAAGATCAAACATTAAATTGAAGTGTGAAAATGATGTCAAATATGGCTGTGATTGAGAGCAAGCAAACTAAAACAGGCTATATTGACAGCCGCTGTCTGACGTATTAAACAGTGGAGTGACTGTTTCACTGCCCGACAACCATAAAGCGAGTTATTACCATCGTTCATCATTCAGGCCATCAAGTGGAGGCTTTCATCTCAGTGTTTCTCTTCGATGTTAAAGTCGAGACAGATAATATCTGCTCCAGGTTCCATATTGTCCCTGACCCTTCTTTCTTTTAGGCTTGTTGTCATTTACTGCTCTGCCCGTGCTTCAAAACTACCACTTAACCTGCACGGCTGTGGGCCAGATAACTATTCTTACATCCCGCGCTGTTGCTTTAATATTTGTATTAGAGAGTTTAAATTTTGAGCTATGGTTTCATTTTGACTGAATTGAGAATATAAATTCTGATTCAATTTGGTGCTGGGATAAAATACACACACCTAAGTGCACGCACACACACACACACACGCGCACACAGATAGGCTTTTCAGGTGCACACAGACCTGCTGGCATGCATGTAATAGAGAAGAAAAGGAGGTACACAACCTTTAAGAGTACTGATTGCAAACACTTAAAGATAACTTTTTTGTTTTTGTTTTATACAGTATAATTTTCATGTCCTGAATGTATTCATTTCAACCTTTATTTAGACTTGCAGATATATTGTGGCGGAGACATCATTTGCAATATAGCTGTGCAAAAAACACAAACAACACATCACAGGCACAAGAAACACTGATGAGATACTTACATGAGGATGACAGTAAAAAAATAAAAAACACATTCATGAAATACTAACATATTAAAATTTAAAGCAATTAAAGCTAAAAACAAGAGCCAGACTTTAATGCACTGATCCTTTTATAGTCTATTGGCACATAACAACAGAACATTTACCTATTAAGAACTAGAAACAGATGATTCACCATGGTTGAAACAAATTAGCAGTCAATAGAAAGGTACCTAAACACGCCAGCAATGAAAAATCCTGTCAACAGTCCCAAAATCTATGAATTGTATCATCACAACAGTCCGAATCGAGAAAAATGGGATGACAGACATATAAGGGGAAGTGAAAACATTGTACTAATGGTTGAAGGAGCATGTTATGAAATCATTTTTGCACATTTCCCCCTCTATGTCTGGTTCAAGTCAGTGACTCTGTTGTGTATTACTCTAAATGCATGTCATTTGTCAAACAAATTCTGGTTGTTTTTGTTGTTGTTACGCCAGTACAATAAAAATGGTCCATACAAAAGTTTTTATTCTAATGTTTTTGCAACATACCAACTGGAAAAACTATTAAAGATCCCTTCAGATGTATAAAAATACTTTGCTTTGATTGTGAATTTTTCTGATTTTCCATAAAAGAAATGACCTAGATGAAAATTCTTAAAATGACATCTACTTCGTGTCCCTCATTAAAAATCTTTTCAAAAGTTTAACTCCTCAACATATAATGTCTCCTAATTCACTGTAAAGTCTCTTCCCAGTGTATGTGCTTTGGAAGTTTCATGTTTCCATATCACACTTGTGTAAGTTATATACTGGGAAACAATTTCAGCCTCAAGGATGTCATAACATGTAATGCCAAAAATGTACCATATATATGCTCAAATGCCAGTGTGGCCTGGCCTACATTAAAAACACCACCAAACCACTTATGTTAGCACAGACCCACCATTCGAAACCATGATATTAGAAGCTCAGTAGGTGGCATTTCACACAAGCCTCTCACAACATTTAATCTTTCAGATACTTGGGCATCGAATTGGTCAAACATACCTGTCATTGAGGTGAGGTAAACTAAGTGTTACTTAAAAGAAATGCGTTTTGGATCCACACATTGGACAAGGTGGCTCCAACAGGGTTAAATGAAAACTTTGACTTGCGGCCATTTCTGTTGTGACTCCTCTATTCACCAGTTCTGTGTGTGTGTGTGTGTGTGTATGATATGCTGTGTCATTTTTATTGCTCTGATACTGACATTATATATGCAGCTTGTGGGTTATATAACTTGCTGTGTTATTGTTTATTGACTTTCAGTATTACCACCTTTTTAGAATGACCTCGCCTAGTAGGTATTTGAAGGTGTGTCTTTGCATGCTTGTTTGTCTGGAGAAGAGTTTAATGCTCAAAATATCACATGGTGGTATACCAGTAAACGTTCATGGGAGCATTATGAAGTGTAGGGACTGTATTTTTCCGTCTTTTAGTCGCATACTCAACCACGATTGCTTGTAATGCCATAAATCCTGCTTGTAGGTGGATGCTTCTAAGTCAGATTTTTTATGAGCATGGAGACACTTTCCCTTGTTTAATGAAGGATTCACGTGAAAACAGGCTTTTAATGTGAAATTCTGCACATATATCATTCTGCACAGTGTTGCTCAAACATCCAAATGAAGGAACAGGGATATTTAAAAATAATACAGGGTGACTTTAAGGTTTCTCAGTTTAATGTTTAATTATTAATATTTTTTATTATATCACTATGTCATACCCCATTACTGATTGAGTTATGGCCAGCATTTTTTCCAGTGTTGGCCATTTAATGTTTTTGGGTTGTTTAATTGCCTTTCCGTATGAAAACTATAATTTTTTATTTGGGCTACAACTAATGAGTATTTTCATTATCCATTAATCTGCTTATTGTTTTCCTGATTTGATTGATCTTCCTATAAAATGCCAGAACATAGTGGAAAAAATAATTTCCCAGAGTCTGAGGGTGCTACTTTAAATATCAAAACCCAAAGATATTGAATTTACTATCATATGTGAGAAAGCAAATCACTCATATATGAAGCTAGAAGAAGAAAGGTTTGACATTTTTCTAGAAAGCCTGACTGAAAGGATGTATCAATTATCAAATTTGTTCACCAATTAATTTTCTGCTGACTGAATTGACTATTCGACTTATCTTTTTAGGTCTAGTATTGTCACTGATGGATTCTGTCTCTCTTACATGGGATTCAGACTATGAACCCATGCACAAGGAATTCACAGGAAACAATGCACATAGGTATTTGATGTGATGGGGCAGATAAAAGCTAGTGCATGTGCACTGTGAAAGACAACATGTGATCATGAGTTGTCTATTACCATGTTTGACAACATTGTTGGCTGTCTTCTTTATTGAATTAATGTTAAAGCAACAAGGTAAAAGATCACAGTTGTCCTTCTGAGCTTTCATGAGCTCTGCTGGGACAGTGTCGTGTTAATGAAATGAAATTGGGACAGATAAGCATAAGTAAAGAAGAAAAGCACACATTCCGTAAGATTGAACAAACACTAGCTTGTGTTGCACTGAAGAAAAAACGAATCTTTTGTTTAAACAAACTTGGCATGAATATTGACACATATGTTATATGATGGATCTACATGAACTCATGAAGGATGTGTCATGCTAAGTCATGCAGATGGCAGCGCTGCCTCTGCTGTGACAAAACTACTTGTAAGAACAAACAAATACATTCAAGCGAATTCAACTTCAGGTTTCACAGTCTTAAAATCTATCACTCACTGTACAGTTGTGTGCCAGCACTATCAAATTGTTGTTTTTTGGAGAGGGGTTTGTACATGTAGTAATAGAAGATTCTGGGATACATTTTAAAGCCTCACACATAAATAGCTCTTTATTCTTATTCATCCCAAACAATTCGGCAGCAAATGAGGTACACTTAGGCAGAACATGATGTTTGGATGCTGAAAAGGTGGGAGAACAGTTGTTGAATCAAATGTATCAGTGGCAAACATCCAAACATTTGATGCCAAGAATATTTCCTGATTATTGGCTTTCAGAGTTATCAACAATGAAGAATTGTGTTGTCATCTTACGCTGTTTTATCAGTTCAAATCAGCATGGGCGTAGATTTGTCCCTACATGTCCTACCAATGCAAAGATGTTGATGAATTGTCCCTACCAATATATGTACTGGTCTTGTCATTTTAACTCTACATAACATTACTGGTAAGATCTATGCAGAGTTGCCAGGTTTGTCTTTTGAGTGCTATGCTAAAGCCCAATTTCCACTGGGTCCGTCAGCGGCACGTTACAGCTGCGCCGCGGTCACCGGAGTTCTCCGGGCCGCAGCGCTATCAATCCACATTTCTATTTTTCACGGACACGTTTCTAACTCGCGACAAGCTCAACAGAGCAGATTGCACCAGACAGGAAGTCAGACACAGAATCGGCATAATAAAACTTCCGTCCCCTTTCAAAATAAAACACAATGCGCAGATCACAAACTCACATCCACATTACGTCATAACCGATGGCCCCAGGTCAGCAGTCAATCGATCACAGGGTCTCGGATAAAAGGTCCGAGAAGCAAAATAACCAGTTGTTTCTTGTTGTTGACTTTATACACTCAGTTCAAGGGATCGCGGGGTCTCGCGGTCTCGCGATTATCGCGTGATCTCGCACGAATACTGCTGGCTCCCAAGGCACCGCTCCGCTGCAGTAACGCTCCCGGTGTGAGTTGACGCTGGGCAGAGGATGGAGCTAAACTGTGACGCAGCTGTAAGGTGCCGCTGAAAGAGATGGATATGACAGATACCCGACTTGTTGATCTTGCAACCCTCAGCTTCAAGCTGTACATCTGTTGTCAGCTGAACTGTGGTAAATCTGAAATGGTTAAAAGTGTTTCAATAGTCTAGTGAACAGAGTGAAACATTTCCATTAGAAATGGCAGAGTTGCCTCTCCAACATCAGACGGCTGGACTAGTGTGTAGGACTGTGAGGGATTCAAGGATTCAGGTCTTAGATGCATTGCCAGTGCTCCAACTTACTTTTGTTTTGGTGGCAGGGGATTGGCCTGCACTACATGAGTGTGGCAGTATGTTGTCTGGTATTGCATGCTCATAATATTTTTTAATTCAAGATTCTGATCATCATAAAAATCTGATGATCATAATCATTCAAAAAATTGTTGAAACTTTCAAACATTGTGGAATTACAATGTTCTTTACTGGAAAAAACTAACATAAGTCAGTGGATATTATATTTAAATTTCAGGTGCTGTTTTTTAAAGCAGCAGTGCAGGACTTGTCTCCTCCTCCTGGCAGTGGGGGTAAGGGGGGCGCTCAGCTATGATTGCCTGACACAGGCATGACTGCCAATTCACACAGAGAGGGTCAGTAAAAATGAATATTTTTTGATGGCCCCCCGGCCCACTGGGATTTGTCCCAGTATGCTCGATGGCCAGTACACCAATGGTCATAACTTTCTGGTGCTGCTGTAAAACGATGGTTAATTGTTTTGAGCATCTAACAACCCCTGCAAAATGACTCGTTTCACTATCAGAATTGTATCCATTTAGTCCTCATAACATTTGGAAAGACTAGAAGAGCTGCACGATTAGCGACCAAACAGACATCGAGGGAATGTAGCACTCAGTATACAGAGCGATTAACCTGATGGTGATAGGCTTAATCAGCATTGCGTGAACTCGTTTTTACAAGTTCACGCAATGTATGTATGTAAAAATTCTACATTGCATGACAACTTTATTGCTGTAGGTGAAGATGTGAAAATAAAACATTAAGTCTTATCTTAATTCAATATTTTATTAGTCGCACAAAACTTGATTCATAGCCAAAAAATCTACAAACTGTAAGAACAGAAACAGCCTCAGGTGATGTTTGAATATGTCTTACAGCTGATCAGTTTAAACAGAGTGACACTACAGGTTATTGTACATGTAATTTCTTCTTATGAAAATCTATCATGTGACAATTTAAAAAAATAAGTTCAGTCTCAATTTGTTATAGGTTAAATATCTGTTTAATATCAGAGAAAAATATGATAGAAGTCCTGTTATATTAGCAAATATATATACTCAGTATATATACTTGACTTTTGAGTCAAGATCTTTGAATGTGAAAAGAGAAATAGAGAGCAAGTGCACATATATAACAATTTATTTTGGCTGTCTGACAAAAAAATGTTCCTGCCAAAGTTAAAAGCAAACCTACACACTTGCAATACAGACTCTTACAGAATGTCTCTTGAAACAGCAATGTATCACCAAGTGGTGGAAATGCCTGGGGTGACAAGTAACGATAGTGCTTAAAGAAATGGTATAAGACTGAAGTGTTTTAAGAACCAGCAGTCTTGTTTTGCATTGCGTCGCTTATGCTCAAATGTGTCAACAAACAAAACAAAATGTGTAAAATGGATTCACAGCAAGAAGGGATAAAACTGAAATGCCTATCCAACACTGACCAAATCCCATCTGACTGACAAAGAGAGATGCTTTATTCGGTCTCCATGACAACACCTCTTTCCTTGTCTTCACTTCTGCTTCCTGTACTTTCTCACTGGGGGTTTGTTTCCAATATACAGTTTGAAACCAAGGAGCGAAGTCCATCCTGCAAACAGCAAAATGGGTGTTGGAGTCTGTTATTGTGCTGTCATTGTGATATAATCGTCCATGGAGGACTGTGAAGCTTAAGATCTCGAGCTGAGTTCAGGTGTTATAACCAGAAAGACAGCGCTTGTGTATATTAGATTAGATTTCACCTCTTAAAAATTTATCTTGCGTCACAAGTAAACTCTGTTTCAAAGTACAACACGATATTAATTACAGACAGCTGTATTTCATGCTTACTATTCAGCGTCTGACATACAGGTAAATACCTTTTATGTCTCATTTCTTGTCGATTAACTGCATATTCCTCCTCTCCTGCAGAGAAAGCATGTTATCATTTTAAAGTTTGACTGATTGAGGAATGAATGCAGCCTGTTAAGTCGAACAAGTGAAGCTTTAAATATTCTTTTAGATAGAAAAAACTTATATTCATCAAACAAAACATTACAGGAGTACCATTCATACAAATGCTACAAGCTAGTCAACTTTATTTTGGTATAGCCAATTAACTGCATATTGTGTTCACTTGTTCGCAGTGTGTGACAGTTATATGTGTTTGATCTAATATCAATAAGACTTTTACCTGGTTAAATAAAGGATATATATACGATCTTCAGGCATACCTGTCAACAAAGTTAGATGATCAAATATTCGACCTGGGTTTTTGAACGTTGCCTCTAGCTAGCAGTATGCAAATCAAGTTTACATTTATAGCACACAAAATTAATGCAGAGACTGAGGCGAATGATCTTCTCATAGTTTTTCATGGTTATTCAGAGAGCAGAATGTTAAGCGTTGACCCAACTTTGCCCCCCGATACATTTTACTTTCTAAAACTCTAAATCACTAACTTAACTTGATGGGATCATTTTCATCGCCACAGCTAAAATGTCTCTTTCTGATCGAGGATCTTAGATTTGAACTGGCCTTTAGATTTCTTGTATCAGCATAACAATGAATACCAGTTTATTGGAAGCAAAGCTGCAAGTAAGACTATTTTAAATATTGATTGATCCGCCAATCTGTCTTTTGGATGAATAAGTCTATAAAGTTTGGAAAGCTGCAGACATACTGTCGAGCGTAGATGGACAGCTGCAGACACAATAGAAGCATAGTGGATCTTTTTATACTTCTTGGCTACAATCCACCATCTACAGCGTAGAGAGAACGTAATTAGCTCTAAACACTTTGTACAACTGAGGTGGATAAGAAGGTGTTCGGGTTTGCAAGTATTTGGTCATAAACTAAAGTATTGGATGCATTCACCTTTTGACCTGCTGGTGTTAGATGACAAGTCAGGGGATTTTTAAGTCTCCTGGGAAGTATGAACATCTGCACAAAATTGTGTGCCAACCCATCTAGATGTAAACCAGTAGAGATATTTCACTGGATAGGTGAACATTTGCTGGTGGCACTGGAGGGAATGTCAGGGGATCAGCAGAGTTCATCTTCTGGGAACCACTAATGTCTGTACATATCATTGCAATCCTTCCAAAAGTTACTGAGACGTTTCAGTCTGAACCAAAGCGGTGGGAAACTTGAAAAAATGGAGCCTGTGGATTTGTGACATTTTTGCTTGATACATGACTTATAGGAGTTATATATGATCAAATAATCAATAATTGATTCATAGACTAATCATTTGAGCATTGTAATTTCAATTTCAACACCTGTAGTTACAGAGAAAGAACCTTCTCTTTTTTATTCTTGCTTTTGTTTTATTGGTTTGAAAGCAACATCTCTGTAGTATGAAAATGAAAACTACATTTATGCCCTTAACCAGGCAGGCTTTGGAGTGCACACCGACTCAGATCTATGATATGCTATTGAAAAGACAGCATGTTACAGTCCGCCTTCCTTTCAATTTGTCACTCCTCTGTCCCTACTCTCTGGTCCCAAACCACTGGTCTCACTTCTTATCTGGTTATCAGCTCCCCCACTCCCACTTTCTCGTTTTCTCTGTCTTACACAGGCTTGCTCTTTTTTTCAATCCCTGGCTTCCCTCTCTGTATTTTATTTTTTATTTTTTTTGCCTTGAGTGTCTTGCTGTCTCTTCAACGTCATATTAAGGATTCAATCCACGATACACATGCATGATTCCCATCCCCACTGAGAGAGTCGTGCCTACCCTGGCCTCTGACAGCGCACTCACACCCACCCATATCCCTGCAGAGATGCTGACAGTTAAAGAGGAGATAACAAGAGAGGGAAGGAGGGAAAGAGAGTTTTTTTTCCTGTGTTATTATCAGTCAACCATCTCAACAGGTGATCGGCAGATGCCGTCATGATGAGACATCAAATGTCAATCAGTACAAAGCTTGTGGGTGGGCACACACACACACACCTACATTCACAGGGTCACAGACACACCCCTCTCTGTGTCCATGAAACACATGTTTTAACAAACATGTTATATTTAGTGGTGACATCTACGTTTGCAGCTCAGCAGTGTGTCATCTCATGGTTGCTTGGCATGGTTGCTTGGCACTGTACAGTGGTTAACACTTGACATGATCTGTGTGTAGATCTTCCGGCCAACAAACTTAACATTTGGATAAAGCAATGAAGCAAGCAAGACAGCTTTGCCAAAACAGTGCATCCCCTCCAGCAGTGAACATTCATCTGTTACATGATATGTTTTTTTTCACTGTTTCCTTTTGCAGGCAACAAACTGGTGAGGATTGCAGATTCCCTGTGTGATAAATTCACCTTCTTTACTTTACTTTCTGGCTGTGTTTGCCTTATACTCCCATTACAATTTAAATATGAGAAAAACAATTTTAACATGAACAGTTAGTGCACCAATGTGTTGCAATATCTCCTATCCTATGCTTCCCTTTGCTGAATTCTTCATTTTTCCTGTGAATCTATGTATCGAGTACAACTTTTTTGTCTAGATCTGGCCACCATCCCTGTTTGTTATGATAACATTGTATTTACTGAAGTGATTGCAGAGATCTGGGAACATGCAACAACACAAAGTCAGACAGGGAAGAAACATGATTGATCAGCCTGATTGTAAGCAAATGGAAGTTAAAGCAGATCATTTAATTTTAACTGTAGGTGAAGCTGGAAGTGAGTGCAGTAATACGTTTGGCTAATCTGTGGTTTCATTTACAACTCATCTGAGTGTCTTACTGTTTGTATTTTATTGCTACATTTCCCTATTCTCAGCAATACACTTATGCAGTTAATTACAATTCATGCATCTGGTCTGTATTATCACCAGAATTATACTTTAAATGTGCAATTGATGTTTTGGCTTCTTGGGGTCAACACAACAACCTGTAAAAACAACACTGACATCTTACCACCATGTAAAGTAGATGTGGCAAACATGTTAGTAAAGAGTTGCCCTTTAACAATCTAATAGAGTCCACCATGCACAGATCAATATTAGCTTTTTCCAGAGTCATGTGCCTGTCCACCTAATGAATACAAGTCTGACTTTCACTCCAGTTACCAGCTCCTGAGTAAAATATCTCGCTTATTTGCTGCTTGATGCTCCACTATATTCACCAACTAGTGACTACATTTATCTTTGTGCCATTTGGTGCTATGCAAGTAGGATACAGTAGAATTTTACAGGTTTTGTTTTGCTAAACAGCTGCTTGCAGTGGCTGAAATTGCACATATGAAAGTACTAAACCAAAACGGCAAAGGTTTTGGGCTAGACAGCCAAAATAATGAGCTGGAAGATGCCATTAGGCTCTGTTCAGCTGAGAAGAACTGCAGCGTTGAGCCTTTACTGTCTGGGGGATCATCACTACAAGCTTCGCCTTTGACGGTGCACATAGTCATCTGACCTACTATTCATTTTGAAACAGCTGTAACGCATATGCCATGTGATAAAGCCATGTGACAACGCCATGTGATAACGCTATGTGTAGGATTTGAAAATGTAGTAATATCAAAAGACACATTCACCACTCTCGTAAGGCGGCAGGATATACACTGCACTGCACACATTTTCTGTTGGATTGTCAGATGTATGCAATTAGAAAGTGAGATAAATGTTACAATCACAAATTAATTCTACACAAAAGAGATTTAAGCTGCAGCAAAATTGCAAATTGTAATTTTTAACAATTGTATTGAAAATAAAATGAGTAATGATGGTACATTCATGGTGTACGTTTTGATGAATTTGGTAAATAAGTTATATAGTAGCCTAACAAGATTTCTACACAGATCTATATCTATACTTGAATAATCGTTATGAATAGAGGCATAAGACCTATTTAATGTAAGCCATTTGAACTAAATCTGTTTATAAAAAGTACTGCATTTTGTAATTAAGAGAGAAGAACGCCTGATTTGTTGCACGTACCATGCAATAACAATAATTCCTTTTTGATTAAGTTTAGCATTAACTTACTATTGTGCCTGAGGAAAAAAAGAATAAAAAGCCTACCCAGAGTAGCAGACTGCCAGCTTTTATTCAACTCTGCCTTGACAACCTGCTTTGGATGAAACGGCTCAAAGGGATCACAGTAATTCTCCGTTGTAATCATTATTCAAGCCACCTTTATTTCATTTTTCTACTTAACTTTATTAAAGCAGCAAAGAGAAGTGGCTGCCAGAGATATTATTCCACTGTTCCATTTGCATAAAAAGCAACAGGGTGCTTTCTTCTCGCCATATGGGTCTCAGCAAAGCTCTTTGCATATTTCTGAGGTAAAAAGTGGAGGTATGCAGATGGAATCCTGCAAGTCATTTATTCTTCTAGATGGACACAAGTGTTAATTAGACAGAGCTTGAATGTTTTTCAGCATTGCTACTGAGATATGCCAGTTGGATAGTGAGCAACAGCTAGCTAGTTAGGAGAGAAAGCTGCAATATTCATGACCCTGCTTTTTAAAAATCCTCTTGATATGTCAGAACGTAAAGGAAATATGTCATTTTAAGGATTGCTGCTCTCCTGCTCTCTCCTCAGTCCTTGATCAAATTGAACTTTTACTTGAAGGTGTCACTGTAATTAGTGTCAAGTGTGTGGTAGTGCTTGTGGAGGGAGTGGGTGGATGAATGCATGTACGCGTGTGTGCATGAAGGTCTGATTTGTTTTCAATTTCTTGAACATTGTGAAGTAAATATATCATATTTTAGAAATGCAAACCAGCCAAGGAACTTAAAATCATGCTTTGATCCTACGCCATGGCTTTTGTCCCACCTCATGGGTTTTGTAAAACCAAAAAGTCAAGGTTTTTGTGCAACAAAAGTGACATGGTGGTGTTGAATATACTTCTTTTTTTCTGCCCACAATATAATACTGACTCCAGAGAAAACTGGGACATTGTAACAGGATATGACAGGAAGAAAGTAAATGAATAAGAAATCAGCAGGTAATAGACCTGACACAACAGGTAGTATAATCACTACAATATATCAAGTGGAAATGCCTGAATTAAACTATGAAAAAAAAACTGTTTCTGTTCCTGTTTATGCGGTAAGGTAGACCCAGGAGAGTAAAGGCTGAAAAATACTACTTGAAATGTGACACAAACATGCAGTGATTTCCATCTGTGAGAGATGCATCGTGATGTACAATCCTAGACTAGATCAAAGGACAACTCAGCTATTCACACCTTCGCTGATTTCTCTTGACACTCGACAAGTGAGCCACCTCCCTCTTTTTGTGTCTTTCTCTCTAGTGTATTCTTTAAGTTTCTATCTCCTTGAACTTTTCATATGATGAGTAGGAAAAGGTATCTGAATAGACGCTTTAATGACAACTGTGGAGTTGACAGTCCTCCACCCTCCCCCGCCTGCCTGCCTGAACTGACAACCGTTTTCAAAACCAAAATCGGGAATCCTCTCCCTTCTTTCCACATCCATTTTCCCTCCCTGAACATCTACAAATCATCCGAGGAGAGGATAAAGGCATGCATGCAGCGAGATGAATGGTTTAATTTAGATTCAAATGGCATAAAGTGGGCTAATCGGAATAGCTGACAAAAGTTGTATGACGGAGAAGTGATAACCTGCAGGCTGCTTCCTTATTGCAGGAGATGGGAGTGTAGTGCTGGGCTGGTTTACAGGTCTAATTGCATGACTCAGTGTAGGGATTGAGAAACTGACATGGGAGAAAAAATTCCAGTGGAATTTAACATTCTTGTCCTTAATTAGTGTTATTTTGCATGATAAGTCAGTCTTAATTTCTTTCCTTTATGATGGATGAAGTCACATTTTCTCTTTCTTTCATGCTTTTTCTCGCTTCTCTCACTTTCTTTGTGCAAGTATGGAGTTTATCCAATGTGTTCTCCTCTGTTTGCCTTTGTCTGCTTTCTGTTTAGTTTGGTTTTTGTTTGGCTCTATTTGTCTCATGCAACCGTTTCCTTTGGTTGTTCTCTAGCTTTTCCTTTCACAGTCTTTGCTTTCTTGTCATTCTGGCTCACTCCGTGCATCTTTTTCACTTGTCCTTCACTGTCTGGCCTGTGTGTCTGCGCATCACTCAGACATAAGTTTGTGAGTCAGTTTTTAGAATTATGATTCTGATGTTGCTGCATAACTTCAGAGCTAAGTCTGGAATGTTCTCACTTTTTTTTTGCACGTTATTCGACTTCGGTTGAGCTTTAGGACATAATGTTGTTACCTCAGGTTAACACAAGTTTTATTTTTATACTCACTTCTCTGTATTGGCATATATGGTATATTTTAATGTGTGTCTACTTTGCCCCCTGACTTCACTACAGCTCACATTTTGAACCCAAAGTACAACAAATAAAATTTTAAATCAAATTAAATTTCCGTGAGCCCAAGCTGTACAGGTTGATTCAATTACAGTTACATCACTATGACTCTGTGCATCTGTGTATTTACAGGTAATGTATTGTCCAAAATTTAACTTGAAAAAATAGCATGACAAGCTGACAAAGACAAGCATAATTATTATCCAAAATTCATTTCTAAAATGACAGGTTGCCCAAAAAAGAAGCGGTCTGACTAACCGAAGCGATGTGATTATGGGAAATCCGTGGTGACTTACAATTTGACATGTAATACTAATTTGAAAAGATGTTTTTAAAAAAATTAAAAAATTAAAAACTTCAGCCCTGAAACACGAATTTAACCACAGACAGAGATGTTTGATGTTATGCAGTAACACCACTCTCTAACTCCACTTCAAAGAGAACATTCATTAAGCAATACTCAATAAAAATGATTGGCTATAATTTAATTTAATTGCTGTATTTTCTTCTTTATCTTCCTGGACCACATGTCATATTTTTTTACATGTATTAATTGACATGAAGTTATCAGAGTAGAAATGTTTTCTTAAATCAAACAGTCTACCTCTCATTGTGTAGGCTAAGTAGAGAACAAATCTTTAATTCAAACCTGCTGGAAATATATTTCTATTATATGTATATCATATATTCCTATTATTAGAGTTTTCTTTCAATATTTGGTCTTTTCATGAATGTAAAATGTTATAGCTGAGGAATAACATGTAATTTATTCACTGTGGTAATGGTGCCATCTGATCTATTTCAAGTAGTAATTTTATACTTAAAGTAGCTGTGTGATGACATACTATTGTGTGTAAGCATAGCACTCCATATCTTATAATTAGTCACTTTTCATTTCAAATGAACTGCTTTTGTATTTCTTTGTGTTGTCTTATGTAATTCTTCTCTCCCTCTATCCTATATGTATGTTTTTGTTGTCCTGTCAGCAGTTTATCTGGCTTGACAGCAAAAGCTTTACAGTCAGCTTATGAACATGACATCCAACCTTACACACTGTGTCATGATCACTTTATCCTATAATTATTTTGTTACAGTACATCACACTTACAGCAGCGTAGGGTGCTATCACACATATAGTTTACATTCAGTGGCTCTGCAGAATCCATCACATCCTAGAGGTTTTGTAGTTAGTTTGCAGAGGCCCAAAGTGCAAAATTACAAGTTACCTCAAGCTTGCGCATATTTAATCACAGGTAGTTTGTTCAAGACACTTGATAGTAGAAGCACTGCTGGGTCTTTGTTGTAATCACATAAAGGTGCTCTTTGCATACTTCAGGTGTACTGTGTTTCTTCAATCTTGTGAAAGGCTCATTGCATGGGGAGAATGACGTCTCAGTCAAAAATAGCAAGTGCAAGTCTCCCTCCATAAAATTTCCAAGGCACAATGTAGGGTTTGTGTAAAATAAAATACCTTTATTTCTCATGGCAAAGTTTTAAAAGAGTGTTTTTGCAGTGAAGGGTGTCAAAACAAACACATATCTCCTAAATCATAATTCAAATTAAAGAAAAAAATGTGACCATGAGGTAAAACTCTTAAACTCTTATCCTCAGTCTGCAATGTTCTGCACTTTCCACGTGTTATTTTGTAATGCATTGTTGTAAGTGACTTATCTTAGTGCACCTGCTTTCTCTCGCCCTGACTTTCATACCCCTCCAAGAGCGAGGGTGAACTTGTTGCATTCAGCTGTGGGGCATACAGCATGTGTAGGTGGAGAGAATAATAATGACATAGTTACTGGATGGAGCAGGGAAAGTTTTTTTCTATAAAAAGCCAGAGTCATATCAGTTATTGAAAATGCAACATGGCTTGCAGCTGCATTGCATTATGTATATGGATGTGTGATAATATATATGTATGTGGAGGAATTGGCATATCTCCTATGTGAATGGAGCCCTTAAACCTTGATTCTGACTGAATATGAAACCAGGTGATTAACAGTGATGTCTTATGTAATGGAAAGATATATAATGTATAATACATGTCTGTGATAATTTTAGGGCGTTACCAATATGAAGTGAGCTCACAAAATTTTCAGTAGGATTTGTTCGGTTTTTTTTTTTAAGGGGGGAGTGTTCAGTATCATTTGAAATGTCCCAGAATTTCCTAGCTGCTCCTTTCAGTATATTGTCAGTCTGTGTGTGCACCCCTAACCTGTTTCCCTTTTGATTCCTTGTTTCCCTCAGAGCCAAGAAGAAGACCAAGCCCTTGAACCTTAAAATCCACAGCAGCGTGGGCAGCTGTGAGAATCTGCCCACACAGCGCTCACCCCTCCTGACTGAACGATCTCTGCGATCCTTCTTCTTCCCCTCCTTCATCCCTTCCACACCTCCTGTCCATGCTGAAACACCCTCTGCAAGTAAGTTCTTTTATAAATCATGAAATGATGATGAAATGAGTTTTTTTAATGCCTTCAATATATCTCTTTCATATCATAGTCCCTTCTGATATCTCGTTATTTTGTTCTCAGGCAGTGTCTCATTTCTCGGATGTTATTCTGCTCTCTGCAAGGTTAAGTCAAAACGTGCAATTCACTCTTGGATTAAAAACGGAACCAGGGGTTGGGACGTCATAAGCATTTGTAACCAAACATTGCCCTTCATTATCTCTGAAGAGACATGCAGTCTGAACCTGTGCAATGCATATTAGTATTTTTGTCCAATAGTCAGCTTTGTAACCTATTTTTCACTTGGTGTTGTCAGTCTTAAACCCTCTGCCTTGACATATTTGCGCTTCAATAAACCATTGTCTCCACTATGGAAATAAAGATCAGCCACACACCGATAATTATTCCTATCTCCATAATTATTTTTGTTAAAAATATACTTAAGTGCAGCTCTGTTGGGAAATGCAACAAATGAACAATCAGTCCCTGCCATAATGACCGGAGGTGGTGTGTTGCTGCACATTTGCAGCCTTATTGGCTGAAGCATTATGGCCATACTGCGGAAGCCATTAGAGAGAGGAGGAGATGGGGAAAGGCAGAGAAGTAGGAAGAAAAGGTTGTATCAAGGAAAGGGGTGATGAATGGCTGTCGCTTAGTGTTGTAAATAGTCGTAGACCTTGACTAAAAGGTATGTGGGGCACAGCAGTGCATATTTGTTAGTAGAGGCATGGTGTGAAACAATCACGCACACCGTATGCAAGCAGGACATGTACTTGACTGAAACAATACAGATGTTGAGGTGCAAAGCACCACTGCAGATATACATATACATGAAGATAGTCCCTCTTGTTCATGTATGTAAGAGTATAGATATATATTTAAAATCTTTGGTCCAAACCATTGTGGAAAGATTTTCCTTGTCACATGTTTTACGATATTGAATTCACCAGGTTAAACAATAGATTTGGGCTGAAGTGGATTCAATAGCTTTTCATTCTCCTTCATGTCTTCATGTATGATGACATATTTGTGCTTGATGAAATAGCTTATGTTCCCTGATCTTGATACTTGTATAAATACGTGAATATGAACTTCCCAGGCATAAGGAATAGCTTCAACCAGACTTCAGCAACATAAAAAACTGTAACATGTTTCCTCACACTGCCATTGTGACATGAGACCTGCTTTTTCAAGTGTTTTGTTTCATATGTTCACATATTTAAAGTGTAACCAAGTACAGATATCAGTGTTCTCACCTGTACAAGCAAGTCAAGCTGATGTCATTCAAACAATGTCACTAATGTCACTGATGTTATTAAGACAGGTAAGTGTCTTGCCACATTTAATTTGATATATTTGTGGAAGCTAAGTGTTCATGGTGATGCAATATCACCTGTTTTTTCTGTAATTTAAATCATAGTCACTCTTTTGACTGTTAGTAAAAAATCACTTTGTTGAACTGGTGCTACGACTGCAGCTGTTATGTTCAAATAAAAAGTATCATTCTTAGAAAAGATCTCAGTAGTTGCCCTGCTGTGAAGCTCAGTTCACAGCTTCAGCATCATGCATACATATATACACATCATACACTCCAGTGTCACTTTAAAAGGAGTATAAGTTTAGTGTACTGACCTAGATAAGATCTGCCCACTTTTGTCAAGTTTGTTCTTTTCTATACTTCTTTTTTATATATTTTTCAACCTAAACCATTGATGTCGCTCCCTGCAGTGGCTCATGAAGTTAAATGACCAAGATCAAGAAATACAGGATCTTCATTGTGAACATGTATACATGAGTGATTTTCCTTTTGCGCTTGAATTAATTTTTACATGTGAAACAAGTTGGCAGATGTAATTATATGTGTGGATGTGAATGCATATTCATAAAATAATCTAATTCACACTGTGAGCACAAAATGTATTAAAGAGGCAGCTATGTCTGTGTTCCTTATTCTTTGCTGCAATGGAAAAATTCACTTGGGGACACTGTAGGAGAACAACGGACATGAACACAGCTGATGATTTATTAAATATATTGGCATGTAGTTTGACACAAAATCTCAACTCAAAGTCCAATTAGTAGTAAGGATATGTAATGTTGATTTGAGGGTTTTAAGGTATTTTGTACAACTACAAGTTAATTTGAGCAGTTTGTTACCCTGCAACGTTACAGATAGAGAAGGAAACAATAAGCTGTAAATAATGATCAAAGGGCCTGCAGTCATTCACAATGAAGCCATCTCACATGTCTCTACCTGTACGTGTGTGGGAATGCATACTGACAACCCACTGAGCCGGAGCGTCCACATTAACAGCATCTGCTCCGGGCTACAGCGGAGACAGCACTTCACGTGTAGATGGAGATTTTTTAGGAGTTGGAGGTACACCTGGCTTTTTTTTTTTATTCTGCTGTACTAGAAAGCTTTATTAGACACGGTGGGTATCACAGCTTGGTTTGGAAACCTGCCTGTACAACAAAAATCCAAGATAAGCCATCCGCTGTGGACAGCTCTGAAGGTTGAAGGAGATTTAGAGCTTTTCTGAGCCTTTCTGGGAGGAGTTGGTGTACACGTTGTATCACCTGTGACTTCTGTGGCTTCTTCCCTCAGGCTTGCTTTCCAGTTTTCGAAAAATGCAGGCCAAAGTAATTAAAACTTTGTTTGTGCTGCTATCAAGGTGTGACAAGGTGTGTCTGTTTGGGTATCAGCATTTCTTTTTACGACACCAGCACTGACACATTTAACCCCTGAGGGAAAATTGATGATGATGATGTTGATCTTTATCTGTTCTCATTAAATTTACTGCACACTTTTAAAAAATTACTGTATTTCCTATCATAGCTTGAACATTTATTTACTAATTCTAATCTTTCCATCCCTGCTTTAAGTTTTTGTTTTTTGCTGATGTAAACCATTTTCCACTATTTCATTCACAAATATTTGATTTTATTTAGTTTTTAATTTATTAATAATTAGTAAAAAATTTTAATTTTGTCATCCAGATGTTAAAATTATTGTGTTTGAGGAAACAAGAAAGAATATTGAATAATATATAATCAAATCAAAATAGCGCTTCATAATGCAAAATTATTACAGTGAAACATCTAATCACTCAATCGGCAGATGTTCATTCTTCCGACTTATAAATAACTCAATAAGGATTAAATGAAATGTTTTCTTCATCTATGGAACACCTCACTTGCCCTCAGGGTGTCCAGTTCTTATTTTAAGACTGACATATGTGTGTGTGTTTGTGTGCTAACGCTTGTGTGAGCATGTGGACAAGCGTGTGTTCACCCGGTCAGCCAGGCTAAACATCCGTCCTAGGTCTATGTTTGGGATTACGGTATCAGTGCCATCTCATACGTCAGGACCCTCCAGCCAAAAAGCATTATCACTCATCCCTCAAGTTGCCGGAATCAAAACACGAGGACCCACAAGACCGGCTGAGATGGCCAAACGCTGTCTGCTCAGGATGAGTCAGTTCCCTGTTTAAACTGAAACATCATTGTTTAGTTTGAACCTAAAGATCCTGTATCTGATAGCCTGGCTATGATACAGTAGATAACATAAAAGATCGCCCTCATGTATCTTTGATAAGAGGGGTCTTTGGCAAGTGAAAATCTCAAAATCCAAATTCCCATTTTGTGAAAAATGTATTGAAATGTTTATCTGAAGCTAATACAAGGCTTCAGAGATCCAAATTAGTCAAACCAAGTAAAAATCTTTGAAAATATATCCTTTTTATTACAAATCCTCTTCTTCCCTTTTGGTAACATATCCCTCCACTGTCCAGCAAACAATTCTGTGCTAAAAGGAAAATACTTGCTTCATTTGACTAACTCAGCCTTCTGAAGCCTCATATTAGCTTCAGTTCATACTGTCTGACTTGCCCACCCTGAATGTCGCTCTCAGTTCA
Source organism: Scomber scombrus (assembly GCF_963691925.1). Classification (NCBI taxonomy): domain Eukaryota; kingdom Metazoa; phylum Chordata; class Actinopteri; order Scombriformes; family Scombridae; genus Scomber; species Scomber scombrus. The sequence goes on from NC_084973.1 coordinate 25,915,957, forward strand.
CAGACCATAAATTCCCTCTATAGATATAAATCTGAAAAAAAGGATCTGAAGTATGTAGTAAGAAAGTATAAAAGAAGGCTAAACAATTTCACAAAACAGCTGGACATAGTTGTTTTTTGCATCTGTTACTCAAACAGGCAAACTGCTGTGTTTGTTTGGGACTATTTTTAGCCATGGATTAATACACATTCAGTTTTGCATTTGTCTTTTTGTTGGGCCCTACAGTGAAAAGACATTGAAAAGGATGGACACACACACACACACACACACACACACACACACACACACACACACACACACACACACACACACACACACACACACACACACACACACACAAACGCATACACACAAACGCATACACACAAAATCAATTCAGGTTAAGAACTTCCCATAGACATCCAAGGTAGTATTACTCAGGGTTATGCTATTGGAGGTAGTCATCACATACATGCTATACATCCCACAAAAAACAATCAAATCAATCAATATTGGGAAAAAAATCTGCAGCACAGTCCATGCTGGGAACTTGTCTTTGAAGGCCCTACACATGGTAAACCCACACAGGTGAATTCACTTATTTTGGTTACATAATAAACATTCATTACACAATTCTTCACTTCAATTTGTGAGCAGTCTTCTTTGAAGCATTTGCACAAATGCAATTTGTCATCTATAAAATACAATGTGAACATTGTAAATTTTACACTCGAAGAAAATAGGGTGCAGTAAATAGAGTGACATCACATAATCATCAGCATACAGTAACTCTGACTCCTTTAAACTTTAGGTCTCATCAACCAAAATAACAAACACCTGTGAGGGTGTGCAGCACCTTTAATACTTGCTTAATTGTCTCATTTAATAACCTGCACTGGCTCTCATTATATCCACATGAAATGCAGTAAAAAGAACAACTTCTGACCTGAACCTTTGAGAATAAACAAAAAGATAAACGAACTTCTTGCTTGCTAAATCTGTGGGTTGTTGCACTTGCTTTCTCCCTCATGGTCAGCTTAAATAATACATATTCAATTTGTAGTGTTTTTGTTTCTGCTCCAGGTGTTATGATAAGTCATTGTTTTTCCAATGTGGAAAGTTATGGTGGCCTCAGAGGGACAGTTTCCACAGGCAATTCACCTCTAGCGCCTGAAGCTGTTTGAGTTCACACAGTTTTAGTGGACAGACGCAACAGCCTGTGATGATGCCTTGTCCACTTGGAGGTCCACTACCAGCCCTGGGCCTCAACCAACACACCTGCTGCAAAACTGATGTGTGTGTATGTGTGTAAGCACTTTGTGTCAGTGAGAGCGAGAAGGAGGTTGTGTGTGTGTGTGAGTGCACGCCTGTGTGTGTGTTTGTGTGTGTGTGTGTGTGTGTGTGTGTGTGTGTGTGTGCGTGTCAGAGATGGAGAGAGAGTGGGAGTCTGTGAGTGTGTGCTTATGGATATAAATGGCTTAAATGTTCTTATACGCTTTGTGCACAACTCTGTTTATTTCTGCATGTGTTCGAATGACGTCACCCACTCTGCCTAACCTCGAATAGACGCTCATGCAGTTGCGTCACAAAAATATCCTAGCAACCAAGTGTGGCACCACAATGGAGGTCCCTTTGAGAATTGACAAGTAAATAATGGCAACAAATAACTGCTAAATTTAAATCAGAGTGAGGAGAAAGAGGTACCTGAGTAATAAAGTTACATTTGGTGTTCGCTTCAGTATTTCATTTTTGCTAGTGGGACTTTAAAGTCAATTTACTCTTTTTTCTGGAGCTCTTCATCAAGCTCTGTGCTGACTTCAACTAATAAAACCCCGCAGAGGAGCTTGCATCCACCAGTCAATAATGAGGTTGACTGGTCAATAGTTACTATGTTTGTTCCTTGGAAAGTAGGGCAGGTATCTGAAACAGTGTCATAAGCCAAGCTAGTCTAGTGTAAACACTGTGCTGCCTCTGAATCCACACTGAAAAGGCTGTGGACTTAGTAAACTCTGCAGTTAGGAACAATAAATTAACAAATTAACTCGACACGTCACCTAACTAAAACAAACTGTTTTAATAGCCAACTAGCCAACAGGGCAGTGTAACAAGGCAACAGATGTTAATAACATTCAATTAGGCGCAAAAGCCATTTTATGTAAGTTACAGACTACAAACCACATGTGTTCATTCACATATTCCTACAGGCTGTGTGATGTAGAGGACAGCACAGTTTTATCTTGATACACTGATTGGTGCATGCGTGTATAAGCTTCCCATCTGGTTGCACCCCAGAAGCATCTTTTCAGAAAACTTTTTGGATCTTTATTTGTTTGCTCTCTGGTATTGACATGAAACATGAAACGGCCCATGTGTCCTAATGACACAGCAGATTTATACAGTTACTTAAACAATTAGCTGTTCATCATCAGTGTTGTCTAATAGTGTTGTCTGATTTAGCTTCCAGAGGGTGCTTTACGTCAGCTGAAAGTCCTCCGTAGTGTCAGATTGGCCTCACCACCAAAACCTGCTCTGTTTGTCGGTCAGTTTATTCGTCTGCACGCTCCGAGCCATTTGAGTTCTCCAACTGAGGAAGTCTCTACCGAGCCATAAGACCTCCAGGCATCATCTGTTCTTTCATCCCTCCTCCCTCTGTCTCACTGGCACACTTATACTGCCAGTCTAAAACACTCCGCTATAAGGCTGTGTAAAGATACTTGTTTCATCCAAGATAATTGCTATTTTTCTAGCGTGGTTATTACTATTGTAAGTTTATCACAGGGGTTTTGTGTCTATGTGGGTTACTTGTAACATGTTGTGTGTGTGTGTGTGTGTGTGTGTGTGTGTGTGTGTGTGTGTGTGTGTGTGTGTGTGTGTGTGTGTACTTTCTCATCAAAGATGACAGCACAATATTCTGCAAAAAGGCTGATCGGCGTGTAGCTGTTGCCATAGCAACTGTGCAACCTGGCTTTGTCTGTTGTTCATCAGAGTTTTTTTTTTCTTTCACACAGAGATCGAGAAAAAAAAAATAGCTCTCGTTTATATCCACCCCTCTCTTTGTTCGTTTCTTGATGCCACTCCAAACAAATACAGTACTTGCTGAGTTGTGTAATTTCACCTTTAGGAAAGTGTCATTAAAACACACGGATGAAAAAAAATGAGGACATGGCACACAACAGCTTGTAACATATAGCTCATATAACACTCATGTGCTATAATGCAGCACATTGTGCAGCAAACGCCCACACATTTTTTACAGTCCTGTTCACTTCTTCTGCTGCTCTGCACAGTCCACTCCATATACCATGATGTCAAGCTCTTATCTGGTTAAACAAGCTCCAGCTTCTCTTCGACACTTTGCTTTCTTGCATTGTTTTGTGCTTAATATTTCTTTCAGTCTTACGCTATTGATTATCTCTTGATGATACCGTCCCAGCTGTGCCATTGATTGCATTCAACCCTTTGATTGAAGCTTTTATTCAAACTGCTCAAGTGCGGGACTCTACCCATTGAGCTGTAGGATCTTGATGATTCTGATTATGACAAGAGTAGGTGTGGGTGATGACTTAGTGACGGTGCCAACAATGAGAATAATTAGAATTTACAAGGTTTTGTGTGTGTGTGTGTTGTATCTTTAATTGTCTCACGCTGCACTCTTTTTCTCTTTTACCTGCTGTAAAAAATGATCTTCCACGGGGAAAGAGCTTTGTTTGGCACTCAATCAATTACATGGAGAGGTATCTCAGTCGAACGTCAAATAAACTATATTCAGCATTAAATAGGCTCGTAGTCTCGAGTACTCTCTTTATCTATGCACACATTCCCACAAGCACCCCCTCTGTTTAAGCCACACACTAACAGAAACATATAACTCTTAATTTTTCAGTGTAGTTACATTTCTCTCTGTGACCCACACAAAAATACACAAACACACACGCAACCCCGTGGCCTTCTGTGTGTCATGTGACCGGCCAGTGGAGGAGGGAGAAGGAAGGCTACGGCTTAATTAGGCTGAGGCCAATCAGAGAAGATGGAGGAGGACACTGTTGTCTGGCGCCTAGGGGTTTCCAAGCTCCTGCGGGCTCATCTGTCTCACAAAACACACACATGCATACATGCACGTAGAGACTACGCTCCATAGTTTGCCTTGGTATGTTGATTTTGTCCTAAAGTTTTCGAATATTTTGAATATTTATCACCACACCACATTGTGTGTATTTGGTACTCTCCCCTGGACTGTCAAACTGCTATCAAATGGTGTTGCCTCTGGAGATGCTGAGTTTGAGATCTGTTTTGTTATTGCAAGTGTGTTACATGTGTACATATGAAGTTTGTATTCAACTGGGAATATAGAAGCTAGCAGGCTAGACTAGTAAGCTTTCATAGTGGAACACTAACCAGTTGGTTTGACTTAAAAAGTGCACACAACAAAATATAAATGGATGTCAGTTTTAACTTGAAACTGTAGCTTTTCATATTATTATTTTGCTCTCATGCCTCATAAGATATCATGACAACATCAAAATATAAGGATGACATGTTATGTTTTTGTTTTCATTACACAAGGAAAGTAGATATAGCATGTGATATGTCTCATGCTATCAGGCATGGCAATGAAATGTAACCCTGTAAAGCACTTTATATTTGTTTTTGAACTTCATGTTGATGTAGATGATGAGGGGCTTCATGATGGTTAAGGCAATATTAAAAAAAAAAAAAAAAAAAAAAGTGATTTATTTATGGATCCACAACATTTAAAGAATGACATGCTGAAGTGGTATTTCCAACATCCTCTCAAGATGTTAAATACAGACATAAAACACGTGAAATAAAATGAAACCATAGAGCTTAACCAGTGCAAACCAAACTGATAAATACACTACAGCTAAATACAACTAAAAAATGATTGATAGCGCAAATAAAATGTCATTAATTACCTGTCAGCTTAAAGACCATTCTTAAACTGCCAGGCAGGCCCAGATTCATCTTGCACACAAGCGCCACACACTCTAGTTTGTCCTGGGATGCCGTGCTGCATGTCTGAAAGGTTTCTGTCATTTCTCAAGCTTATCCCTTTTAAAAAAAAAAAAAAAAAACATGACTGGCATGTGTGTGAGTATACTATGACATATACCCACACCCTGTTGTGTGGTGAATGGTAGGAACATCAAAGACTGTCGTGGAAGACAGACAGCGACATCAACAGCGCACACAGAGGATGATAAACAGCCCTGACCACGCTGCTGACAAGTCCAATCATCTGCCAGTCGCCAACAAGGCCGACATGAAGCAGATGATGTCAGTTCCCCCTCTGTATTGAGTTATCAGAATGATTGAGTGTAATTGAGCGATGCATCGGAGTGCGTAGAAAAGACACCAAGCCTCTGGGGACTCTGGAGGAGGAGGAGGGAGGAAGGGCGTTTCAGGAACCAGGAAATGCTATACAGCATTGGGCCATGAGATTAGCGCTGTCATATGACTAATGATTACTCAGAGCCTGGTAATCAATTAATAGGTCTGATCAAGCCCTTCACCAGAAAACTGAGAGACACAAACATCAATTTTCTTATCTGCCGTAGATGTTCATCATTAATCCCAATCCAACACCAGTCATTGTTATAAAGAGGGAGATTTAAGAAAGTTACATAAATATTATTAAGAAGATTTTGGTCATTTAGATTTTTTTCTTTACGTCCATAACAAAACTCCCTTAATCAACAATATGCAGATTAATATTACATAAGAAAATAAACCAAAATAATAATAATTTCATCACATCAAGATGTATTTACTAATTTCTAATATTTGGGTCAGATTTACACAGATTTAAATTGCCATTTAAGCACAGCAAAATTGTAGTGTTGGTACATGAAAAACTATATCCCAGCATTTGGAAGTGCAGAAGGAAGTAGTTTATCAGGTTATTTTCAAGCCACTTCTTGAGCTAGGCTTGAAAAAGCACCTGAAAGGAGAACAAACCACTTTGTTATGCATTCACTTCTTGGAGGCGGAGCTGCTCTAGAAGTTTAGAGGGTTTTTTTCAGTTCAGTCAACACGAAACTGACTAGAGCTAAAAGGCAGTGATAATAATAATAACTTCAATTTATATAGCGCCTTTCACGATACCCAAGGTCGCTTTACAAGAGTGGGAGTAGGGGGGTAGGGGCAGGGTGGGGGTTTAGGGAGGGTAGGCAAGAGAGAAGAGGTGTGTTTTGAGGTGCTTTTGGAACTGTGTCAGAGAAGTGGCGGAACGGATAGGAGGGGGCAGGGTGTTCCAAAGGGTAGGGGCAATTGCACAGAAAGCCCTGTCACCAAAGGTCTTGAGTCTGGTGCGGGGAGTGGAGAGTAAGTCCTTGCTGGTGGAGCGCAGGGACCGTGACTGGGTGTACGGGTGGAGGAGGTCAGTGATGTACTTGGGTGCCACTGAGTGAAGTGATTTGTAGGTGAGGAGGGAGGATTTTGTAGTTGATGCGTTGTTTGATTGGCAGCCAGTGGAGTTTCTTGAGGATGGGGGTGATGTGCTGTGTGGGTTAACACCCTGGCAGCTGAGTTCTGGACGTACTGCAATCTGTCTAGGGCTTTGTTGGGCAGCCCAGACAGGACACCATTGCAGTAGTCCAGACGGGAGGTGAATGAGGGTTTCGGTGACTGAGTCGGTGAGTGACGGCCGGAGTCTTGAAATGTTATGGAGGTGAAAGAAGGCAGATTTGGTGATGCTCTGGATGTGGAAACTGAATGAGAGTGTGGGGTCCAGGATGACGCCCAGGTTCCGCACTTTGGGAGATGGGGAGGTGGGACAGCCGTCGATGACCAGGGTGAGGTCTCCAACCTTCCTGAGCAGTGGTGCGGGGGCCACCACCATGAGCTCTGTCTTGTTGGTGTTGAGTTTCAGAAGGTTGTTGGTCATCCAGGTTTTGATATCGTGCAGACAGTTGTTGAGTTGTATTGGTGGGAGTTGTGAGGAGGGCTTGGTGCTGACGTACAGTTGGGTGTCGTCTGCATAACAGTGGAAACTGAGTCCATGGTTGCGGATGATCTGACCGAGGGGGAGCAAATAGATGGTAAAGAGGAGGGGGCCAAGGACAGATCCCTGGGGGACGCCATGGTTAACTGTTGCAGTGGTGGAGTAGTAGCCTTGCAGAGTGATGTATTGTTTACGGTTGGAGAGGTAAGCCAAGAGAGAGCAGTGTCGGTAAGGCCAATGAGCTCAGAGAGACGGGAGAGCAGGATAGAGTGGGAAATGGTATCGGGAAATGATGTATTACTCAGCTCCTTCTTTGGACTTCAGGGGCTTGAAGTATTGTGGTACTTTGACTCTGATGATGCTTAATTCCACCAGTGTAAGTGCTTCTGCCTGTAGGGGATATCTCTCTCTGAAAAAATCTCATCTGGAGACTCAAATCCATAATCTACAAGGTTTCAAGATTCACTGTAGGCATCACATCAGTTAATCTTAATGTCTTTTCTGTTTCCATTCTAATAAAACCACATTATCAAAAGCCTGTGAATATGAACACTGACAGAGCTCATTTTGAGCTTGCAGAGAGTACACTCTTTGTAGCAATATTGTGAGATTTCCAGCTGTAACAGCTCAGATCTGTTTCTCCTCTCAGCCTCATTGAAGTGAACCTCTTCTGTCCTCTCATATCGATCTGAGTGTGCACCTCGGCCCACAGTTCCATTTGAGACATTTGATGCATGGAGGCTTCTAGGCCTTGTTTTTCTTTTGCTTCTCTTTCTGACTTTATCCTCCAAATTCCCTGATTTATTTTTCATCTACTTCACCCACACTCCCCCCCGATCCCCTCATCCTGGAATTCATTTCCATCTTAAAAACTCATGAACAAATTCTGCATAAAGCCCTTCACAAAATTACTCAATTATTACACAAATGACTCAACACTTTGCAGCACATTTTCAATAATATTTACATTGTTTTCTCTTTTAAAGCTGCATATTTGTTGAGTTAGCTGCTTTCTTCAAGACACACTCTGAAATGCATCAGTTTGCAAAAAAACAGTGACAGCCAAGAAGATGCAAAGAGGGGAAGTTGGGATAGTTTGCATTTATATGATTTTACAGTACAGAGTGAACACATAGATAGTCTGTCTTTGCAAAACCTACACATCTTTGGTATATGTGACATTCACCGCACTAACAAACCCGATCCATATTTTCTTTATATCATCATGAAACTGATATGGTTACTGCTTATTCTTCTCTGTTTTGTTGAGGTAAACTGCATTTATTAATTTCTAAACTGGCAACAATGTGACAGAATAAAACCTACATAGAGCCATAACATGCAGGGTCTCTACAAAAACTGAAATATAATATTAAGACAAAAACTGATCTCCATACAGGTCTGACCTGTGACTCTTCAGCATTTTTCAGCATTGCCCTTTTGTTATTGAAATATTGATGGCCTGCACATCATTAGAGCATGCTATTATCTCAATGCATATCCACCACATCCATCCGCCTTCACTGGCAACGCTGTGTAGGCTGCCATTCCCACCTGGTATTAAGAGGTTGCGCATAAATGTAGCGGTCTGTTCAGTCATAGCAATCACTAATGGACCAAGCGAAAGGTTTTTGTTGTGAAAACCTTTCTGAAGCGAGAGTTCCTCACAGTGGAATACAGATAGCACAAAAGTAGCCTTATCACAGGAAATATCTGCGTCCAAAACATGCAAACAATTCCATAGCAGATAGTTCAGACAGGACCTTGAAATTTTGACTACATTTTCAGCCCCATAAGCCTGAGACAATGCACCAGAGAGAACTGCCTCTCATTATATGTTATCTCACTGTGTTGTTGACTGATACTCTGGAAGCTACCATGTCTTTATATTACATTTTCATTCCTTTAATGTGTCAGTGTGTCTATCTGTCTATCCATCTATCCATCTAGACAATTAAGACAATGTCTCATTTATAGTGATTGGTTGACAATTAGTCATCAATAACTGTGTACGTGATATGTGAACAGCTGATTAAATCTGACACCAAAATGTCAGTTTGTTGCTGCAGTCAGTTCATTCTCTGAAAGCCATATGTGCTAAATGAATGTTTAATGTGAGACATTTAGTCAATTTTGAATGTTGAAAAAAAAAACATGTAAATGACCTTCCCTCCATATTTTCTCTCCAGACACTCTCTCAGTGCCTCGCTGGTCCCCACAGATTCCCCGAAGAGATCTGGGAAACTCGATAAAACACAGGTAGGACTACAGGAAAGTGTGTGGGTGAGTGTGTGACACACTCATCCATTGGTGATAGAATGCCAGGCCAATTAAACAAGGCCTCTTGCATAACTCATCTCAGTCCTCTTTTTTTCTCTTTGTCTCTCTTTCTCTCCCACCCTGCTTGACTCCAAATGCTATAGTGATCTAAAAAGTAAAACAATACCGTATTAGTTGTGAAATCTCAGCAACCTCCAGAACGTGGGTGTTTTGCCTGCTGAAACTCAGCGAGGTGGAAAGAGAAGCACTAAGCCTCATCATACCCAGCCAACCTGAGTGCGAATGCGAATGTAAAGCCATTATTTGAAGATTAAGGCAGATTTTAAGACAAATGTCATCATTCCATCCAACAGTGTCCTTGACGTGCCAATTTGCATTCTTCAAACGTGTGCCCTTGTTGGCCTCTTAAGATAAGTCCATTTACGTAGCTGCTATACAATGCTCCATGTTGGCTTTAAGGCCCCCTCTGTGTAAAAAGTCCACTTATGTATGCAGAATCTGCCCTTTATGTCACATCATCATTCATATTTGACAGCGGAGGCCACTAAAAAATCTGTCAGGGGAGCCACAGCTCCTCAATTGAGAGGAGCTATGGCTTAATAAAGAGATTTGGATTCTGTCAAACTACATTAGTCACCTGCCATCAGCCGGCCAGCCCCACTGCTGGCATTCAAGCATCATATCAGTAAATACAGCCAATAGTCGCATACATGCTCGTACCGCTCAGTCAGTCTGTGGAGGGAATTGGTTGATACTCTGGAGCACATTGTGGATTTGTTTGTTTGAGAAGTGGCCGGCTGGTGAAAGGCTGGTGCATACCTCAGAGCTTCCATCACTCAGACTGATTGTTGTATTGATGTAAACCCCATGGCCCCTCTCATGCGTTGCAGAACAACAAAGTAAACTGTTCATTCACACAGAGTTACCAAAGGATGAAAATAAAATGAGCCCAAATTAAATCAGCAGGTGATGGATATTATGAAGGTAAACACTTATACAGAAGTAGCTACTTCAGCCATCTCTTATCTTTGCGAAAAGGTTATGCAGTGAATATGAGGCTATTTTTGGCAAAAGCCGTCTGTCAGAATGAGAGAACGTTGTGATATGCAAAAGGTCAGAAGTAGTGCGCTTATGGTAGTCCGCAGCTCTTACATGTCATAAAGATGTGCGACAAGCAGAGAGTGATGTCTTGATTTTTTTGGCGTCCATAACTCTCTCTTTCTTCTTTTGCATGCAGGTTTTCCACAAAGTACTGGATGTCCCAGACATGCATAGTATGTGGAAAGGGAATGTTGTTTGGACTGAAATGTAAAAACTGCAAGTAGGTATCATGTTTCTAAGAAATCTTATTGTAGATTATGTCATTATGTCTGATCACCCATATTTACTGATAGCGCAATCATTATTTTATGAGCTTTAAAAAAAAAAAATGTTGTCATCTTTCTTTTTTAATTGTTTTTCTAGATTACACATGTTCATGAACTGTTTTGTCTTAATCTCACGGAATAAATGCTCAATTTTCATCTCTTGTTTATTTTTCTATGTGTTAATGCCCCTTGGTTTCATTACTGAGTAAATAAACTTAAATGACAACAACAACAACAAGACAAATGCTAATCAAATTTCTGGTTCATTTCATGCACTCCAGGCTGAAGTGCCACAACAAATGCACCAAAGAAGCCCCACCTTGCCATTTACTGATCATACAGCGAGGCGGACGAGAATCCCTCAAAGGTATTTTTATGTAACATGTCCCTTCTTGCTAAAGTCATCTGCATTTACATTAACACTGATATGTTTTCCTAAAGCTGATTATAATAAATAAATAAAGTTTTTGACAGTTATATAAGATAATTTTATGTCTCTAACCAAATAAGGTTTTTTTAGGTTTCATGAGCCACTAGTCTTATTATTCTATTATATGTGAATGAAGTGACCTAAGTCTGCTTTCTTTGTAATAAGATAATGGCAAAGTAAATTAATTAGAAACAAGCTAAACTATGTTGTGTTTTGTAGTTAGGGTAATATTGTCATTTCCAGTGTTACTTATTAACAAATTACAGTAAAGTGATTGTTTTTAATGGTTTAATAGTTTTTTAATATTTAAAAAAAAATATAATAAAAACATAATTTACTAATCCCAGTAACTCTCTTACTTCAGTATTTTAGGAAGCGGTTTGTTTGCCGTCATATCAGTAGTTTGACAGAGGGTTGAATGAGTAGATGAATAGATGTGCTGACATTCCGTGCACAGACGGGAGGTTTAGGGAAGAAGTTAGCATTTATACCGTATTCTTAGCTGTTAACTCGTCCATACCGTGGAATCAGCAGGGTGTTGTTCAGATATGGTTATAAACAGGACAGTCACTGGGGCTAAGTTAGCTGTTGATGTTCAGTAAATACCTCCAAACTGTAGTCTTTCTGCATGTTAAATCACTATGTCGTGTTTCATTTTTTTTTTTTTTTTCTGCACGTTAAATACAGAGGTGTTATTGTTGAGGTTTAAATGCATGCGTTTTATGGATCGTGGCTGATTAACAAATGTAATATTACAAGTAATGTAACTGCAACTTGATTATTTAAAAAAATGTATCAATTATATCTTTCAAGTATTTTCTCGATTAATCTATGAGTCATTTGGGCTATACAGTATCAGAAAATGGTGAAAAATGTGGATCACTCCAAAACTGAAGGGGACTTCCCCCAATGTCTTAGTTTGTTCCAACCAACAGTCCAAAACCCAAAGATACCAGAATATAATATAAAAAGCTGGAATGATAGACTTCTTTGTATTTTTTCCCCCTAAAAGTGACTAAACATTTTTAATCAATTATCAAAATGAGATTAATTTTATTTCAATCAACTGATCTATTCATTAGTAACATATTTTTAGTAAGTAATATGTCATTAGTAATTGCAATATTCAAGTAGCTTGTCCAAAATTGATTAATTCTAGCTAATAACTGAAGGTCATTTCTAATTCAACTCATGAGTAATAGTTTAAAAAAGGTGTGTGCTTTTATTTAGGCCCTGGATAAGAAATGAGTGGGTTAGGATCAGAACTAGGTTTTAAACCTAGCTGTATTCTGTCTTCATGATTATTCATATATTTTAATATCTCTGAGTCTTTATTAGAGGTAGTGAAAAGACAATATTTCTCAGTAAAAGAGTTAAAAAGGCTTAGCTGGTTTAAGCAGATAGGTTATCTGCTGATTAATTAAGCCACATAGTGCATATCGCAGTCACATTTGTCAAAGCCATTTCTTACTGACAGACAGCAATGAAAAAATTCCGATTATCTGCTATCAGAATTGAGATTCTTTTGTCCTTTCTCTCTTTCTCTGCCCCCCCCCCCCCCTCCCATTTTCTCTCAAACAAGATCACCAAGGGACGACTCAAGGTAAAGAACACTAATTAGACTTTTTCTACACCGTTTTATTGAAATAGAGTGACAGTTTCTTAATGACTTAGTTTGCTTAAGGAAACTTTTTTCAAAGTGTCGGCATACGATAATAAATGGCCAGTGTTCAAGAAAGGGCAATCTGTTCATTTTTCACATTAAGCAGGGTCTGATAAAGAATTTCCCCTAATTTTCTGAAAACTATTAGGCAAGTATTGTTTAATTTCGGTCTCCCACTGTGCTTCATTATTCCTCTGTGCTTTTTTTCTTGTAGTAGCTCGTCTGGTAAGGACCGAATCAGTGCCATGTGACATCAACAACCCGCTCAGGTACACAGACCTGCACATCAGTCAGACTCTCCCCAAAACCAACAAAATCAACAAGGTAAGTGTTAAAAGCATTCCATGTATTACAAATTGTGTCTAACCTTGTCCTACAATATCACATTTCTTGCACTTTTGGGGGGGTTGTAAATGGTTATGAGTCACTGTGTCATTCCCAGGGGATCATTAAGCCGTATGAAAATATCTTCGGCAGTATTGATGTTTACACAGATGGATTTGTTTTCATACATTGAATATTTTTTCTGCCGGCACATTTAACAACTTCTGCTCAGTTCCAGAGGAAAAAGTTTTCCTTTGGGTAACACCGTGATGGAAATCTTATAAACCAAACGTGTGTAAAGAATGAAAGCATGGGAGTTTAAAAATGTATACATACAACAACTAAGACCTTTCCAAATGCCAAAAATAATCAGATAATGTGGAAATAATGTGAGAGGACCTGATGTTTTATTACTGTACACAGTGCAAACTCTTTGACCCAGCAGGTACTTTCCAACTATTTTGGCACCGTGTCTAAAAAGACTTCATGACAGCAGCAAAACACAATGTTTACATGTTTTGCATTAGATATAAATGAGCAGTCCTGCATTTAAAATCTAGGTATCTAAGTATGAAACTAAATGTTGTTGTTTTGCAAAAAAAACAGCCTGTGACTAATCTATTAAATACACAGTCAACGCATAAACAGCATTTAGTTGTTGTAGCTGGTTGAGGTGAAGCTAGTTTGAACTGCGTTGTAAGGGTCACAAGATTAATCTGAGGGGTCATGAGATGATGGAGATTAAGAGGAAACATAGTTCTGCTCCATAAATTTGGATTAATATACAGAACTTTTCTTTAATCTTTAATTGTTTTTGTGAAATGAAGAAATTCAGTTCACATAAGTCATGAAAGACACAAAACATTATTAAAGGGTTTAAAAGGTTCAATACACTATCAAATTAAAATAAACTAAAGTAGCAAAAGACAGTTAAAACAAAACAAAAATCATGTAGTCATAAGGTTGGAAGGTTTATAAACATCTGGTCATCCTTGTATGAAAGATGCTGTCAGCATTCAGGAGAGACTCCTATTGCTAAAATGATTTTAGAGAGTATGGTGATGAAGATACCTCTCCCTCCACTCTGATCTGGATGCATGTAACCTGGAACAGGGTCTCTGTGGGGCTCATTGGACTGGATCTGGAGTTCAGTTTTTGTCTGGGGCTCACTGTCATGAACACAGGAGTTGTTGATGGCAAAAGCAGCCCCAAAAGTGAACTGCTTCATATTTTCACAGTAGCAAGATGATTGATTAAAAGAGGTCATGGTAAGATCAGTTTAAGTGAACAGCTGGAACATCCCAACACTTGGATGTTAGAGCATCCTTGAATGTACCACTGATAGAAGTTTTGAAAACACTTCTTGTTAACAGCTGCGGTACAGCACAATGATAACATAACTTCATATCCATATATATATATTGTAGGATAATGAATGAAAACCAAGTACTGCCTTGAAGGTAGTCAATCAATCTAGAAACGTTTGGTATGATTCAGAAAGAGGCCAACAATAGAGTGCAAGTTTTTATAATCAGTGAAATAAAACTTGCAAAAACCACCAGTATTGACTTTCAATGTAAAGCCTTTGTTAACCCTTCTCTTTTTTTGTCTCTTCTCAGGATCACATCCCGGTCCCGTACCAACCAGACTCCAGCAGTAATCCCTCATCCACCACATCCTCCACCCCGTCTTCTCCGGCCCCACCCCTGCCTAGCAGTGCCACGCCCCCCTCACCACTACACCCCTCCCCACAGTCAGCGCGGCAACAGAAACAGTTCAACTTGACAGGTATTATGGGTCGATCCCATTAGACAGGGTTGTGACGCATTCAGGCTGCAACACGGCTGCTAGGGTCTTGAAAACGTGTGTGCTGAAAACAACAGTACGCAAGGTATACCTGACTCAGACGTGTAGTGACTCTGCTAAAAGCCTGTAAATAGATGGAGCATAAAAGCTTTGCGTTCAAAGAGTTGAAAATTAATTAGTAGTGTGAAATACCTTTGTGTGAATTACACATTTGCTCAGTGAAGTAAAATTGTTTTATATAAACTAATTTGAGTTTAAATACTGAACCAATAAATAAGATTGGCAGCTTCACACAGCCTCAGATCAAACTCCAACTCTCCTTTTTTTCTCTTTCTGCAGCCTCCAGTTATTTCAAATACAAACAACAGTTCATCTTTCCAGGTGAGTGCCTCATATTTGATCATTACACCTACATATAACGCACTGCAACCAGCCCAGGATGAGTAAGGAGAAGGTGAGCTCTTTTGATGTCGGCAGTGATTTTCATCTCCTCAACCTGGCCTCCTTTAAACTTTCAGCCACCAACACCCCTCATTACTTCACTCATTTGGTCATCCTAATGATTTGTCAGTGCCCAGACCCTTTGCTTTTGCCCACAGTGGTAAGCCCACAGTATTTGCCTATTTGGCAGGCAACATGTAGTGGTATGAGGAAAAAAGGATGAGCGGTAATTGAGGTCTGGGAAGACAGGGTTTTGGAAATGCATAAATCTAGAAGATAAGGCGCTATCCACGTTCTGATTATTGTTGCCACACACATACTTTTGTCTGTTTTTCAGCTACATTTCATGAGGTACCTTAATGAGCTGCAAAACAACACGGTCAATTACTACCACTCATGACCACTGTTAGTCACATCTTATACTAATCTAAAACCATTATGCTGTAAATGGAACGAACGCTGCATCCACATCTTTTCAAATTTACTGTAAATGCTTGCTGTTGTCTAGAAAACAAAACAAACCAACAATAAAACGTTTACATAAGCCTCCTACGGGCAATTACAGTATAATTTCAAAAATATTAATTCAATGTCTTTACACAAGTGCTCATTTTTAGTGTCATTATAGGGGCATTGGGCTATCTGTATATATATGTTTTTTGTAGAAAATAGGAATACCCTGCAAAGTTATCAGTCTGTCACAGGGATCACAGACAGACTAACTGGCTCAGTTTCACACCATTGGGCAATTTAGAGCTTTCAATCCTCCTGGCTTTCAGATCTTTGGAGTAAATCCATGCAAACACCCATGCAGGATCCGCGCAGAAAACGGTCGAAAAACAAAACCAGGTCCTTCTTGCTGTGAGCGGTGCCAGCTACTAATGCACCGTGCCACAAAGGGAATGTTTTTTTGTGGCTCCCACTTTGTGTCACAAATTGTCAGATTGTGCCAGCACAGGCAACAAGCGTGGCAGTGAGTGAATCCTGTAATGTCTTTCAGAGGCAGATAGAACACAAAAGCTGACCGTACACCGTCTTAATGATGAAGACATGTGTTTCCAAAGGATTAAACCTCCCCTCTTTCTTCCAATGACATGACGTTGTATTATTTATATGCATCCTTTTGTGAGATTTGTTTGGCTTTTTGAAACATGAACAGGCTGAAAAGTGACATCACATTACTGTGTATGAACACATACAGTACATTATGTCTCTCTGCACCCCCTATTCCTCCAACCCCATTCCCACCATGACAACATTTTTACAGTGACTGATTTCTATCCAAAGTATATCAAGAAAAATATACAAGCAGTCAGTGTGAAGAAAACATGCACATCTTTCTGGTCCAAGAAAATTGTAGTTTATTCCTGCTCACAAGGAGTGCTGTCGAACATTTACTCTGTACCTCTACATTGTACTTTCTTTCTAAATTTAGTCCTTGGGAAGCATAAAAAAACATACAACCACTGAGGACTCTCAAGAGAATATTGTCATCACTGCCACATAGAGTTAACATTTTCTTTTCTGCATTTTTTTTCTCTCAATGTACATCAAGTTAAATGCCGCAATTCCGGCACACAGTCGTCACTACGTTTATAGAAAATGGAACATTTATATTTGTTACGTCAGCCAACAAATTCATCACAAATTTCCTATAAGGTGAATTTGATGAAGGAGCCTATCTAAAATGTGGAATTTTCAGTACAGTTTTCAACAACAAATGCACAAGCTGACCAATCACAGTCCCAGCAGCCTCCTTGGAGCATCTTCATTGTTACATTTCTGAGGGCGTGGAACTCAGCTGCAGTATGATGTAGTCTACAGCCATCACCCCTTAACATCTATCCTACAGCTGTTACCATTCTGTTTCTAAAACATGGAAAGCAATATATGCAAAAAAACCAACTAAATACAACTCTGTTCTAATTTGATGGTATGATATTTTATGACTAATTCCCCAGATGTTGCTCCAGAGGCTCCTCCCAGCAGAGCACCACAGGTCATCCTGCATCCTGTCCTGTCTGAACCAGGGTGAGTAGCTAGTAGCTATTTCAGAAGTAATTTAGCAAAAACATATGAGTGCCTTTAAAGAAATTAAGTAAAGTAAGTTCTTCCAATGTTCATCAGCTCCATCTCGCCTCTCAGTTATCTTCCTTTCATCTGCATGCTCCCTCGTTTCCTCCTCTCAGTGGCGGCTGGTCAGAGGCCAAGTCAAACTTATTGGAGCACAGATATTTGGGTGACAATTTCAATGTGAAGGCCGACATGATGAATACTCAGAGACTAATGTTAGCATGGCCTTTACTTCACGCTACACTTGGGATGCCAACTGGATTTCCACTTGCTCTTTGAGGAAGCCAGTGGTCACGGGAAAATAACCGGAAGAGGAGGAGGAGGGATGAGATGCCTTTCGACCCAGATGTTAATCAGATTAGGATCTCAATCTATCACAAGAAACCGGGCAAGAGAGACTATCTATAGGCGTATGGTCAATTGTGATTAAATATGGGTTGTACCCATAGATTTTAATGGATTAATCAATAGCAAATAATGCCAGAGTTAATTGTATTTTCAAAATATCAACATGATCTTGAAAAGGTCCACCATAAAGGGAGGCAAACTGTTTTTTAAATGAAGGTACATGGCTCTAGTGATGTATTTGGATTTTTATTTTAAAAAAGAAGCTGTATCTGATGTCATGCCACAGCTCAGTAGCAGCTGTCAGCTTTAAGATAAAAGATAGAAAGTGATGTCTGTAAATAATAAGAATCAGAAGAGAATATAAGACGGTGTGCATACATCACAGCAAGCTCTGCATGTATTTGAGAATAGAAAGGGATTGTCTGACGTTCAGTGCTACACTCATTACCATAACCATTATGATGTAAACTAAAGATTATGGAGTTATTTGCTTTATGTTCAGATTGTAGTCAGCCATTAAGCAATAGAGCTGTACTTCCAGTGTGGCACAAGGTGTGACAAATCCATGAATACAAAAATGTGAAAGTAGGAAAACAAAACAGATTATCAGACCAAGGCAGGCAGAAAACTGTCCTGTAAATACACGATGCAGCTGATTGAGAATGAGGTCCAGCTTGGTAGGTGGTTGACTGAGTCATGTGATCTCCTGAGGAGGAAATTCCGTAAAGAGAAGATTACATCATTTTCATTGGAATATAGCAAGGGTTTGTGTATATGAACATATCAAGTTCTGATGTTGACCAATAAGGGAACATGTTCTAATGTATTGGGGGACCCAGACAAAATAATTTTGAGAAGGACCCAGATTTTACCCACAGGCACTTATTTTAAAAATGGGTATCTACTACTATTTGGGCAATTAAAATGACTTACAGGAATACCTTTTTTACGTGCATATTTTTCAAGCTAAAGTCCAATCTTTATGGTATGAATTAAATGCAATGCAGATGTGTTTCTTAGCTAAATAGGGCTGCCTCCACTAAGGACTAAAATGCCCAAAACCATCTACTTAAAGAGACAAAGACTCCCCTCTGAGCTGAAAAAAAAGTCAAATCAGTTCTCCGATGGAAGTTTGTTCAGATAATTGAATTTCTGGATTTTAAGAGATTTTTTACTTGTGTACTTCAGGCTGTAAAGTTAGATACTTAAACAATTCCTGTGAGGGATATTTGAGAAGTTGTCTTCTACTAAATTTTGCCTGCATTGTAATTGGATTGTGAACTTGTTAAACGATGGCATGTTGTAGTTCAAGGAACGCAATACCATGGATGGGCGTTATTAATTTTGAAATCCCTTTTTTCTGTGGGAAGACTTGTTAGCTGCTTGTACTTCTTCTAATATTCAGGTTTTGTTTGAGCTAACAGTAGGCGGTGGAGTTAGGCAAAAATTCAACTCTTTAGGTTAACTTTTTTCTTAAGAATGTGACTACTCCATATGGATTGCATTAATACATGACTGAGATCTGCTCACAATGAGTTCTGCGTACATTTACAGCTCACATTGACATACATTTTTTCTTATCCAGATAGGATATCCACATTGCGTGTTAATATCATGCAGTCTGTGAAAAGAGGTGAAAACACACAATAAAGAGACATTCTAGACATGGCCAGTTTCAACATTTCACTATTTCTCCTTCTCTCTCACTGTCTCACTCTCTCTCTGCCTTTTGACAAAGGTGAATATATTAGTACAGTTATGAAACCCATGTTCTTCTGATTTAATTAATGCTATTGTCCCTCCTTTCCAACATCTTTGTATGCTCTTGCAGTAGATTTCTCCAGCCGTAATGGCCTCATCCTAGGGTTAATGAGGGCCAGTCTCAGACCCCAACACCCGGCAGGATTCCCTCATTAGAGCAGAGATTGAACCGGTTGTAGGAGCCCTTGGCGCCACAGGAATCACATATTATTTTATAAGCTGCTTCACCTGTGGTCCTTGCCCAGAGCCCAGGATTTCTTTGCGAACCACTGTTAATATACCACGGAGAGCTTATGAGAGGTTACACGCTGATGCTACACAGCCAGTTATGTGGACGGAGGAGGATGAGTTGAAGAGGAGAAGTGGGTTCATTATTGTCGTGCCATTGGCACCCACGGTGTAGGTGACAGTGTACATGCTGGGGTCAGAAATTAATGGGGACTCAGGGCAAAAACGTACTTGAAAGTCTATAAAATGACTGAAATTAAAAATTAGGGTCAGAAAATGTCACAAGTAATTAGAAGGGCTCTTTCTAATATTTCATCCTGTTCACATTTTTATTCATTTATCTGTCAAATAGTCTTGATAAGAATGTACTTCTGCTTGCTGCAAACGACTGCAGGTGGTCTGTTTCAGTCTGTGGTGTGGGGATTATTTTGAGTGTGATCTCGATGAGGAAAGTTTAGTGATTTTTAAAAAATGTATTAGCAAAAAATAAACAAATATTTAAAAGAAACATTTAAAAAACAAATTAATGAAGAGGGGCAAAATGACATTTAAGAGATAGTATCAGTTATATGACTGAAAGAAGACCTACTTTACTTATAGTGTTTTCTCAATGACTTTCTATGTACATTTATCTATTTTTGCTTTCAGGAATGAAACAAACCCTTTGCTCCAAATCGAAGTTGAACCTACATCAGATGTGAGTCAATCTTCTTTTTTCCCTTATCTAAATGTGATCTCTGTATTGCTTTTGATTGCAAGAAATGCAGGTATTTTTATTCATATGTTATTTTACTGGACTTCCATGACATTTTCGTCTGGAGTAGCACTGTGAAATTACTCTGGAAAGCCAATGAAGACAAACTGCAACTCTCACCATCACTTGTAGCAGTCATTTGTGTTGTTGTCTCATTTACTATAATTAGGCTCAGCTCTCTGAGGAGCCTCCAGGTAAGTTATGCGGCAAAAGCAGCACGAAGGGAAAGACGTAGCTTCACTGATCATCATCGCTGTTTCTGTAACAATGATATATTTTGAGAAAATGTGATGCAGATTGCCTTGAATAATATTCCAGTCGGCATCTTCGAATGGGTCATTTTCACTCCTGCGGTACATTATATTTAAAATCAAATCAGAATAAATCAGCCAGTTTTTCCCTCTGGCTGTTTTCCTTTTTCATAACTCTCTATTTTTTTTATTGGTAATTGCCTGAACAGCAGTCAATATTTCAAACACATGCAGCCTGAAAATTATACACCATTTGATGTAATGTTTGTATGTTTAAGATGGTTTTAAGATTTTTTTAATACAACACATTAGTGATTGCATGTTTCTTGACATCAAATGCTTGTATCTCTATACCTATAACTCAAATTTACTTTCACTCGTATGAAGATTTTTTTCTTCATATTTTCTGCTATGCAACAATGAAATGAACCAAAATAATAATAATAAAATATATAACCATTAAATATATGATTAAATGATATGACAAAATTAGGTATTACAATGAATGCATAATCAACTTCTTTATGTGCGTTCACCTCTAAAACTCCCTCTTAATGTTTTTCAGAAGAGATTTATGCAGATTTGATCCTCCATTTGACATCTTGGTAGAATATTTTGCCACCTCTTTGTGCTGCATATGGACATTTTTAATCACCACAGTTTCAAAGGTGTAAAGCTAGGGGTGTAAACAAATATTTTTTTTTCTTTTCTAATGTCAAGAAATCTTTTTAGAAGTCATATAAGAAGGCGCTCCCACTTTTCTTATAATCATCAAATTCAGACATTTTCTTCTATTATCCAGGTGGCTGCACAGTGTCTGTTTTTCTGATGCAAATTTGCCAGCATAAAAAAACAAGCAACTAAAAACACCAAGGTATACTTGAGTTCAATACTCAATACCTTCTTCATCAGTTTTCACCAGATTAGTTTTGCAGGTTGGAATAAAGCTTGACTGATATGGTGTTATTTTTGCTCCATGATGTTATGTGGAAGTCTGGCACCTTTCATGACTCGACACAAGACAGAAACTGAGGCGCTGAAGGAACCATCTCAAAAGTGCATGCAAATGCACAACGGACGTTTGTCAGATTTTTGTCAGTAGCTTTTTTTTTTTTTCTTCTTTGTTTTCATAGACACGTCATACCAACTTTACGTCATCTGGTCCTCCTCACATCACAAACACAACCTTCAGTTTGTGAAGAAAACCAATGCAATATGACCTAATGCATATCCCACATCTTCCTGATTGATTTAGTTTCTCTTTATGAAGGTGGTGTTTAAATACAAATTTTACATGGTTAATATATCATGTTTGTGTATCTTGTTGGCATATAGACTTATTAATGTATCTATAAGGAATATAAATGACAGTACCAAAAACTATTTAGTGCAGAAAATGAATCAGACTCAATTCTGGCAACTTAAATCTGGCTACAGGTACTTTTGTGAACAGAAGCAGATACAAATATTAGCTTTGTGTTATACCAATAATCGATACCAAAGGACATATTTATCCTTATTGCAGAATGAAGAGGGCAACGACGAGGACTCTGGCGATGAGTTTGAGGAGATGAATCTGTCGCTTCTCTCGGCCCGCAACTTCCCGCGCAAGGCCAGCCAGACCAGCATCTTTCTGCAGGAGTGGGACATCCCATTTGAGCAGCTGGAAATCGGGGAGATGATCGGTAAGGGACGCTTCGGCAAGGTTTTCCACGGACGCTGGCACGGCGAGGTGGCCATCCGCTTGATTGACATCGAGCGTGACAACGAGGACCAGCTCAAGGCCTTCAAGCGTGAGGTGATGGCCTACCGAAACACTCGCCATGAGAATGTGGTGCTGTTTATGGGGGCCTGCATGAGTCCACCACATCTGGCCATCATCACAAGGTAAGGCTAAACTTGTAACAAGCCGTATTTTACAGACAGCTGGAGAAAACCAAACTCACAAGTGTTATAGATTGAACTTGTTGTGTTGTTACTACTTTTAAATTCTCCGTGTGGAGTTCTTTACTATTAATAATGCTATAAAGCAATGTTTTCCGTGTGGGACTGTTTTTAAAAAATTCTGCCGAAGGATGCACATGTGCATGCTATTGACATCTTGCTGTTGGTTTCACACTATAATGGTGATTAATAATTTGTGGTGGTAACATGCTAACAAATTTAGCCATGTGTCATTGAGGCAGCTAAGAAGAAGACTGCCAGCAAATAACTGTGGATGTAAACAATGCACAATATTAAAAACATCTTGCCAGACTGAATGAAATGCACTCAACATGTTAATTAAATCCAAACACATAATGTATCTAAAAAAGATAATTTATAGAAATAG
This sequence comes from Scomber scombrus, assembly GCF_963691925.1. NCBI lineage: Eukaryota > Metazoa > Chordata > Actinopteri > Scombriformes > Scombridae > Scomber > Scomber scombrus. Next base: position 25,938,955 of record NC_084973.1, read on the forward strand.
TAATTTATGAGTTTGGTTAAATGTATCCTTCTGATGATTTAAACACTTTCATATGATGTGTAGGGAATAAGTGCTAGGACAAAAAAAACCCATTGGATTATGTGAACATTCTACAGTGTGAGAGTGGATATAATGCACATTAATAAATGTATACATAATATATCTTTATGCATCTTAATGAATAAAAAACATTGTAATCTCACAAATATCAGTATGGCAACAGTATAAAAAACCCAAATTAAATCAAATGTATTTGAAATATATAAAACTCAAGAGGATAAAGGAATCTACATTTGTATATATGAAAATGCATCAAGTGTGGGTAAGGCCCAACATAATGTGTTTTGGCCTTGAGGGTACAGCTATAACCTTGGTGTGCTTTCATACAGAAAAGCGTTGCAAGCTTTTGAAACATTTATGTATATTAGCAAACACTTTGGCATAGGTAAGATGTGAGAAAAGGGTGTGGGGGGCTCTTTCATGGCAATACTGCTCTGCACTGCACTGTGAGCACTGTACATTATATTTGTTCCTCCTTTGTTCTTCTTACAGTTCATATTACAGCACTGGAGTCTATGGTGTTTTCTGCTGCTGCACCCTGAGTGGTCACTCAGTGGTGAGGCAGCTTTTTGGCATCTGCATGGCCTCCAAGCCAGAGGTCCTTCTCTCATGGGATTCATTTTAGATCAGCCACATATATGCCCCCCCCCCCCCCCCCCCCCCCCTCTGGGACAATTGGTTTTAAGTGGCTGACAATTAAGCGTGCAGAGGTTATGATTAGAACAGGCTGTTGTTGAATGGGTGAACCACCCACACCTCGCAGCTCTGTTGTATTTGTCTTGACTATAATCTAACAGGAGATAATATGAAGGGAGACTTAGCTGCTATGTTACCCGCAGACCCGACTGTAGTCTTGTATATAACTATCACACATAATTAACAATTGTAATTATTTTTCAGGATTAGTGTTTGTATTTTCTTGCAGTGAGTATTGTCCTCAGTTCAACACAAGAAACAAAAGGCTGTGTTCTTGTTAAACATCATAACAATTAATTAGTAGAGCTAATAAATGTTCGAAAAGAAACTCTTCAGATACTTACCACTCTCCCACTGCCATCATCACAGGCTGTGAACAGGGGAGAAGGAAGTTTCTTTGTTTCTTCTCTTGTCTTTATTTTTTTCTCAAGAAAGAAAAATAGAAAAGAGAAGAAAGATAGGAATTTAAAATGCCTCAGGAAACAAAGTTAATTGTAATAATTTGACTCCATTCTCATCATATTCAATGTGCCAAACATTTTTTAAAATAGCTGATTGACTGATTGATTGAGATGCGTGATTGCAGTTGATGCCAGTTAAAACTGTTTTTGGGAACTGACAGATGAGCTGCTTGTTTCTCAGAAATCCTCAGTACTGATTGCTGAAAATAAAAGTAAATGTCATTGCAACAGGTGGCTTTGTTCTCAGCAAATATTCTGCCTTTCCCAATATGGACTTCTTAAAAAAAAGGAAACTAAAACATGAAATCTTGATCATACACTAAGAGCTCTTTACTACACATTGCAAAATGACAAACATGTAAAATTAAACCTAATTGAGCTCCATTGGTTGATTAAGGATGAGGGTTTTCAGGCTGCATTAGTGGAAACATAAATATCGATTGTTTCTTTTTTTCTTCGATTGTTCTATTTGTCATGAGTCACTTTGCATTGATTTAGTCAAGCATACAGAACATAGGGTCATCTCTGATGCTGGGTTATTTATCTAGGGATATGGCATAATTACTCCGACTCCGGAGGTGACTTTCAGAGTGTTGAGGTGGCTTCATTATCTTTACATCAGCTGAGTTCCATAAAAAGCTGCTCCCTTTTTCCCGAGCGTGGCCTATACACATCCTGTTTGTCTGAGGTATAGCGGTAATTGTTGTCATGAAACTTGTTGAAAAGAGCCCGAGGGAGAGAGCTATTAAAAATGCGGCTGTCAGGTTGCTGTTGAGAATGAATATGCATGAACTGTTGGCTTCAGGTCCTTTGCTGGTCACCTGTGTGGCACAGTTGGGGTTGAGGGCTTCAGGTGTGAGGCAGGGGGTGGTTGTATAGCTGCCTATCAATACGCTGTTGTGATGGCACCCCTCCAGAAATGTGACACCACCTCCATGAACTGCAGTGTAACAGCTTCACCCAGACACTGAGTGGGCACGTTTCAGCTCAGACTGATGACATTTTATGCTCCAACAACATTTCAAACTGCAGTAACTGCAGTGAGCTGAAGAGTAATCCAATGTTTTTCTTAAAAGTAGGAGAAATAATGCAGACAAAAAAAGATGTGAGTGGTTCAAGAAACAGATGGAGCAAGGTGTGTGAACTGAGATGATAAAACACATAAAAGACATCTTGTGTATTTAAAAAATATTAATATTTGAAAAGTTAAATCACTGGAGGCTGTCATTTGGGGGCCCACAATTTTAGTCATAGACTGTTTCCAGCTGATCTGTGGTATGCATTGTGTAAACTATGTTGTATAGACTATAAACAATGTGTAATGTGTCAGCAATGTGTTAAAGTGTAGAATATAGTAGAACATTTGTGACCGTTTAGCAAAAGAATTACAAAAATGTTACAAAACTGGTGCCAACATGGCTGCAAAGCCACCATCACCGGCAGTTTAGTATGAATAAAATCCACTGAAACGTATAAATCATGCCTTAAATTATGGCTAGTTTAGTTTGTGAACATGGTAAAAATGGCCAATTTAAGCTACTTTTTCACTTATCATGTGTATCTTATGTACAGTGCTTCCCATTCTGCTGACATGGAGTGGAGGCAGCATTACTAAGAAAACAAAAGAGATAAAATATCTAACAGATTTGTGAACTGACAGAAACATTCAGGCCCAGCTTGATGCCACATCAGATCCTAACAGGGTAGTAGAGGAAGAGTTCTTTTTTTCTTTTTTTTTAACACCTGTTGTGGTTTTGTGTTCCAAACAACATTATTATTTCTTTGAATTTTTGGTAAACGCCTGCACATTGATGAGTAAAGCATTAGAGAAAAGGACTACAGATTGGAACAAGAGTGTAAAGGCAGACCAGTGAGGTTAATGAGAGGTTTGCCAAAGTTTGGTTACAACAAAAAAAAAATGTGCAAGGTGTGAAAATTGGTAATATAGTTTCCATGGGAGATAAGTTTGATCATCACAGTTATTAGTCAGCTGATCAGTAAATAGGCACAAAAGCTAACTTCTTCTTTGGTTGTCTTATAAAGTTCATCAAACCATATGGCTTTAATCAAATTATTGTTAAACTATGATAATCCTTTCATCTTCTAATCCCTTAATTGTCTCTATCTGTCTCTCAGCTTGTGTAAAGGAAGGACACTTTATTCTGTGGTGCGGGATGCCAAGGTTGTGCTGGATGTTAACAAGACACGACAGATTGCACAAGAGATGGTCAAGGTAAAACAACTCAGCTCTGATTCTCCAGAACACTTCAGTGGTAAGAATGATTTTACAGAAAAAGTCACATCTCTCTCTGTCCTCAGGGGATGGGCTACCTCCATGCTAAAGGGATATTACACAAAGACATGAAGTCCAAGAATGTTTTTTATGACAACGGCAAAATCGTCATCACCGATTTTGGACTCTTCACCATCTCTGGGGTTCTGCAGGCTGGCAGGTAATTATGTTCAATCCACATGAGAGACATGAGCATTTTTTAAAGCATGTACAACACAAGGATTTGCTTTCGAGACAGATAGACATTATTATAATACTATGAAGTAATATAAACTATTATAACCACACAGATTTAATCTTGTGTCAGCTTTTCTGCTCAGATGCATTTTTGCTGTGGTGGTGACTGGCTGCTATCCTCGCTGTTGCTCTTCAAAACAAATATATATAACAGCAAGGGGAAATTAATAACATCTTCCTTTCAACAGGAAACAACACTGAATAGGGGTAATGAGATAAACATAGTTTGTGCAAAATGTATCACAAACTCCAGTTATACAATTTAAGTCCCTGCTTTTGTATGCAATATTTAGTCTGTGTTATTAGTGTAACGTTTGTAGAGATGTAAGCCCAAAATGCAGACTTAGTTATTAACTTGACTTTATAAATCATCAGGCATTGGAATTTGCAACATACATAACACAGAATAATTTTGTGATATTTTGTGATACTGCTGAAAAAGAAGGGCCTCTGATTCTGAGCAGTTCACTTTATATCCCGTAAAAGGAGACAATAAGAAGTCTCTTGATTGACGGTTGTAATTAAGAAAGAAACAAGATAATACTTAATGCATACAATGAACATACAATGCATACAATGTTTTCATCCTCTCTTATAGCAATAGCCAAAGGTTCAAAGGCCAGAATAAACAGCAAAGTGTGAATAGGGCATCCCCTCTTTAGAGTACGAATTAGAGTTAAAGCTGGGGGTGTGCACATAATTTACGACTGTGGTCAAGTAACTTAAACTGATGTAAATTCTGTGAAAACTGTCTTCAGTGATAAAGAGAAATATAAATGGCAGTAACCAGGTCAAGGATTGGCAGAAAAATTGAGTAGTGATTGAATAAAGCTGACACCTCAGACAGTACGAAGAGAAATGTTCTCTGCTAGCGATCCAAAGTTATACATTTTCTCTCTCTCCTTGAACAAATAGAGTATATTTTCATCATATCCAGTCATAACTGAGCCCACCAGTAATCACATATTGTATCCACTCAAGAGTGGCCTCATGAGGCACAGACTACCATCCATTTTGGCCTGATGATGAAAAGATACAGGGTTCACCAAAGCTATTACAATTCATCGTAAGGGTGACATGAATTTGGCTACTGAATTCATCCAATAGTTGTCAAGACTTCAGTAAGAATTTTTTTTAAAGTCACCCACAAGGTAGCACCAGGCATAAAGTCACAAGATCACCAGAGTCGGTGGGGTTCATCCTCTGGGGACCATGAATGTCTGTAAAGAATCTCAGAGCAATCCATCAAATATTTATCAAGGCATTTTAGTAAAAACCAAAAATGTTTACCTAATGGTAGTGTTAGGGTTAAAGTCACAAACACAGGATCCCCAGAGTCCGTGGGATCCATCCTGTACAAATCGTATGGTGATCCATCCAATAACTGTTGAGCTATTTCACTGGATAAGTGTAAACTTTCACCTCTTGTGGACACTAGATGAAATGTAAGGGGATCACCACATTTTGTAGGATTAATCCTCTGGGTACAATGAGTGTCTGTACAAAATATCAGGGCAATCCATCTAACAGTTGTCAAGACTAAAAAATTAAAAACATCAACCTCATGGTGGCGCTGAATACAGCTACATCTGCAGGCTGAATACAGCAAATCTGCATGCAGTCCTTCAGCAGCAGGATTATATTACAGTCATATTTTCCCATATGTAATAGCAAGTAATAGTTCAATATATTGCAATATTTGACTAATTTTACTGGTATTAAGGAGGCTACCTTGAAAAATCAGATGTGTTTTGCAATCACATTCAGTTAAAATGATGCGCTGTAAAGGTAAAATGGTGGGAGAGATACAATTGCACAATTCTATAGTCAACCTAGATATTTGAGTAATCTTTTAAAGCTCCTTTCACACAGCCTATACATGTTTTGGCACATGTTTACTGTCATTATCTTGTTTTAATAAACTCAATCTGAAATCACAGGCTGCATGGACAGTATGTGCATGACAGGTGATGATCTGATTCAATTAGTTCAATAACTACAATCACGGTCACTTTTTGTAGTTCTGACTATCATGCTTATCAGTCATAACCCTAACCCTAACATTTTAATCACCTTATTTGTTGAGATTTTGGGATATAGCAATATCTAACTGTATACAAGCACTGTACTTAGATGGTCACTTAGGATGTAAATAAACCTTTGATAACTGGCAAGACTGGAAATAAGAACTGGGATGTAAAAATATAATATATATGCGGATATAGGCGGATTTAACAATCTTAAAGAAACACAGTTTGACAAGATTAGAACAGAAAATCTTGTAGAAAATCTTCAGGTGGACCAGTTCTCCCTTAAACCATCTATACAGCAGAAACATAATCTTTAGGCAATAAACAGATGCATTTCTTTTTTATTAAACATTGAGATTCATTGCATAATCCAAGAAGGTTTAACAGAATTTGGCTTGTATAGGTAAGGTATAAAACTGTACATGGCCAATAATTGTGAAGCAGCATGAATGTTGTTATGGCGGTCTGCAATGACAATTTAATGTAATTCAATGTGATGTCTTTAATGGTTTGGCGGCATGATACAGCAGATCGATAAGCCCTGACAAGTCTCCATCTCCCTGTTTTCTCACTCCGCAGCCGGAGAGAAGACAAACTGAGGATCCCCAACGGCTGGCTGTGTCACCTGGCACCAGAAATTATCCAGCAGCTTTCTCCGGACACAGAGGAGGACAAGCTTCCTTTCTCCAAACAGTCAGATGTCTTTGCTTTTGGGTGAGTGGTCTCTCACCTTATGCCCTACTGTTTCTTTGTCCAGAAAATAACCTGTTGGTTGATTATAGCACACTGTTGACAGAGACAGTTTACAAACCCCAAATGTGTATTCAAAGTCAACAAATGTATATTTATTTTGACAGAGAAGTGTCCAAATTCTCCAAATCACATGATAAAAATGGGAAAACCATTACAGATTACAGATACAGATTATTACTGTCTGTTGTACAAAGGAGATAATGTTATGAAATGTGTGGTTTGAAAAGCCAATTTTACTTGTATCATTGTCAGATATTGTATGTCCACCCTATAATCAGTTAATGAGAGGAGGATTTATATGTCGAAAATGTGTTTTAAAGGTATAATTTTGCCATAGATTCCACTTAAGTCCATATACCTGATCACGAGGGAGGTTCCTTAGTCAACAAGAACAATGTAGCTCCACACTGGGTTAAAGAAAGGAGCCTTGATTATGATAACACTGGTAGAGGTAATGGTGCACAATTTAGCACAGGCTTGTCACAATTTGCTCCTCAGTATATCTCTGCAGCCACGTTCTCTTATCCCCAGCCCTTTACATTGGGCTCCCAGGCCATGTACTTTCATCCAAGTCTCCAGACCTGCCATCTTTAAGCTATCCTCCAGATCCCCTTTAACTTTGCCCACTTCTCATCAGCCTTGCAGATACCTGGCCGTCTTCACCCTATCCTCACCTGCAACCCATTGCTTTATCAGCCGCTCACTTCATGTACAGGCCCAGATCCTTTGATCCCTTGTCAGGTCGTTGTAGTTCTCATGTTGCTTTTTTCATTTCTTTTGAGCTTCTGTTTTCTGAATCTTGTTGCCTGGTGTCTGCACCTGCTTTCCTGCCTATCTGGATTTCTCCCCGTCTCATCCTTGCAACTCTGTGGATTTAATGCAACTGCAGTTTGGACTGTTTGGACTTGCCAACCATGTCTGTGAGCTTTTGAATCTTCTCTTTGGACAATGAACTCACAGAAGCATCAATGCCTGCCCCATTGTCTGTATTTGGGTGCACCTGCTTACGCATTACACACTGTGACAAGGCAGCTGGAAGACCACGAGATACTGGAGAAGCTGATTGGAGCAGATAATGAGTACAGTGATTAGCTATTGGTTTTCCCATGTGGGTGAAAGACAAGGTTTGGAAGCTTAGTTGATTGAATGACGCTGTCCTTGAATTTCAGACTGATTAGATAATTGCGAGAAGCTGGAAAATCTGTGACTGGTGAAGAGTCAAAGGAGTTAATATTTTAGTTGTGAGGAGTGTTAACCAGGTGAAAGTCTTGGCTGCACTGGTGGTGCTGGGTTTTATTTTTGGGGCAGCAGCTTCAGCAGTGTATTTGGAACAAACAAAACAATTCAACCTTCACCAACAGAGAAGCTAAGGAAGTGGCCATGGTCACATCCTGATCCTGAGACTGACTGCCATTCAGCATCTGCCATTAGTGCACTTACATGAAAAAAACAACCTAATAAAAGACAGCGAAATACTAAATCTGTTGTGCAGTCAACTACACTAATTGTGCAGTTAGACTACTCAATGCTAAAGAGTAGAAAATGGATGACGAAATGGCAACCATTCATTAAGAATAACAGTAACCCAGTGTCAAGACTTTAATATGTAGGTGCCATTTTGTGTATGGTACATTACATTTCTGGGCAAAATGATACCTCGGACTCCCTCTGATCTCCTCAGTGACTTCATCTTGATTGCCTTTCATGTCCACTGAAGTCCTTGTGACTTTGAGTTTGCTGATACATTCTGCCCTAAAATAGGACCAGGTGTGTAGACTCTTGTATGCCTTCAGGGTTTGTTTAGTGTTTTGAAATAAGGTACATGCACAGTGTAGTGTCAGAAAACCGAATTCTTGGCTGTATTTGAGCACCTGCAGGCCACTGAATATCTGGAATGTTCTATGGATCATTTTTAATCCTGGTGGCCTTTGCATTTTCAAGATATTACTTTGTTTTCCTGATGGTATTGTTTCTTCCATTCAGAGCAGCGATAACAGGTTCTCAGTGGTGGGAAGGGCTTTACTTGCAAAAGGATTTTTGTAACAAAAGGTCTTATGTTTTGACATCATAGCAAAGACACAAAAAACAAATATACATTCATAGATACATATCCTTTTGAGATAATCACCATACTCAAAGCACATTGCAAATGTGCAGGAAGGCCACATTCATCTGGTAAAATGTTCAACAAAATGAATCTTTAACCGTATTGACACTCGATACTAACTTGTAATTTTTGTAAAAAGGATCTCACTTTTTGGATGCTTTTGTCCTAGAGATCCCATAAAAGCAGTTACATGTTGAAACTATAGCCATCATATGCCATTAAAATACAGGTTATAATCTACTAAACTTAATTTTTCAGTAAAATTCTGTTCTGTTATTACAGATTGCTCTTTACTGTGCTGTGCTTTACTGTGCTGTTAGTATCAGCTGTTCTACAATGAAATTGAGACTTTGGAAAAATGGGAAGTCATAAGCCTCTGCTCAATGAAATCAATTTTACTTTCATAAATCTCCAATAAATCCTCATGTTTCGATTGCATTCTGAGTGAGTGATCTGCCTACATGGGGCTGATAGTGAGTTACCATATCACTGATCTTTTGTGAGCTAGGCACTATAGTAATTCCACTTTTATTAGCTTGGTGTTCAGTTACTGAATAACATCAGTGTAAATGTGTGCAGTTCCACTCCCCCACCATGGTAGCGGCTCTTTGGAGCAAAACACAAAAAAATCAGCCACTGGATTTGACCATAGACAGAGTTGTGAGATAAAAAGGAACAGTGGCAAATATGAGTCACATCATTAACATGCAGCCAAAGAGGCTATAGATAACCACTGGGCCTCATTCACTAATGTGTAGAAATGCTCTTACTTTACGCGCAAAATAAGTGTGCACTGTTGGATTCATGATAGTTGCACATCTGCCAATTTCTTTCTTACCACCTTGTGTGAATCAGAATCACTCTGTATTGACAGGTGTGTGTCCGCTCTCAGTATTTAGCATATTACCATGCCCCCATTTATCTATATAAGGAACGCAGCAGTGGAGACAGCTGTCACTCATTGAAGAGAGCTATGATGCTAAAATGTAGAAACACTTACTGGTAGTGAAAGTGGCCAATTTGGCTGGCAAATATATCACTGACACAACCACTTAGAGCCCAATTGTGAATCCTGTATACAGCCTGTATACCTGTTGCACCACAGTGACAAAATAAAAAGTTGGTAAATGTGTGGATCTGTGGAATTGGTCTAAATAAATCTCTGCTGCTGCACCAGGTACACATTCATCTTTGTCCACAGCAGGTCATGATGTACTGAAAGCAGAGCACCCCTCCCTGTGCCACTACTGAACTATTAGGCTGTGAAGACACTGCACAGGCTGTTGGTTAACCAGCTGCATACATCACGGCCAAATGAGGGAAATAAATTGAATGTCACATTCCAATATGGAAATTCCGATGTATAAGCTATTATCATCTAATGGGAATAGGACAATTTTAATATGTTAATAATTTCATTATATTTGTGATCGTGATTTATGGATTACAACAGCTTCGCTATTCATTTTATAATTAGTAAATAAATTGTGTATTATTAACAATCTTGCCTTTATAAATGTTGTATATTTAGACCCAGTCATTTTTAACATAATTGTGGTTCTAATATACTCTAATTCAAGTAAGAACATATTAATGAATCCCACATGTGCTTAAAATGATCGTACACACTGTTTAAGCAGAGATTTGTGCATATATGGTTTGTGAATGAGGCCTATTGTGAGTACTCATTAGTATTACAGTCATGATAAATATTATATGTATTTACATGTGATGTGATAGGCTTGGCACTACACAATCTTTCTCTTTCTTGCAATGAGGCAACTGAAGTATCCTTTTGCAAAACTGCAAATAATTGAACCATCACTGGCTTTTCTTGAATCTCCTTTGTCCCATATACTGTCTTTTTTAACCGTTTCATCTTTCCAGCTCTTTTAGTTATTACATGTAAATTGCTTTTCTAGGGGCCACTCAGCTCCCTAAACCAAGGTGTCCTCCCTCTTCTTACGTCCAATTTTAAATTTTCCCTAAGTTGATTAAAATCCCCATGGCTCCTGCTCTTCCTCCACTGCCATTACTGATTCATTTGTGGGGGTGGACCCTGCTCAGTTGACTCCTAACACAATTGCATTTTCAGATGGTCCCCCATATGGAGGTTTCGTCACTATATAATTCTAAAGGGGAGAGTGACGCTTTGGCGCACAATGCCCAGCTGCTCTGTTAGCCCTTGTGTTACCTAGAGGTGACCCCCCGTGGCTGTTTTACATATTCATCAACAATCAGTCGTCATTTTTTTTTCTACTCCTGGCAAAGAGCTATTTTTATGCTACTCAAACTTGACTTTCAGGAACAGCTTAAAAACAACCCCTTTTTACACAGGGTGGGGGATGGGGGGGTATGCTAATTTTGCACAAGCAGTAATTAAAATGAGTTGTTTCCTTTTGATGAAATTGCTCTTGGAAACTTAAGGTCCACCGCAAAATTCATCCACAAAATGCACATTTTTCACACATATCAACTGTGCAGAAGCATTATCTCCAGATGTACGTTAATCTTGAGACTGATGAAATCCACTGAGTTGGATGGTTTATGGTTGTTTAAATCTTGCCTGGTAGCGTTAGCGCTGGCCAGTTTGTGTATTTTTAACAGTAGTATTATTCTCTTGACCAGACAGTCCAAAGCACTGACCCACTCTGCTCATCTGTCTTCACAGCACCATCTGGTACGAGTTACATGCACGTGAGTGGCCTTACAAGAGTCAACCAGCAGAGGTGATCATATGGCAGATTGGCAGTGGGATGAAGCCCAACCTCGCCCAAACGGGCATGGGGAAGGAGATATCAGTAAGGGTCTTATTATTGTTATTATTTATTCATTTATTGGTCTTAATTCATTTTTTACTCATTTGTAAATGTAAATTGGTGCATGTTTTTTTATTTTTCATGGTTTAAGCACTCATTGAATTCCAGACTCAAATTGCTTGAGCACTTTGTATAAAAACAAATAAATTGGCTCTACTTAACAAGGACAATAAGCAATCTGGGGCTGGAGTCCCACAAGTGCTCTTAAAGTGGTTGTTAAAATGTTACCAAGGGAGAAATTCATAGAAGTTCTTAAAAGAAAGCTCCTTCAGTAAGGAAATTACCCCAAAAACAATTAGAAATTTATTTAGCCAACATTTGCATAAATCTTGCGCTATGAAAATGTGTGTGCAACCCTGGTGGTTATAATAAGTGTGTAAAAAGTGAAGTTACCAGGTAACATTTCATGACATGACATGAAAGATTTGAATAATAAAAGTGTTCTTTGCACAAAGCTGCTGTGGAGTTTTCTTCCTTTTTCATTTTAACTGAAGAAGTCCATTTTTCAAAATTAAAAATTTGAGGATAAGGTTTTTGTGATGCGCCATAAGCACATAATCTGGTTGAACAGTGCGTGCCTTTGAGTAAGGCCTTTAAAGGATATCACTGGCGATTATCTATATTGTTCTAACTGTCAAGAAATCTCATAATTGGGATTTCATGAGACAGTTGAGAACAAACACAGTGATGAAAGATGAAGGTAAATTTAATTTAAAACATAAGTTAACATTTGGTTAACAAGAAAAGAAGTCTTGAATAAGTAATAGATCTTAGAGAGTTGGGCAACTTATTCCAGTCTGATGAAGCTTTAAAAACTTAAAATAGAAGAGTGTTGAGTGTGTCCAAGTGAGTATGATAATCTAAATGGACCTGGAAGCTGTTTTAAATATGAGGGATATAAAAAGTAAGTGCATTTAAGAACAAAGCGATAGCAATGAAAATGTCTCATAGAATTACACGGTAACCAGTTGAGTGTATCATGCATGAAACAATGACGCTGATCTATCCTAAAACTTTCCCGTGTCTCTGTCTTTTTTTTTAGGACATTCTGCTCCTCTGCTGGGCTTACAAGCAGGAAGAGCGGCCCAGCTTCTCCAAGCTGGTAGATTTACTGGAAAAGTTGCCAAAACGGAACCGCCGCCTTTCCCACCCAGGGCACTTCTGGAAGTCAGCTGAGTATGTCAAATGAGTTAGGGATACAAAACAGCAAACAATCAGCTACGATATATATATATATATATATATATATATATATATATATACATATTTTAAAATGCCGCCATAACGCTACATAAACAACCCCTTAAAGAATGCACTGAATCCAAAAGCCAGCCCAGTGATGAAAACTGCCCGTGCTGTGTGTATTTTCATGGAATGTTGGCATGTGTGTGTACAGATAGGTTGACTGTCCAGCTTCTTAGAGCAGTCGGGACTCATATTTTCTTTGGTTTGATTTGAATCATACTGGATATCTTTTCTTTATCCTTATTTGTCTTTTACTATTGACCTGTTCCCTTCATAATATTTGATTTGATTTCCTGGATGTATTTTGCTTGTAACCTTTGACTGATCACATCATCCTGGACTTAAAAAAAGACACGTTTGAGAACAAATGTAGATTTTCTTTCCCCCCCATGTCTTGTTTTGAATGAATGTAACTGTTGTACATCACACACTGTATATTTTCATGACATTGTCTTTGCCATTCCTTATGTCTGTCAACTGTGTAGACCACTGTGTCATTGTTACCTCATGGTCTCTCATGTGTGGATGTCTGTACCAGTACATGTTTGTCTCAAAAGCTTTATTTAACTGGATAATGTTTTCTTATTTACACCGTACCATTTGAATGTGAAGAAGCCAGCGTCCCTGTTTGTGTGGGGAATTTGTTGGCACGGTTCTTTGATATGGGAGACTGTGCTCTGATCAGTTTGTGCTTTGATTATTACCTGTGAATATTAGTGAGATGTTTGAACAATGGCAGCCTTTGAGAAAGAAAGAAAAAAAAAAAAGCTGCTGGTCAGACCGGGACTCCCTCACTTGACGCTGTTTTGTGAAATCGCTGACACTTGAAATGTATCTCGTCAACTGTTGCAGAACTAATTACCCTTCAGAAATGCTGTCACTGAGCCCCTCCATCCCCCACTCCCACAGATAAATGTATATTATTTTACTTCAAATAGCTATAGATAAAGAATATATCTAGATAAAGATAACATTCTAAAGCTTTCTACTGTAGTGATTGCAGTACTTTTAAGTTATTTTATTCAATCAATACACTAACGTTGTAGACTCTCTTCGGTGATAAAGTACTGAAAATGACATTATTTTCCTGAGTAGTGTATAAACAGTTTTTTAAATGGATGGAAATGGATCACAGAGTTTTTTACCAGGGGTTTGAGGGCCAGACTGATTTGAATCTGTACGATTGATGTCTGGATAAAGAAGTCTTAAGATTCCCAGCTCTGTAATAAAATGACTGTTAGATGTGTAAAGGGAGCACACGACCCTGAAAGTATCAAGACGTCTTTTTAGAAGTCGAAGCACACTTTGAACTTATGTTTTTGGCTTCTTAAATTGTGCTCAGAAATGTTGCTTAAAAGCAGTGTTGTGGTCACTGTGACTTGAAAATCAGATATCAAAGTTTTATTCAGTGCATTTTGGAGAATTAGTATATTTAATCAACAACACATTACAAATAAATCCAAAAGGTTTTTAAACATAGTAACTGACTAGTTACTAACTTTGAGGAGTAGAAATGTGCACAAGATTTACTTGTTGAAACCAGTGCTAGCTACCTTAAAAAATGTTCCAGCCACTGATTAATTACTTAAATAAGGCAGCTTAATAGCACACAGAGCCCAATGTAAAGGCAGTAGAAGATTCACTCAAGGTGGAGCTAATTAAAGACAAAATATGCAGTGACATTTATGGGATAATGTTAAGTACTCCCACTACCATTTCTACTGTTTCACATGTAGCTGAAATGCTAAACTAACAGTAATTCAAGTTTAGAAGTCGCAAAGACAGTAAAAGTTACACATTTACCTAAAGTTTGCTAACATTTGCTAACCATAAGTTATGGTCATAGCAAACCAAGTACGGCTGATGCAGCAAACCCCCTTAATGTACTGAACTGAGAAACTGTTCATGTAATTCTTAATAAATTCACCGTTTCATTTGTAAGAGGAAGACTTAGATTGTTCCTCTCAAAAGTTGCATAGTTTCTCTTTAATGATTGTCTACTCAAATCGACAAAATGTTTATTTTATAAAATGTGTTCATGAAATGGAAAGAGTCTGGAGGAAAATAACTTCATGAGCTGTGGTACAAACACATACAAAAGCAGTGTGTTGTTAGAGATATCTTTATATGTGTATAAAGGAAAAATATCCTTTGAGCTGAATGCACCTTAAGAAATCATTCTATAGAGCTTGTCAAGCAGGGGTGACACAATGTAATTCTCTGTCACATGGGTACTTAACAAGCATCCTGCTGAAGGTCCTGCACTGAAACATGTTGGAAGAATAAAGAAGATTCTTCCACTTGGTCAGCTTAGTGTTGCCAAGCTGATTTTTCATGTTTGTTCCTTTGTTATTTGTGCACCTAGCTGGCTGTTGAAATAGTGACAGCACACTTACACTCACACTCACACTCACACGAACACACACACACACACACACACACACACACACACACACACACACACACACACACATAACCATTGCAATAGTTGGTTGATTTCCCCGGTTTTTATCTGGTTTAAGGTCTGATAATTAAATAGAACATGCTTTGGCCCTGTGTTGGTTTTTGACTACAACACTGCTGAATAAGTGACTATTGAGCACATTTAAAAATAATCCTAAAAATCTTGTGTTTTTGGTTTTTTTTTAATTCTGAATGATTTCATTTACACAAACATAGGTGTCAGTTACTGACTTCTTAGATTATAGGCGACATACGAGTTAAAATAACAATCAAGTAACTTCGATTTGGCTTGCTAAACCTTCCCTTTAACATATCAGAAGAGACATATCAGGATGCTGAAGCCCAGGCCATTTTTCTATTTCATACTGTATATCATAATGTATTTTAAATGTATGTTTTAGAGAATATAGAAAATCAGAGTCATATCATGATGAACAGGAGGCTGTGGCGTTATCTGAGCTGTATACTGCTTTTGATTCTCTCTAGCCATGTTAAATAGATAGAGACAATCCAATCATGTTAAATAGCCATTTCCACCTCATTATATACACATCTGCCAGTGTTGGAAAATGCATACAAACAATCTGCTGCTGTCTTTTTGGAGTCTGTCTGTCTATTTTGGAATTGCTGGGATTCAAATATTGTAAGTGGATCATTTATATTTGTACTGTTTACAACTTTCAAGTGCATGAGATGGACTATCAACAATTGATTCTTGTTATGAAAAAAAAAAATCCTTCAACACTATATATAAAAAGTATGTGAGCATTTTTCTGATGAACTATTGTCCATTGAGCAGTTTGATCTCAATACCTAATGAAGTTTGACGTTAGGCTTTGCAAAACTTTTCAACAGCTTTGTTTGAGAGAATGATTGTTTCGGTATATTTATAGATTATATAAATGATAGACTAGCATTTAAATAAAAAGAGTTACGACCTGTGCACATGCTAGAGTTGGCAACAACCTGACTGGACAACAATCAAAGATCTAACATTAGTGCCAAGTGTACATAACAGATTGTAGACTATGTTTTATCGTCACTTGCCGTGATATCAATATTCCTTGTGAATTTTTTGACTCTTTTTCTTTTGAATGTAGAAAATTGTGTTGTGTTTTTGTTGTTTTTTTCTGTTCATTTAATTTTCCTTTTCTCCATTTTCCTTCTAATTGCATAAGCACTGATGCTATGTTGTTTCTTTTCCTGATTCCGTCCTTGTATTGTAGATGATAGCTCCAAAAAGCTTGTATTTAATGATGCCTTATGGTCCATGGCTTATTGATGAGTAGATTTTTTGATCACAAGCTCTTTATTTGCATTCATCCTTTACAAAGTGTATGACAATAAAAAGATGTTTTCATTTTGGATGTTTTCTGTTTCTTTTATGTCATCTTTTATCTTAGTCAACCCTTATCCATATTTTACTTTGGTTGAAAGTTTTAACGTCTTCACAGCACAAAGTTAGTGTTGAGTCAGAGCTTACTGAATAAATAATTGTTCCAATCATTTCTAATTACTCAGGACATCATTTTCTTTTGATGATCTGATTCTTGTTCTGATCAAAAGTGCAACTAATGATGGTGTACACTCAAATTATCAGAGCTCTGTTCCACCTAAAACCTTGTATTATGAAACATTACCACCAGTAGGCCCACTCCTTTTATGGCAGAAATCAAGTATAGAAAAACATAATTTAACATCCATTTCCCATTTTTATTCCCCTTTAAGTAGTTTTAAGGTTGTTAAAATGGTCTTATGTGACAGTAAATGTTCGGTATCAACTCTTTTCTCTTAGTGAAATATTCAAACCCAAGCTAACAAAATATTTTTATGGCTGCATAGTCAAATGGAAATGATGACGATGTCCACCATTTCCCCTAAATTGAACTAATTTGTGGTATCTTGGAAAACTTGGGAATCTCTGAGTTAATATTTTCTTGTACAGCATGAGTGAGGTATAACACTTATTAAACCCAAAACTTTCTGTTACTTTCAAATACAGTTTTGACAAACTATGGCTAAATAAACTGTTTCCATTGGTTATTTGTACAGTGAGCAAGTTATACAGCAAGCAGACACTTGACCTAAAATGACTTATGAATTATCACCCAGGAGCCCCACTATTGGAACTGTTATGATTAGGTCGAGGTTAGAGATGTGTACCTATTTCCATGGCATCCATGAAATGAGCAAAGCCAGGTCAACCATTCAGAATAGCTTTGAACCTTCAAGCAGTAACATTAGAAACACATCCATTGTTTTGTGTCACTGAATCCAGGAAAACAATTCAAACTAAACCAGAGATTGTTAACTAGCACAACACCCACCCATACTTTGGCCCTTATGAGGGCTTGTACCTGACACAAAGTCAAGTTTGGCAACAGAAATATGGAATTTATAAGTCATGTAAAAAGGAAAAATGAAGAGGACAGAACTGAATGAAATCTCTGGTAATATCTAATTTTCATGCAAAACAAAAAAAAATACCACTGCTTCTTGCTTCTTTGGTTAAGAGGGGGAGCATTTTGGCATTTGGAGATGCCCTCCATGACTGAGAGGGGTGATTAATCCAGAACAAAGTACAGCCAAGACTCCATTTACACGTGGCATTAACATGTGATCTGTACCTAGGTATCCTATCTGGATAAGGACAAACGTGTGACAAAGTGTTAATGCAATGTGTAAAGCATACTTGGCACATTGGTTATCGGAATCACAGTCAGGTGTGAAAGCCGTCAGTACAGTGTGGCCACATTTTTAAGTAAAAAAAAAAATCCACCCATCAAGATTAAAATGTAAAATGTAAAAGTAGTAGCTTTAGCTAGCCACCCCCACCTAAGTAATTTGCGTGTTTGATTACAATGCAGGCACAATCAATATAACAATAACGATGATCAAATGTAAAGGCAAAATAGCCTGTCATCAGAAATCTCTATCCAGATCATGTATCCGCATATCACATGCTAATACCACGTGTAAATAGCATCCTTTACCCCTTTTACCCCTGGCATTAAAATACAATCTGCACTTATGTTATCTGGATATGGAAAAATGCATGTAATTGCAGAATGCGGTCAGACTACAAGTAGTGGCAGTAGCTGGAAGTCTTCCCTCACAAAAAGGAATTTAGAAATGAATAATGTCCGTTCATGGCAGCAGTTTCCTTGACCTGGAGCCATGTTTGTTGGGGAATCAGCCAGCTGCCCATAGCTAATTTGCATATTAAGATCCAATCACAGCAGAGAGCCACAGATCAGCTGTAAATACAGCATGTGGTATGTGTAGGAATAACAAAGTCCAGGAGTTGAATTAGACATTGATTTGTTTAGCTCCTTTCGGGCCTTTTCTAGGTGGCTAAAATATGTTTTGCTGCTGTCCTGGTCCACAGCAGCACATTGTTCAGTTTGCATGCCAGGGCTCATGCCTGCTTCTCCAAACTGGTGAGGCGCCGACCCCCATCAACTGTAGGTATTACACTGACTATGGATAAATAGCTCATACTACCCAAGATCAGAAAAACTGAACTATGCCTTTAACATAAGGGAAGCACTTCAAATACCATATATTTCAAGATCTTGTGTGTTTCTGTCTTTCACTTGTATGGTCAGTGTGTGCATGCTTGTGTGTTTGTGTATATGTGTGTGTATGTGTGTGTCTGTCTGTTATATACAATGTCAGACCTGTGACTCACTGGTTGAGGAGGAAGAGTGAGTTAGTGAGAAAAAACGATAGATAAACAGATAGATAAGAGCTGCCAGTCCTCCTTCTTCTTCTCTACCACCATCTCTGACGTCCAGCCTCGGCCACTGAGGCATAAAAATCCCACATCACCCAATCTCAGGAAAGCTGAAGCCCATCAGAGCATGAATGGTTGGTTTCTGTCCAGATTTTGAAGAGTGTTAAAACTCGATGAGGTTCAGTGCATTTCTTGTCACAGTACATACAGACAAACATAAAAAATGAAAATAAAAAAATATCTATTAAAGAAAACTTAAATTTGGTATTACATTCAGATTTTTAATAGATACTGCAATTATCTTTGTGTCATGATGCAATGTAAATTAGAATTAGATGTTGGCATATCCACTAAAAATGAAAACGTATTATATGTATAATTGCCTAACAAATACCAAGGGATCAAAAGATCTGGTGGCTACACAGAATCACAAACTGAAGCTCAGGTTTATGTACAAGTTGTGCTAAGTTGTTAGTATTTATAATTACAGCTTTGATAAACTAATAATTACACGTGCAATGTCAGGAGCAAAGAAAAAAAGGAAGGAAGGAAGTAAGGAAGAAAATGTGACTAAAAAGCTAAACCTGCATGCCCAATGAAATTAGTTAATGGGGATCGTAAAGGGACAAAAATCCTGCCCAAAGCAAACTGTTTGAACTCCTTCAGAAACTGTTTCTTTTTGTTTGTCTTGATATTGTGCTTTTTGGTTGATTTTCGTTCTATTTTCGTTCTATTTTTGTGTGACATTTATTCTTTTGACAACATATTTTGTTCTGTTTAGAATTTAAGCACTGTCTGAGCTGAATGTACAGGCTGCAGATAATAACTTAATGTCTGATTGTTGTTCATATAAAAGACCAAGTGTAATTCCAAACAGGATTTTTTAGAATATAAAGGAAGAAAAATAACATCAGACGCCACTGCTAAATGTGGACGTATTATACTGGAATGAGGTGTTTCCAGTAGAATTTCAATTAAATTTAATTGCAGAAAAGTTTCAGCTCTCCAAAACATCACTGGTAAATGTGTTTTGCACAAGCCATTAAACATTCTATGAAGGGAAAGAGCCATCCTATACGAGGCACAAAGGGGCAATCGGCAGCTAACAGCAGCCTCAATAGACCAGTATGTACAGCTGCCACAACATGTGTTGATTAAAATGTTATCTTCGTGGATGCATTATGAGAAGTGGTTACCACACTCCAAAGACAGTTGCTCTTTTGTGACAAGAGATAAAAAAGTTGGCTTATGTGGTACCACTACACATGTGCAGAAGAGTTCCTTTCCATGAATCTGGCAGCTCACCAATAGATAGTTAAAGATGCAGTGTGTAGAATATAGTGGCATATAGTGGGACAGACTTGGCAGAATTGGAATATACCATCCATAAACCAAACTGCTGCACACAAAGACAGAGTAAGACAACTGTCCATCACTGAAAGGGGTGAAACACACTTAAAATGTAGAGATAACAGTGCATATTTTTAGACAGTCTCTCACATTACGTGGCAGTTCACATAAACGTGTAAAAAGAGATACAAAAGCTAAAGTAATCATAGCACTGCATCATTTAATGGCTTAAATCTAATCCTAAATCCTAAATCCTAGTATGCATCAAACATCACACATTGAGGACATATAACAAATGATAAGAGTTTCTTCTTCCTGTAGGTTCTTGATTAGATCATGCCTGTGTTGTTCACCTTCACTAACATGATGTAAGTCTGCAAAAACAAAGTACAACGTCTGTGAAAATAACCAATTTAGAGCAGCAGATTAGCTCTGCCACATAGTCTCTAAGGACTGTGGGGTTCTCTTTATTCATTTAAAGACACCCACATGGCCTATTATGGTGGTGATGTATTTCATTAGACTAGAGGTTTGGAAGACAGACAGAGACAGAAAGAGTGAGGAGATAGGGGGGGGAGAGAGAGAGAGAGAGAGAGAGAGAGAGAGAGAGAGAGAGAGAGAGAGAGAGAGAGAGAGAGAGAGAGAGAGAGAGAGTCCTCAAGGTTCATCTTTACCGAGCCCAAAGGAAGGAAAGGTTTCTACAGTAGCCCAGAACAGAGAGTTTTGTGGCCACTGTTGCTTTTCCTACGTGCTTGGAAGGGGAGAGTGAGGGAAGGGGTGTTCACTTAGTTGCAATCTGCAACTTCACTGCTAGATGCCACTAAATCCTATACAGTTGTCCTTTAAGTCTTGAAGCTAAGAAACATGCTGGCAACACCTGTACATCACAATAAATCCCACGCAGCTGTTGGACCGATTCAGTGAGCAAATACACTTAACACTATTGCCAAAAATACTCTCGTTATCAAATCAGGTGGAAACATCTTACTGAATGAATAACTGCACCCAGCGAAGCATGCTGTCTGACATATTTGAGAAGTGAGAGTGGTTGACTGTCTGACAACTACTTAAACTATGTAAACCCACACTGGTTTGAACTGTACATCCCAAAAATAAATCTTACATAATGCAAGTGGATGGCGGATGTGACCCTGTCTTCCCCCTCCAGCAGGCCCTATGCTGGCCCATCTGGCAGATAATGTGCAACGACAGTCTCACTCAGATGTGTTCCATTGTGGTTTTCCTGGATGTAAAGTTGTACATACTGGTCTTCACAGCATGTGATGAAAAATACTGTATACTTTTTTAAAAGCTGGTCTAGATTTTGAGGTTTCCTAATGTGTCATATGAACAATTGGGATTTTTGGTGATCTATGCATATATTTAGTGAGTAATAGCTGTAGTCAGATAACTTGAAAATATTTAAATGTATATCAAAAAATTAATATCTGACCTTTGGGACCCTAAAAGAGATATCTCCATAACATCCATAAAAAATAGTTTAAAGCAATAGTTTGACATTTTGGAAAATATTGCAACCAATAATTATATGAGCAGATTGATACATTCATACTTTCACATGTCTGGCAAATAAACAGCTAAAGTTAGCAGCCTGTTAGCTTAACTTAGCAAAGATTGGAAGCAGGGGGAAACACCTGGACACAATCTGACTAACACCACCACTAATACATACAACTGATGTGTAAAAATGAAAGTTTAAGGTTTTACAGGTAGTAAAAGGACTAGTGTGTAAGATTTAGTGATATCTAATAGAATGGACCTGGCAGAAATGGAATATAATAGTCATAATTAAGTTTCAATTAGTGTATAATTACATGTTGCACTGCCATGTTTCTACAGTAGCCCAAAATGGACAAACCAAACACTGGCTGAAAGGGCCTTTCGTGTTTTTCGTGAGTTTTTCAGCCACGTTAGATTCTCCTACACCTTTGGAAAGGGAGGGGTATTTGGTTGGTTGCATTCTGCAATGTCACTGCTAGATGCCACTAAACACTTGTTACACACTGATCCTTTAAGTGCTTCCAAGAGGGACTCCAAGAAGTTACTGAACCTGGCAGATATGACAGAGTGCGCTGGCAATATAAGCAAACAACCCCACAAGTGTCATCAGATTTTGATTCAAATGCCAAATTGTGATTGTTGCACAGACGTACATGGCATCACCGATTTCCCAACTGAGCCCTGCCCACTTAAAAAAACACACACAGAGGTGACTAATGTGAAAACAACCAAAAACTTTTCTAACTTTGGCAGGAAAGTTTGTCTTCTTATGTGGATGCCATAGCTCATAGAGGGAAGCTGATTGAGTCTCTTGTGTGGTTTGAAAGTACAATCATTTTTTGTCATGATAATATGCTAGAAACTAGCTAGAAACCCACCAGAAACATGAACGTTTTTCCAATTCATCATGACAATTTCTGTGTCAGCATGTCCTATTCACGCATGCTTTCACTTCCATTCATTTCCCTTTATTGTTCACTGTCATTCTTGGACTGGCGAAATTAAAAACCCCTGGAATACAATTTGGGAATGGGTTTGACATTGAATTTCTGCATTGTTGAACCTTCTGTTTGAACATAGCCTGTTAACAGTGTGGTGTCCTGCAGGGCTGTGTGTTAAGACGGCTTCCAATTTAATGTTGTTTCTGTTTTCCTTCCCTCCCCCTTCCTGCTCCAGGCTGTAACGGAGGCATCGATGGGACTGTGTCTTTGCGTGAAGCTCGTCCTCAGCTCTGCTCATATCTGCTCCACCGCCTGCCCGCCTGCACTGCCACCCACCCACCCTCTCTTGCCCCACCCTGCTTCCACAACCCTCCCCACTCCCCTGCTCTTCCTTTTTGCTCCAGCTCTAACACATACATCTTTCCCCAAATGCCTGATTGGACCCTTTAGTGGTTAGTATTGGCCCACTTTGCCAGAGTGGGTGACAAACACGCCGCAGACTTTCAAACAGAGAGGCCTTTCTCAGCTCTATGCCTGAAGCCCTTCCCCAAAACCACACCCTTGTCTTTCTGTTAAGGAATTTCAATGACATGCATACAATGCCATTCACGCCATGCTGCAACTCATCTTCAGCTCCAAGTATGTTTTCAGTACCATGACTGTGCAACCGTTCTCATCTTTTTTTAGGGAGCCCCTGAGACATTTTCACAAGAGTTCATCCAATGAAACAGTTAATAACAACTTTTATATATGCAAAGTATGCAAATGAATTATTTTGACGGTATAAATTTGGTCGCTATCCTGTGAAAACCTTATATCTCCAAAGCATCAACTTGTAATGATTTAAGAAAAATGCTCTGTTATTGTTTTAAGCTTTGCCACATTGTAATGGAATATTTGAATCCAAAATTCAATATTTTCTCACTGGGTTTTATTGGGCTAAGAGGTAGGAAGCTTTCTTTCAAACCATGAATCCTCGTGAGTTGGAGATCACAGGACAGCGAAGTATGGCCATTGTGCTTGAAAATGTGCATTTCCTTTTACTTTACCAAATAATGCATTACATATACATTACTGTCCACTGCACAATTGTATTTTTTTTTCTCAAACAGACTTTTTTCTTACTAAAATTACATGACACTTGGAACCTTGTGCAGCTGAATTAATGCAACACATTCACACAGCTGCAAAGACATTCAGATCTGCAAGCTGCCCAGCACAGCCACAGTCTTCTACGGTACTTGTGGCCACTAAGTAGCTGCATCTACACAGTCGGGAAGGTTAAGTGCCTTGTTCCAGGGCATCTCAGCAACAGTAGTTATTAAGGGATAAGTATCTTCTTCTTCTTTTTTTAAACAGTTAAGCTCAAAGTTTGAATCAGAGAATCTCTGAATAAGGAGATATTCACAGTTGATGTTAACTGAAAAGCCAATGCATATCATGTAGGATTATCTGTGTACACACTCTTGTGTCTCAGTGACTCTTTTAACTTTTTCAGAAAGAAATTGTTAAATGTTATGGCATTTGGATTTTCTATACTTTTCTTAATGTCAACAAATCACATGCACAGAGCTAAACCAACTATCTTAAGTATTAATTTTGTATCCAAAGCCTGATGTGCCATAGACTTCTGTTGTTGTCCAAAAACTATTAAAAACATGTAAATTACATGTTCTTAAGCCACAAAAACTATGGACATGGAAACCATGACTCCAAAAACGGCTCCAAAAGCTAACAATACATTTTCAGTCTCTGGGGAGTAGTTTCGTGTAAGACAGATACCTCTGTGCATGCCCAGAAACATGGTTCTGTTAGTGCTTCACTGGCTTGTTCTGCCATATATCACAACCTTTTATACTTTTTAAAGTACTCATAACAGAGATTTATAGCACAGAAGAATGAGATATATCAGGTTTTGGATACACACACAATGGGCCAGATGCAAGAACCACTCGTACGCACAGATTCGTCCTTAAACCATGCGTACGAGTGATTTACGAGGATTTGCTGCATTCACCAATTTCCTCGTATTTTGGATTTTATCTTAGGTACGAACAAAATGTACGAGTGATGCAGACCTGTCGTACCTCTCACGCACAACCAACCTGCAGTCCTCCAAAGCAATAAAACACGACTGTTACTGTCTAATTGTCTAATGGCAGTGTGCCAACGTCTTTTGGGGGAACTCCACTTTTTTCAGGGGGGGGGGGGTTGACATCATATACTATAAGCAAGATATAATAATCACTTAATGAACACATAACACCTCCACACGGGTACCCTCATCTCCAACTTCTTCTGCCGGCTTGACCTGCGTTGTCATCCAGGGTGTTAGGTCTGTGCTGACAGCAATCCGGCAGCAGGTGTAACATCAGCAGTTGAGCTTCAGAATCAACTGACTTGGATTTTCTTTTTAACATCACTGTATGCTGACTACCACTTAACAGAGAAATGAATAATGTCGATCCGCAGGCTGAGCGATTATTATATTGTCAGTATTTTAGAGACCCCTGAGTAATGGGTGTGAACTTCAGGGGATGTAGAGAAGGGGGGGAAAGTGTATACTATGTCCCGTTCATTAAATTGCACTTCTGAATCCATAATCATGATGACATTACTCTGTTTGTTAAATAATTAGGCTATTTAGTATAAAGAAGTAGGCTATTTAACAATTTAGGTAGATATATCAGTCATTTGAATTGACAATTGAAAATATGATATAATGCAAGCGTACAATATAAATATTAGCGGCCGAAACTACAAAGCGACTTGTCCACAGTTACTTTTCCACAATATAAACTGACTAATTTATAACTGTTATTCATTTAATTGAAATATTGCTTATCGAAGTAATAGTTTAACTCCCTGGCTGATGACATCCCCTGGCATAATTCATGTTCAGTCATTTTTGTTTTTATTTCTGTGATGCTGCGCGCAACAGCTGAGACAGCGTTCACAGCACGGGTCATTTTTCCTCATTCTTTGTCTTTCTCAGGACCTTTAATTCCACCACTAACACACTAAATAATAATATGTGTTTCTGTTGATCTATTTCTGAGAGCGGGGCCTCAGTCTGAGAGCTCATAAAGTTCTTATTCTTAGTCTTTAGTGCCATTTTCATGAATGGAGCTTCTCCACAACCTGCCGGTCGTCTGACCTTATATGGTATTTTGGGGGCGTCATTCATGTTAATTTACTATTCTCGGGAACGCGCGTTCATTTAGAACAGGTGGGATTCATCATGTTTACGAAGGTCATTTACGACTGTTTCCTGGTGATACGAGTGTTTGGTGAATCCCACGTGGCTCACTCGTAAATTCCGCCTCACGAGAAAAGTACGACAGATTTAAGAAGAAAAATACGAACATATTCTTGCATCTGGCCCAATAACTAATTGTTGGTTTGGCTCGTCACACAAGATTTGCTGACAACAAGAAAAATATAGAAAATCACCAGTTATATCAAAGATGTTTAGTCTCACATTCACATATAAATCTGAACCAAGCTTCTCGACTTCATTGGTCAAGCTCGAACAACTCATTTCCTGTGAGAGAAGATTGGGGGATACAAAATGCTGGTGGAGGGAATCAAACCTTCCAATGAGAATATCTTGGTTTAATTGATTCTATTACATAGTCTACTAACTTAGAAATTGGCACACCCATTTGTCTGGGCTGACAAATTAATCTCTTCCCAGTGAGTGAAGAAAAGTTAAATGAATTCCAAAAAACCCTGTACCCGCAAGACAAATGTTTGAAATATCTCTATTCATATTTGCATCAAGTGCAATGAATGGGAGTTTTATTTTTCTATGAGGAGTTTGCTTTTTGTGTATCACAGTGTGCATGCTGTTTGAGCAAATTACACAGGCACTAAAATACCAGTGATAGGACAGAATATTTGTATGCGTGTGTTGGTGCGAGACAATGAGCTAATACAATATTCAAACTCTTCCCCCACATGTACATGTTTAATGACCTCAAGGCTATGCAATAAAAATAAAGAGAACATGCTTCAGTATTTTAAAAGGTGAACATTTTACTAAAGTGCCAATTTAATAGACTCAACTATTTGTCCTTGACAGTTTTGAGTATGCATTTAACATCTCTCTAATGGTAATCAAAAACCAGTCCACTTTTATCTTTATATACACCTGCAACCTTTACAGAAATTCAAGGCATGTTTTCATTTGTTTAGGGAATCTATCTTCCTGATTATGATATGCTAATTACGATTGAGTATCAAACATTCACCTCCCTGTCCACTCATTGGCGAGAGCACTTGAAGCAACATCAACTGCAAACTTCTTCTGTGAATTTGACCGTGGTCTCCAGAGAGGGCCTGATTCAGGATTGGTCTGGCCACAGTAACAACAAGGGCTGTAGTACATCTTCACTGTACCCTTTGCAAAAATAAAATGTAAACGTGGCCATGTTTGGATAGGTGGATTAGAACAACTCTGCCATGTGATTGCCATCTATTTGTTTCGGCTAGTCATACATCTACACAATAATGCAACCATTTCTAATAATGTGAGCAAAGCAAGAGTCTGATTAAGTCACTGACATGGTTTCATACTTTGACCAATCCAGTTAATAACACAATTTACTTGAGTGATGTAATTATAATGGTGTCACTCTTACTCCGACTCTGATTGTTGAAGGGCTTTCTTAATATTCTCCCTGTCCAGCTGTCAATTTTGACATATGAGCTGCAATTTTACATGACAAGTTCTTAATCTCTCCAACAAAGTGAAGAACACTCAATCATTACACCTGGAAATAGGTGACTTTATTTTTTAACATGAGGAATTTTTCTAAAAGCTCCTGGCAAAGCACATGATACAAACATGAATGATACATGGGAGATGTTTACTGTATGTGCTCTACATCACACTGTCGATGTTTTAAACTGACCTCTAGAAGATTTACTACTATTATTTTTCATATGTGTTGCTGGCATCATAGGATAAGACTGGCTTTAATTTTATATTTATTTTATTTGTATATGTATATATGTTTTTTATTGGCGAGAAATCCCATGAAAAAGCCAAAACCAACAACACATTAGTCCGTTTGTCAATACTTTACGTCTTCTCTACCGTCTCTCTGGCTTTCAGCCCAAAGCCCATTTGTTCCTATTGAAGATCCATTTTGTTTACCACATATCCTCTGCAGTGGTTAGCACTGTTGCCTCACAGCTGGAAGTTTCTAGGTTAGAACCCACCGACCAGCTGTTCTCATGTAGCTAGGCTTAATTGGTGACTCTAAATTGGCCATAGGTGTGAATGTGAGTGTGAACATGTGTCTGTCATTAGACTATATGTCAGCCATGTGATTGACTGACAACCTGTTCAGGGTGTCCTCCAACTCTCACCCAATGTCAGCTAAGACTGGCTTCAGTTCCCCAGTGAACCACTATTGAAAATGTAAATCGTACAAATGGGTCTGGTTTCATTTTTACAATTTGTTTTTTTTTAATTATTTCCTAAAATAGCAGGGCGGAGTGGAGTGCAAAAGTCACTCAACAGGTGTAAATAGTGCATTTGTTGGGGGACTAGCTGCGGACTTGTGTGTTACCTATGTTTATTATAATGAAGAAACATGTCAGCTCGTATACGACCCCATTCTGTTTTCCCATTTCAACATTTTCTTTAACCATATCTTCAATATTAGATCACAAAGAAACACATGACTCTAACACATGACTGTAACAGTCTTATAGGTTTATATTATGACCATTAGTTTCAATTATTTCCATTTTGTTGCAGAGAAATCACTTTTTTCCCATGATTTTGGTATGATGGACAGCTAAGACTAATACAGTACCTATTGTAGTAGCCGTCAGAGGCGCAAATCACAGTGGTAATTCAAAACGCTTGGTTGTTGAAGTTGTAAACAAAACACAACACCAAAATTGCTGAATTCACTCAGAAGTGACCCAGAAATAAAAACTGAAGTGACTCACACTGCAGACTGTAATATCAGTGTTTTAATAACTTGTAATCTTTAGCCTTTGCCCGCTGTTAGAGCTGTATGTAACCCAATTTAAGTGTTTAGCTGCTTCATGCTGAAATGCACCTTGAGAGCTGTAGTTAACTGCTACCCCTTGTACCATTGAACTAGATTTTCTAACGCAGTTTATGCCAATGATTATTCCAACCAGGAGAGTTACATGGTGATCCAAGCTGTAGAAGTACTCGAATTGTGAGTCATTTATTGTCTATCAGAAAAAAAAATCATTACATGTTCACTTTCAGAACCAGGGGAAAAGATGTTTTGACATCAGAGTGTGATATTCACACATACTTTGCCTTGCTCACATTATTGTCATTTTTGATGGGCATGTAAATGTGTAATGGGAAGGAAACAAAACTAATTTGACCACACTTTTGAACAGTTTTGATCACAACACAAATATGACCACACTGGTCAAATATTTAAAAGTCATATCCTAACTCTCCTGCTGTTTTAAAACAGTTCTTTTTAGAAAATGAATCTCTGCCTCCTGTATGAGTGTACACAGTGTGGGCAGAGGACAAACCCCGTTAGACCCATTTCTCTGCAATTCCTCTTAACCTTCCTACATACACTTGGCCAATAAGGGCCTGTTGAGATCAAACACAGTGGCAGAACATCAAAAAGGGGGATGGAATAAAAACCACATAATTCACTGAAGAAGAAAGCCAGCACTAGCCTGCAAAATGAGCTGTTCTCGGCTCCCCTGCTTGCCTAATTCCCTCTAGCTCAACAAAATATTTTCAGGTCACACAAGTACTGTATCGTGCCACACAGTCATCCGTGGAAAACCAGCTTTCCATGACAAATGCAGATGATTCCATGCAGATGAGTGAATGCAAAGATGTTTATTTTGCTACAAAGAGTTGTTCAAGATTCAATGACAGGCTGCAGGAATTGTATGGATATATATGAGCTTGATGCATGCAGGAGCCTGGGATTTCATAGAAAACTCACTTTAAATGTGCAAAAAGATAAAAAATTAAAGTTACTACAAGGAACTTTCATTTTGTGTTGATTTCAGCGATGTGTTTTGTGGATAAAAGCAGTATTTTTTCCCCAGAATGAAGACTGCATTTCCCATGAGCACCACCGCCTTGTGTCGTAAAGATCTTGGCTGGCATATGCATTTGTTTTGGAAGTGAGTGAAAGAAAGAAGCTAAGTATTTTCAAACAGCTGTTTGCAGGATGCATAGCGACAAGTGTCTATTTGTGGCAGTATTTGTGTAAGATTGCTAATTGTAATATGATGATGTGAAGTAAAGTTGTTTTAGTACCATTCATATGCCAAGGTGACATGTAAGGCTGCATTCACACCAAATCTGACAAAGAGATACCTTCCCGCAGGGTTGTGTGGAGGTGTGCAGAGGTGTGGGTGTCATTTGGGCGTTATAATATAACCGCTGTGAAACAATGAGAGAAAAACTCTTTATTTCTCAGATTCACTCCTTTGTTCATGCTACACTGCTGCTAACTCTCTTCATTCAATCTCTAGCTTGCTCAACCACCACTGCTGTCGCCCTCTCTCTCTCTTTTTTAATTTTTAATTTTTTTTTAATGAGTTGGGAAGCTAACAACAAGTCTAACTTTAACTTTAATGTTTAAACAAAGACAAAATCCCCCTGTCCTAGTAACATCTTTGTACTCGCTGATGCTACAATGCTACATGTAAAATGGACATAGGCTGTTCTTGTCTGCATGCTGTAAATTGTTTCATCTGATTTTGCAAAGAATCCAACCCGGTGACAGGTGTTTAGAATAACTAACGTAGAGATAATCAATCTTCTCGCTGATGGCCTTGTTTGCTTATAGGTCATATGAGGGCATCAGAGGCATCATGAGACTGTTTCATAACCAGTTAAAAGTTCCTCGTAATAACTTTAAAGATCCTATTAGCTTTAATGGAATAGTTTCACAATTTGGGAAATATGCTCATTCACTTTCTTGTTAATAGTTGATGTGGAATTATGGCCAGCAGCTGGTTAGCTTAATTTAGATTGGAGACAGTAGGAAACAGCTTTGAACAAAATTTGTTTTTTTTAAATCCACCATCCAGCATTTCTAAACTTACCTATTAACAGCAAATTGCCATTTACACTTCAGTTACTGAACAAATGAAACAAAGGAGATATAATAATTAATGAGCCTTAGTGGTGCTGACAGGTGAATTTTTTAAACATTGGACCGAGCCAGGCAAGCTGTTTCCTCTTGTTCCCTGTCTTTATGCCACATTCACCCCATACATGGGAAAGAGTGCCATGTTTACGATGTGCAAGTGTTCACATCATTAGACAACTCAAGACGTTTGTATGATTTTGGCCTTGGTCAAGTAATGGTTAACAATACTCTAACACTTTATCCATTACATAAGGATTTAACCACTGTGAACGACAGACTTTGACTGGTGTTAGGTGCCCCAATGTAATTGCTGCAAGTATTTCCGTGTTATTGTGTCGACACAGCTTCTTTTTGAAAAATCCTATTTCGCCAGTCGTAATTACAACTTGAAGTCGGCTTGAACACTATTTGCAAATCGAAGTCTTGTAAATACAATGACTTGAATGCGGCATTATGCTAACCTAGAACTAACCAACCGCTGGCTTTAGGTACATACTACACTGAGTGCACAGTGGTAACAATCTTTATGTTTATCTCTTGGCATGAAAGTGAATAAGTGTGCGTACTTCCCAAAATGTGAATTTCTTGAGAAGGACAGTAAAGTCTGTTTTGTGCCGTTTGGTGCCAGGAGAAACAACTCTTCGATCTCTTCTCAGTTTGACTGTTATACAAGGGAGTGTACCGAAAGGGCTTTTCAATTGTTTTGTAAGTTTGTTTTTGATTGGGAAGGTATAAAACCTGACACTATCTCCGTTAAGAAGTGAAAACTTGAGAGTGTACATGATGATTTGAAATGCAAGTAGCTTTTCTAAGAGGGAATTAAGATGAACTAAATATACAATACAGTATAACCTCCTTTCTGATGACAACCGCTCACAACTGGTCTATATTTTGATTCATGCTGATATTGCTGATTCAAATGTGCTCTGAATCTGCTTTCAGTCTTTGAATAGATACTGTGTGCTGTATAGGAGAAGTATTTTTGTCCAGGGCTCATCCCTCTGTAAACCACATCAATTTTATTCCTCTTTTGTTGTCATTTTGTACCTAAAATGCTTTGCTACTGCAACACCATGATGTTTCTTCCCTTCCAGGTTCCTGACTTTGATTTTGACAAATCACTTCTTCAACCTGATCATCAATGAAAGCTCACCATCATCTTCTTCATGACCATCACCATCATCATCATCCCCATGATAACATCAACTGCTGCCCTTACTCGAAATGGCATATCGATCATTCAAGCTTGTAACGGAGCTTCATTTGTATAATTTGTACAGTAAAGTTTATAAAATTTTTCTACCCTTCCAGAAATTATTTAGTTTCTGCTGTTCAACTGAATGTCAATGAATTACAATTTGCAGGCCTTGTTATAAAGTTTGTGTTTTTTGTGAAACATTTGGGTTTGTTCTACTGTCCAGAAGACATTGTCAATAAAATCTTTAAGCGATAAGTTTAGTTTGTTCTGTGAAGCTCTTGTCCCAGCTTTCCCTTTGTCTTTGTGCTACGTAAGGTCTGACTCCAACGATAAATCTTAAAACAGAGGAGATGATCCACCTTCCAAATTCATCAGAATGCTTCACCTCATAAAGTGCACCTTAACGCCCAGTCAACCCCTTCAGGATTCATGAGTTTGTCTCTGTTCTGTGATACAAGATTGATGTTAAAAAAAGAAAACAGTCTGACTCATAATGTGCCCCAAGACATCATTAATACTGCTACTAATGCAGCTTACGTTGCATTGACATTAAATTTAGAAAGCTAATTTATTATTCTCTTGATATTGACCAAGGAAGGCCAGCTGAACTCATTTGATGCTATTCTATCATCGCTCATGGCAGTAATTTGAAGGATAGCGCACAGACACACACACACACACACACACACACACACACACACACACACACACACACACACACACACACACACACACACACACACACACATCTCAGATCCAAGACAGGGCACTATGCAAGCTGAAACATTAATATTTGTGCTTGTTGAGCATGTTAATCATTTGTTCAACGTTTACAATTAAAAAGCAACTTTCCAAAAGACTATATAGTCATGTTGAAAATCACATTCATCCATTATCTTCACTCTCTTATCCAGTGCAGGGTTGCAGGAGAGAGGCGCCCTGCATCAGCTGCCAGGCTATCACATGGCTGACATACAGTACAACTATTCTCACTTACATTCACACCTACAGAGAACTGAACATTCAATAAGCCTAGCTTGCCTTAGTTACTGTTGCTACTCCTATGTCAAACTATTTGTTCTTGCACTACACACATGCAGTTTAAAATGATAACAGTGGCAGATTTAACTCTTGAAATTCTTAGTCATTTTTGAAATAAATGGGGCCTTGATTGCTGTCATAGGTAGACAAAAGCAAACCTTTCATTTCTAGCTGCTGTCTGTAAATTTTGGCATCTGAGATGACAGCTAATCCTGGCAGAGTTGCTAGCTGGCTATTAAAGCTAATATTTGTGCCATGGTTAAAATCTCTGGCTGACTTGTTTCAAATGGATTGATAACACTGTCAAAGGGCTTTTCAAGACACTCTACAAGTGCTAAGCAACAGAGGCTCTAATTACAAAAGTTATCAACCAGGTGAAAAAAATATGGAAATAACAGCAGTGGTCATACATTGTAGTGTAGAGCTTATTAGGCATATTATCATAAAACTGACTGTCTTTTTTTTAAATTCTCTTATTTCTAACAAAGCACGGTTTAGCTGGTTATGCAGAAAATTGCATTTGTGAAGGACTCCTGTAGGAATTATGCAGGTATATAGCAAGAAAGGGGTTAGATTTCATTGTTTGTATTTTAAAACAATATGCCTCACTTTTTACCTTTAAAGAGAAAAGGGTTTTGGAATTAGGACTGCGTTTGGTGAACATAATGCTGTTGAAGGTTTAGTGAAGGTTGCTGGAGAAGGCCTGAGGAGAATATACACACTACACACAGAAAGGCTCAGACTAGGCACATTAATTTCTTGTTGTGAGGCAAAATTATTAACCACCACAATCTTTGCCATTGTGCAAAGCTTCAGAAAATATATTTGAGACCCCAATAACAGTTAATGAGAATATACCCATTCCCAAACGGAAAAATCCAAATGAATTTCACGAGGTGCTGTTAGATTGGAAAAACCTAAACCATTTGTTGAGAGTATTTACTCAGAATTGTGTTTCTGTTTGTGATATTCATTGAGAAACACAGACCTTGGTTGACCTCAGTTCATGCAGCATACTGTCAGAAAATGACATTGTCACCACTTGCACTTACATCTGTTAGCACTTCATTTAACAACTCAAATTGTACATATCATTTTTTACAGGTTATTCAATTTTATCCAACTTGATTTTCACCATCAAACTGAATGATAATAGATGTTTGTAATTCACTTAAATGTTTTTTTTTAAATGTCAGACTCTACACTTTTGTAGTTTTATCTGTGATGAGTAATGAGGTTCTATGTAACGCATTTTAACACTGACATTTCAAACTGCTTACTATTGTTTGAGGAAAAATCTCAAGAGATGAAATTGATTTGCAAAAAAGATGCAACTTTTGTGAAATCTATGACAATAGATTATATAGATACTTTTTCCCCCCTTGTGATACGAATATTACTTGGCAAAAAAGTCACATGATTTTTAATTGGAATGAGGCTGATTTTTCTGAGCTTTCACACTGCGTATTGTGCGTAGTGGACGTCACATCACAGCTCCTAATGACAATAGCTGACCTATTGATTTTGTGTTCTCATCACCATGTATTGTATGACAAAGAACACAAAAAAGACAATGAACTCAAGGACAACATGTATGGGGGCCATCGCTGAACAACCAGGCTATCCCAATATTAAGTAGTTTATATAGCTTATTTGTGGATGTTTTAGAGCTGGTAGCAAGGCAACAGTGCCATAGCTAGCTAACGTTAACATCATATTAATC
Organism: Scomber scombrus; assembly: GCF_963691925.1. Classification (NCBI taxonomy): domain Eukaryota; kingdom Metazoa; phylum Chordata; class Actinopteri; order Scombriformes; family Scombridae; genus Scomber; species Scomber scombrus. The sequence continues at coordinate 25,973,764 of NC_084973.1, forward strand.
AAATACAGGAGGCCCTCTGTGAAGCTTTTTACCTGGGAACTGCATATAGACACATAGGCTTTAAGGTGATTGCTCCAGTGTTTTTTGACGTGCTACTTTGTGTTTGATGGCTGACATGATGTGTTTTAATATCATATTTAACATACTGTCTATGAAGAAAAGGGAGGATAAGAGATGAGGAGAGGCCAGGCAGGGCAACAAGTGGGAAATACATGGATGACATCTTTCCTTGAGAGATAAACAGCTGTCAGGACGTAGCTATAGTTTTAGTTTTTCCAAGTTTATAAAGCTGTAGTCTAGTCAGGGGAAAAGGTGGACAATTGAGTAAATGACCAATGGACAAATAAAACAAATTCAACATTTTGCTATAGGGTATAACATCCTATAAGGCTGACACTGGTGTAGAAGGGGTCCATTAATTTGATATAGGATGACTTATCAAATAGTTTACGACAGGGTATACATCAATCTAGAGTAGACCACCCAGAGCAAGATGAGGCAGGGCAAGAGTAGAGAGAGTAAAGAAGAGATGACTGCAACCACAGCTACTGCTAAGACATCTAAAAGGAAGATCCGAGATTTCCTGAAGCAGTATTTGGAGAGGAAAGAGGCAAGGGGAACAGTAATGTGTCAGGGAGCGGGAGGAGAGAGATGACGTTAATTTGTTTCTCAAGAGCCTGGCTCCAGCCATGAGATGACTGCCTTTAGACAAGCAACCATGGCTCAAAGTTAGGATAATAACATGAGGCAGAGTTTGGAGCTCCATATTCACAGCTGCCACACATCACCTCACATTATGTATAAATGTGGGTTTTTTTGCTTATACGGTATATGTACAATACATGTACAATATATTTATTTTCATGTAACTTTGAAGTGAGTGTAGATACATGTTCCTATTTTATATTTGAGAAAAAAAAAACACCACTTCATTGTGTAATTTTTGCAGTCGAAGGGCAACCTTGAAACTATGTTTTAACAAAGAAAAATAAATTAACCTTGATGTTAGTTTTTCCATGCCTTTGAACCCTAGATATTTGATCAATTTTATTATCAATAATTTAACAGGACATTGGTTATATTTATTGTATATACTAGAAGCACTAAGAATATAATTTTTTAAAACAAATTGTATATGCGTGCACCATAAACATTAAAGAATACAGCTAAATTAATCAACATTTCCCCTACCATTGCCTTGGAGGAAAGAAAAAAAATATGTGTCATTTATCTCATTTATGTGGACATGTTACTGTAAATTGAATAAAAGAGGAATTTATGAATGTAATCCCTTCAAAAGATGGTCTGACAGTGATCTTAAACGTATGAAAGTATTCCATTAATGATGCAGTGTGTAGGATTTAGTGACATCTGGTGGAACGGATTTGGCAGAAATGGAATATTATTTTCATAGATATGATTTAATTAGTGTATAATCATATAAAAATAAAAAATGTGTTTTTGTTACCTTACAATGAGCCCTTTATATCTACACAGGAGGTGAGTCCTCTTCCAGAGTCCACCATGCTGTACTACCATGTTTCAACAGTAGCCCAGCATGCACAAAACAAACACTGTTGTGTGTTTCACAGCCACCGAAGGTTCTCCTACACACTTGGAATTGGACAGTGAAGGGCAGGGGTATTTAGTTGATTGCAATCTGCAACCTCACAACTAGATGACATTAAATGTTACGCACTGGTCCTTTAAGACAGAAAGTAGCAAGTGGCGGTCGATAGAGAGAGTGAGAGCAGGTGTGTCAAGGTGAGGCGGATGACCACAGCAGAGTATGAAGTTAGCAGTATGGCTGTGAATGTAGCTGAGCAGTGAGTGTGCAGTCTTGGCTATTTGTTAGTGCATTGTTTGCTACAACTGTAGCACTGTGTTAGTGACAATGAATTGGAGCTTAAACTGACCAGGCTCACTGACGTCTGATGTTTCCGGTGGACCAGCTATTTTCATTTTAGTGACAATCTCAGTCACTCCAGAGAATGGAGAAATGTCTGGCTACTGAGGCTCTCCCGAGTTTTGCTCTGCATGATGATGCTTGATGACGCTGTCAGCTGCGACAGGAGACACTGGCAGCTGGCGTTGATACACCCTCCAGCATTGGCTGAGAATGCTGAAAACATCCTCAGCAATGTGTCGGACTCTGGAGAGACTGTAGTTGAATACCCAGTGATCCTCTAACAGGCATTTGCCAGGCTAGGGACAGAGAAGAAGGGTTTTCATTGGGAACGCCTCATCGACCATTATCACAAATGGCACTATTTCAAACTTGGGTGTTGAGTGGAGTGGGCATGGTGTTGGTACCAGCTTGAAGGGCCTGTCCCAGAGAGGAGTTGGCAAAGATACCTACTTCACTGTTTCTGGCAGAACCTCTCATGCCAACATCCAGAAAGTTGTAGTCCACATCCAACAGAGCGAGGAGGACCACGGAGAAGGTGCCCTTATAATTATACAGCTGTCACCAGAATTGGACAGTGCCTGAGTTACGACATGCTTCCCATCAACTTCAAGTCAAGTTTTCCAGGAACCTCCTGGCGGTATTCCTCCAGAGCTCCTCAGCTGAAGCTGGCATGTGGGTTTCCCTCATTTGTGCCTAGATGATATCACACATGTCTATCACCAAATTGGCCACGTTTGACACACTACACGGAAACTGGAGGCGGTGGTCACGAAAGAATCCCCAGTGCTGAGAAATCTAAGAGATGTGGGAGGAGAAGGGTTAGTCTTTGCCTAATGAACGAAATCCAAGAAAACACATTGATCCACTTTTGTGCCAGTAGGTTATGATTTTTTTTAATTAATTGATATCATTGACTGCACTGTATATTAATAATAAACATAATTAATCAAATTTGCTCTCTCTCTCTCTCTCTCTCTCTCTCTCTCTCTCTCTCTCTCTCTCTCTCTCTCTCTCTCTCTCTCTCTCTCTCTCTCTCATATATATAACAACATACACTCACATCCTGGTGGAATCACTCATTACAGACAAAGCAATGGTGCACTCCTGTATACTTTCTGTTGATACATTGTTTATATTACTGTTGCTTATAATTTGACATAATGCAGGTATACCGTCTACACTTACAATCTGCTGCCAGACTGTTCAAATAATAGTACAGTAGGTGGCAGTAGTAAACAGACCCTTGATTATTAATCATGTCCGTTCTTGGTTAACGTATAACCTATAGTCAATAGTCTGTATACTACTGGCACCTATTCAACTATGATTTTAGTCTAGCAACATATCAAGTTTACAAGTATCCACATTACAACAAATTATTGGCATGTCTGGATGTCGGACACACCCAAGATTATGAACAAATTTGAGTTGGGCAGGACATTCACGTACCCTAAATATAGGCTTACTGTAGCCTAGATACAATAATGAATAGCTTTAAGAATAGACAAGATGATAAAATTCAACGTGCTAAAGAGAGGCTATTATTTACGAAATATTCACTATAATAATAGCTTAGGCTATCCAACAACATACCTCAGACAGACTGACAGACACTGCTCTGGGTAAATAGGATCCCGGTTTGGTCCTTTGCCTCCTCAGATGAGGTGCTAGCATCCCCAAGAACCTCAAACTGTCCCACCGACATCCTAAAACATGTCCAGAACACACTGCCTCATACAGCAGCTGAATTCTCCTTCTCTTTCTACCTTGTAAAATGGGGGACAGGATCATCTTCACTGGATAATGTTGAATCAGTCCCCCAGGAACAGTGCTGCACTTTGAAGCCAATTTGACATAGTGGCCATAGGACTTTTTTCCTTAGATTTACATTATGAAAGAGATGTATGTAAATCAGCGGATCATTTTCACAACGCCTCTTAGTTTAACTCGTTTCTCTGTCAGAGTTTGACTCATTCAGTCCAGCAACATTTGGAAAGTCTAGAAGCAACGATTACATTATTTTGTCCCCATTGAAGTTATCGGTGGACTACACTGGAAGTAAGCCAGCTTGTTCTATGGAAGTCTCAGGTGCACTTGCTCTATGGGCCACATGATCTCAGGAAATCAGAGCAATATGTCTAATTTGCCTAATATGCCACTGAGCAGCTAAGGGGGGCCCTTTCAATGACACTGTACAGTATCTAGTTTTCTTTTTGTGTGTTGAACCCATGATTTTTTCTGAAGAATGATCTGTCACATATTCTTTCCCAAATTTGTTGCAAATCGGTTGCAAAGTGGTATTGCTGCTGGTATGAATAGGTTTGATGCCAAAATATTCACAGGTGAGTATTTTGCATTTTCATGTAATTTATTTGTCATGTCCCCAGTTTGTAAAGGCATTAAGAAATCCAGAACAAATACGCCTCAGAGTTGAGGTGTTAAGCATGACATGTAAAGAGCTAAGACCAAAGACATAACAATATTGGTAGAGATAGATGCTAATCTTTGGTGTACAGAACATTTTTTCTCCATCTGTTTTATGTGTTACGCAAAGCCTTTGACCACTTTCTTCAATGTTTTAAAATCTGTTTATTAAATTCTTAATTTCTATCATACAACTTTGTAGAATAAAGACAGGTTAGACTGGATAATAGCTCATGTGATGTGTTGTGGCACATTTCACCTCAGTCAGAAAACTGAAGCCAGGAAAGGCACATAGCCATCACACTTATGAAGATGGCACAAACTGTGTCAGCTATAGAAGTGTTTTGGCTCATGAACCTCTCTGCTGGATACAATCAGTGTAATTTCAGACTTTGGAGGGGAAATGCAAATCAGTGGACATAAAACAAAAAGTGAAACCAACTCTGCCTGTGTGGACCCCCATCTTAATTCTATGTAAGTAAACATCCATTTGCCTTCTGACCGCCACAAACTGACAGTTCAGTTTGCTTTTATGTGGAGCCGAGTGCAGGTGGGTATATTGTTTCATTAATAAGAGCCTTTCATCTGGTTTTTACTAAAGAAAAGACAGCATAAAGTACTCTGCAGAAAAGTTTTCAAGTGGATTTTGCTGACTGTTGCTGCTATTTTAAAGTGTTTTGGGAAAATGGCAATATGAAGAATGTCATTCAGCAGGAACACACGGATGAGCGATCATGAACCACAACATCGTCAGTTCAAGTTGAGCCGGGAGCTTTTGTTGCATGCTATTCCCCATCTCTCTCTCTCCACTTATTTCCTTTCATGTCTCTTCTAAAGTCATAAAATGCCTAAATTATACTTGAAAAGGACAGGTTTGAGTTGTACTTGTCAATGTATAAATTTGAAATATGTACTCTATTGAATTGAACATCTTGGGCTCTAATTGATTAAAACTAAGATTCAACACCTGGAGAGTGTACAGCTCTGTCCATGTCATCACTGAGTAGTTTGTTAAAAATAAATATAATTTCAGAATAAATATTACTCCTTGACTAGAAAGCAGAAATAACAGAAACCTTTGCAACTCTGCTGCTGTAATATTTCTGATGATCTCAAAATCAGGTGTTGTAGTCTGTCTTACTGTCAGCAGCCACACCAGTATGTGTCTATGTGTATGATCTGAGAAACAATAGGGAGAACGAATCCTTCCCCAAGTCTACTGAGGGAAACAAGAAAGTGTGATGAAAAGAAATTGTGGGAGTTGGTTCGCTGTAGAGCACAGAAGGAGTAGAAACCATCAGCTAATCCTGTCTTTGATCACTGCTGGTTTTCTGTCCTACCACGTGTTTAATTACAGTTAATTGCAGTTCATTACATTTAATTGTAGTTATTTGGGCTCACCTTGAATTTATTTGAATTACATCAGTCCCTGATGAGTTGGCCCGAATGAAAACCAGCAGGACTCTGGAGTCCAGGGATCAGGGCTGAAAACCCCTGTTTTGACATTTGTGAAACTGAAACAAAGAAACCAATAATATTAATGACCAGAGTGAAATACAGCATTACAAACATTAATTGTTGAGTAGTTTTAGAAAGGTATGTAGAATGAAGTTTTATTGTACTAGAATATATATAAAAATATGATAAAATAGTAATAACAATACCATTGAAGCATGTGAAGGCTGTCTTTCCAAAATGAGTATTTACTGCAGGAATATATAGTGTCAGGCAGTCCTAAGAACAGGTGTAAAAAGTGTAATGTCTTCGGCACATGAGTGACAATAAATAAAGTGGTAGTTTTTTTAAGTTGATCCCACAATAGAGAGGGAGGTCCAGCCCACCCTCTGATACAAAACACAGTGATGGGTGCCATATGGGTCATCAGTAATAAATCAAAGAGTTGACTGATAAACAGCATGCAGATGTGTAGCATGCCTTTAAAGCATGTCTATAAATACATATGTTAGATATGTATTTGGACATGCTGGAATATGTTATATCTTATATCAGGTAATGAGTAAACCTATTAATAACGTAACATATTATTTACATGTCATAAGCATTATGATACTTATTTACTATTGAATACTATAGAGAGTTCTGACTCACATTGTTTAATAAAATGACTATCTGACTAATCACACAGCATGAGCTGTTAAGACACAATAAGATACTACAACACAGTTAAAACGCAAAACACAGTGGAGACATTGTCTTCTATGACATTGCACAGCTTACTGAGCCTCAGGTGAACTCCTACAGCAATTATTTATATATAAATAATATTATATATATTTTGTGGAGGGCTTCTGAATGATGTGAGACGAAGCAGTGAAGAGCCTCACAGCTAATGACAAGTTTGACCTTTTGCGGTGAGGAAAAAAGACCCGAGTTGTCGTTTTTGAAGGCAGTATTTTGAAGTCAGGCAGGAGCAGATGGGAACATGCAAAGACACACAAGCACACACACAAAAAAAGTCAGTGTTTAACTTTAATTATCTACATTAAGATGGAAAGATGAGGCTATTAAATTGAGCTTTCTGTTTGGTGCAGGGATGGTGGTGGAGTGAGATTAGAAGTGGCCCTGCTCGAGCTATCAAGAAGTAACATTCGAAATATGATTTTAATGTGAAACATTCACTTGACAATGGCATTAGTCAGTTCACATTGTCTAAATAATTTTCATTGTTGTTGTCTTCCCACAGAGATTCTAACACATTTATAGATGTGCAGGAGCCATTATGGCTGTTTGCTACGACTACAACTGTTTAAGACCATTGCAACTCAAAACAGAATTCATACCCTCGCTCATTTGAAGGAAGTTTTTACGAAACTAATTTAAAGTTCCATAGATCAACAGCACCTTTGGGCTCATCCTTGGACGTATAGGTTATGAATTTGAAATGGTTTGCCACTCCCATGGAATACATTACTGTTTCATTGGAATCTGGGTAGCAATTTCAGCACGTAATGCAGTTAAGTTCTAAACCTATAATAGGTTAAGGCAGCCTCAAAGGGATTATAATGTATCTGGTCATGTTGTGTCCATGGTCACAGTCTCAGGAAGATGATTTAAAAAGATGTTTTGAGCCCAGTTGAGCACCTTGATCTCACTAGTCCTTTGGGATCACAGTGCCAAAATGTTCCCTAGCCAAATTTTCATCATGTCCGCCGATTTCAAACGCAAAGGGATTTCACAGTCGTTGCTCAGACTATTGCTTTTGAATTTGTACAGAAAAACTCAAGAGGCAAATGAATTGTACAAAGGCTCACTTTTTAAAAACTTTTCCCGAAAGGTCATACAGGATGCTTTTGGTTTTTAGAGTTCATAATTGAAGTAGCAGTTCTTGTTGACAATTCTTTTTCATCAGTAAAAAGTTTATTGTATTTAATGTGACAGCTCATATCTTTGACTTTGGCAAGGATATGATACACACAGGTAACCGGAACAATTACATCAATTAACAATAAATTAGTCATATTAGTAATAAGTGATATCAAGGTTTCATCTTTAATATTGGTGGATTAGGGAGTGGATGAGTATGCTGCATGGGTTTTTGTGTTGCAAAACAAAAGACAAATCAGAACAAAAGCCACAACAGGGACATGTGTGGAAAGAGGAATCTTAACTGAACTGGTACTCTTGCATTACATACTTTGATCGTGCTGCCCTCAGGTCCAGCCACTGCAGATAGGAAATCAGAGCATCAAGCAGTGGCCAATATCCTGGAAGTCTGGTAATTTATTTGATAACCATTTAGAATGATTTGTATTTTGTGATCAACTGTGTAAGATTAAGACACTGTTTCTCTTTTTGCTTTTAAAATGTTCCTATTAAAAGTGTTACATTAATGTAATTTAGAATAGAAACAGTCTGTTCTTTGAGTTGCTTTGTTTTTGCATCAGTATTGTATGAAAACAGACCAATGTGGTTGCCAAGTTTAAAAGGAACAATGGGAATGTTTCATTATATTTTCATGTCACAGTCAGAAAAGCACCGGTGTAAACAATTGAATTGATTATGGCTGAATTCTGTTGAGTTGCTTATGTTCAGGGTCTTGGTATTGTGCTTGCTGGCTCACTGTAACAACGTCATACTGGCACACTTAAATACAACAGAGCTATTGTTAATGATATTAGCAACACAAATTTTTCTCGCTTTTCTCACTATGACAAGTGTCAAATGTCTGCAATAAAAAAAGGCCTGGAAGTGTGTCAAGGTTGACTCACCTGTCAGTTAATAATTGAATCACACCTGTGGCAGGCGATTTGTCTTCCTCACTGTGCATTCTAAGGGTTAATTAGATCAGAATGTTCCTGCAAATAAATGATTTCCAAACCTAAAGCATTATTTTACAGTAGATGTTGTGCCCATGTTTAAAAGGTTCCTCGACTACTGAGGATTTGAGGGAGTTTTCTTGTAGCATCATAAACTGTGTTGCCCTGTTAGAAATGTTGAATTCATCTCATATTACAGACTTGTTTCTTGGTTTTGGTTATGATTCATAATATGCTCCACAGTCTAAAAAAAAAAAAAAATCTTGAACAGATATTTTCCTAATGCAATGCTCCAGGTTCCAGATTAAATCTATTTAAAGTGAATTAGCTTTAAAATATATGGTTCAGATTCACAGAATTCTGATACAGATTTGCATTCATACTGCAAAAATTAAAGCATTCAGAAGTGTCAAGAGGTACTCAGTAAAATATGATATGCTTAGGATAAAAAACTTCCCACATCTAAAACACTGCAAGCTCTTGCATACCACCCACAGCTATTTCGGAGCTGGTACCACACAGGCAAATGTTATCATCCTCAACAGTCTGTTGTCAAGCTGAGAAACAAGAAACAGAGTGGAGCTCATCTTTGTTGATAATGATTTTGCCCAATGACCTTGAAAGAGTGCAAACAGCACATTTCCATGTGTAGCATTGTCCTGGGCTCTTTTCAATTCTCTGCCTTTGGCTTTGCAGTGTTGACCCTTTCAGCTGTGCTCAATTTCTTGGTTACACGACGGTCTCAATGCCAACAAAGAGTGGGTGTTTTCTTTTCAAGTGAGAGATTTTGCATGAAATGCCCCAGCTGTCTTCTGCCTTGCCATGGCCCACTGGTCTTTACAGATTTTCAGTTTCACCCAGGAGCTACAGGGGGAGTCATCACTGATGATGTTTGGGATCATATCAAAAGGAGCACGCTCTCCACATATAGCGGTTGGGAAACTGCTGGCCTCCTCTTGCATATGTTCAGAACCTCTCATTTTTATCACCATTTTGCCTGCACTGCCCACTTCATTTTGAATTCTCCAGCTCTGCTTCATAAGCAGTAAAGCTGATGACTTCTGGGGCTTTAACCCTCTGAGGAGAAAATGTATTACATCTCTAAAAGTTGATGGTGTCAAAAATGATTCCTCTTACCTTGTACCAACTGGGAATATCCCACCTGTTTTGCTGAAATTATTTTGTAAGCCTTTTGGGAAGTGAAAAATAGAACCGCACAGGCATGTAATTTTGTCAATTGTACAAATAAAACAAACATTATATATATTTTGGGCTTTGCACCTGTTGCTTTCATGCATACAGTATATGGATGTAAACTGCTCACATAACTGTTATTTGCTGAAGTGCCCAGTCAAGCAAATAAAAGACTTTGCAATATTAACACACCCACATCTAATTCTTTGTGCACAGTTAGGCACACACAATAGCAACTATTAAAACCATGGCCTTATTCCCTGACATCAGGCAAATAAGACTCACTACTCAACAATTTTACAAGTAGGAGGCTCAGGGTACAAGGTAGGTCAGTTTTGACCGTTTGACAGTTTTGGATTAGTTTCGAGAGCTGAAACATTCAATTTGTCCTTTATGAACAGGTTATTTGCCTGCACACTGCTATTTGGAAGCTTGCATGTACCATAATTTGTGCAACAATATGCCTAACTGCCCATGGAACATAATGTACTGAAATTAAACTTCATGAGTAACAAAGTTCAAAAAGTCACAGTTTCAGACAGGAAGCATTTCGTAAATGGAGAACAGGACAGCTTGTACTGTATATTTTTACAAAAGAAAACCGCTGTTGAAAACAACACTTAAGTCTTAAACTGAAAAACAGAAAACCTTCACAATGACATACACCCACATCCTGATCCTACATTTAAGAGTGGACTAATCTCCTTACTTTACAAGTTATAAATGCATAGAATCATGCATTACTTGTTACACTCTTTGAGCTATTGCTAAACCTTCTATGTAGTATATTTTGAGTGAAGCAGCTAGAGGCTAAATCATGGGATAGGTTGAAAAGCAGATCTACATTAGATGCAAGATAAACATTAAAGAGGCCATCTGTACTTTCAGTCCCTTCAGTTTGTAATGCTGTTTGACATTGATAAGCATATAGAACAAAGTATAGAGAGTGTGGTACATCTGCCTCGAGCAATACACCTGGCAAGTCTGGAAAAAATCAAATAAACCCATGATTTCTCTTGCATTTACAAGCTGATGGGTAGTCATATATCTCAAAATGACAGATGCAAAACTGTCTTTAGCTGCAGACATTTCCTGTTTAATTCTAAGTCTTCATCTAAAGTTATATCTTAGTTCTTTTGGTGGTGATGCACAAATGAAATGGAAGGGACATAGAAAGATAGGTGCTAAAAGTTAAACATGAAAATAAGAAGGTAAAACATAGAAAATGAAATTAATTATCATGAGACATATACATGATATAGAGAAGAAAATGAAGAGAAGAATCACAAGAAGAATGGTGTGAAGCACAACAAAGAAGCATTAGTAGAAGCATTAGAAAAAGCATGAAGAACAAACAAAAATGAGGAGAAAAAGAAGTATGAAGAAAGAAAACAAAGACGCATCAGGAAAAAGCATGAGTAGAAAAGCACAAAGAGAAGTACAAGATTGAGAAGAGGGACATGGACAAAATAAGTACTTGAAGAAGGAGCTGATGAAAAGAGTTGTTATGCTTAATTTATTGAGGGGTTTAAACTGATGTAATATTTTTAAAATGTGCCATTAATATATGAGATTAGGTTCTTAATTTGGCCATTTCCCTAGCAACCATAATCCCTGCTTTATACAATGTAGACAAGTGATATGATAAATAACTGCAGCTACCAAGGATGTCAACAGTGTAGAGATAATCAAGTGAACAGAAATGTAAAAGGGTCTGTCATCTGCATAAAGGTCGAAACTAACAAGTCCACCAAAATGATCCATGCACCCCAGAACAACAGAAGAGATTTTTAATCTAATAATCCAATCAACAGGACCACATTATTTGTCTGCACTTTCAAAACAATACTAATCACATACTAATCAAGAACAAAACAAGTAGCTACTAATCACTCTTGAAAAATAAATGTTTCATGATTGTGATAACGCTGGTGATATGGCTGCTGATTTTCTTTATTTTTCATCTTGTCAACAAACCTCATATATATTGACATCTTCCTTCACCACAAACATTACCTACATGGTAGTTTGTCTAAAAATGGTTCCAAAGACTAATAACAATGATCCCGTTTTCAGTCTCTAAAGAGTTGTTCCATCTACAGCAGACGCCACTGAGCATGCATGGCTCTGTTTACAGCTTTGCTAGCTTGTCATGCTACATATCACAACCTCTTGACTTTGTACTGTTCTTTGAGAAATTAAAAATGAATTACAAAGTTAAGAACTGTGATATGTAGCACAACAAGCTAGCAAAGCTGTAAACAGAACTGCATTGCAATACATGCACCATGGTGTCTGCCTTACACAGAACTACTCTCCGGCGAATTAAAATATGATGGCTGTTATTTGACTTTGGAGCCATTCCCAAACAAACTAATGAACCCATACTCTTCGTCGCACAGAAATGTGTCACCCAGTGCAGCGCTGTGGCTCATTGACATGTTTTATAGTTTTTGGACAACAGTGACTGTCTACAGCATAGAGTAATATGTATCAGGCTTTGGATAAACACACACTACTTGTAAGTAGATCAGTTAATTGTGGTTTGACTCTGCACATGAGATTTGTCTACATTAAGAAACATATGGATAGAATTGGTAACTTTTTCCTTTAAGGTTTGGTTACAATAACAAACCATGGTTAAAAAACAACAACTACTGACTCACGGTTGGAACGAACAGCAGTCTCCCATGTTAATGTTCAATTTAAAATTGCAGATTGGCAAACTAAACAAAATAACACACATTTTAACACTTTAAATTTCCATTTAGCTCATAGAGGTGCATAAAGCTAAGTAATCAGTAATAATTCACTCAGGCCTAAGTGCAGTCACTTCACACAAGTATTTCAGTTAAGAGCTATGTTTTAGAGCTGTGACAACCCTTCCTCTTTTAGCTATTGGGCCACTTGTCTTTGTCTTTGTGTTTTGCATTTCAGATGTTGGGAACACCTGGGCCCAGTGTTTCCAGTGCCATAAAGCACACCTCACAATTCCTGTGATAAGAGTGAGGACAGCGGAAAACATACACACTAACACTACTATATATATACTGATTTACTTACTGCCACACCTCATTGCATTTTGACATTTTTTGGGGTTATTTCAAATAAATTATGGTTTTCTTGCTTTTACTTCTTGCGTCGTCTCCCATTATTTGTCATGGTTTCTGAGCTGGTCATGACAGAACTATCATCCTCCGTTAACCTTAGTTAATTGTTGCAAACATAATTATTTAATACAATCAAACCAGTGCAAATATTGACAGTAAACACAATTATTTTAGCAATGACACATTTTTTGAGTATAGTTTTTTAAATGCTGTTAAATAAATAAATTAGGAGAAACATGGTGGAAAAATATTTAAGTTGCCATAGAGCCAGGAGCAACAGCTGTACAAACGTGTAGTCTGCCATCATAGTCCAGGCCAGCACTGTTGTGCACTATTTATACATCTTAAAGTTGTGTTAATTAAAAGAGAAGAAACAAATATATAGTCACAAGGCATGCTTCTAGTATAGCATGTCATGATGTGTAAAACTGAGTCATCATACATTTACCATATGCTTTAATTCCTGCTGTGATAATGCCAGCGTAAACTCTAAACGTATGTTATGTACATATGTTAAATACAGTCAAATCCTCAACTGAAAAGAACGAATAAAATCGAAAGACATAAATAATGGTTTTAGTGTATATTACATGTGGTGAGAAAAAAACTATTTCCAGGAAAACAAAATGTATGCTATAGCTACTTGTTGTACACACACGCACACACACACAAACACACACGCATCCAACTCTATCTTTAACAGGAAATAAGGGTAAGGGTCCACAGATAAATAGAAGATGTATAAAAAGAAACCAATGTCGTTTAAACCATGGAGTCTTATGGCTGGGCAATGTGCGATGTAACAGGGCTAAGCAGGGGCTTTGCACACTGATCCACACTTTGGCTTTATGAGAGGGCAGATGGTACCACTCAAGCAGGAAGTGATTGACATAATGACATGGCCGACCGTAGAATGTGGATGTACGTGTGTAATGAATGAGTGTACGCCTGCCTGTGTCTAAAGATACATCCGTAAAGGGGATTCAACAGAAATCTTACTTTTCTTTTCCATTAAACCCTGTAACTCGTGTGTGTGTGTGTGTGTGTGTGTGTGTGTGTGTGTGTGTGTGTGTGTGTTTGTGTGTGTGTGTGTGTGCGCGCGCTTGCATGTTCATATCCAAGAATCGCTCTCTGTTTTGTCTGCATGTCAACACATCAAGTGTTACTGAGGCAAAGGCCAGTCTCGTCACACTGATCACGCATGAATAACCGCATACACTTTGAACTCCGGCAGGTTTTATCTCACTATACCAATAAATAACTTGAGCCCCCACTTCAGTTCTGCGTGCAGGCTCCATATCTAACTACCTAAATGTCTATGCGTCATTTGAAAGATAACAGAGAAAACAAAAGGAGGGTGACTCCACTACCATCTCTTTCAGCCAGTTATGATAAATGAAGGTAATTATTTTCTTCTATTCTGGGAGGAAACCTTAAGAACTGCTGGGGAAAAAAGCCTTACTTAGCGGTCTCATGTAGAGAAGAAACGCTGTAATGTCTACAGTGACTTGATTTGTTATCACATGGTTAACAAAGTGGGGTAGACACAGCAGTGGAGAGGTGTTAGTATGTTTTTCATGTCTCTCTTCCACATTTGGTGCACAGTATGGTCAGTGGATCATGTTCTGGGACCAGACTTTTTTTAAATTACTGGAAAATACTGACACATTGAATAAGAATACTTGGCAGGGCCCCATATGCATAGATCATATTCTGTTTAGGTTACTTCTTGGGAAATACCTGACATGCCAGCAAGACTATATATGCTGTTCACTCTTGGTTGCCGAGTATCATCACAATTGTATCTATCCTGCATGCTGTCCGATGATCTGGGCCACGCATTAAACGTGCATTAAGAAAGAACTCCTGATATACCTCATCTTTGTATCTTCAAGATCATCACAGAAACATCTACTCTCAAGGGGTGAACCAATTTTCATACTTAGTGATTATGTCAAGAGTTGAGGCTGGGGATACACAGAATGGCCTGCAACCACAAAGTCACATGTTTAATCCCCGAAATGAACAAAGCGTGTCCATCAGCATCTACATTTATCCTGTGCAAGTGCACTTGAGCATGAATGAGAATCCCCTCACTCACTAACCGTGAACCATTCTGGAAAAGAGCATCGGTTGAATGCATAAAGTGTACCGACTTCAACCTAAAGGGTGAGACATGCTTTGCACTTTTAATCTGAGGATATAATTATCTGTTATTTATGCTATAATTGTAAGTGGTTCCTGGTTAATGGTCATGCCTAATCAACCTACATTTTTACTCATTTCTATTTTAAAATTAGATGTCAGTTAGACTTGACCAACTGATAATATAAAATATTATTATCTATCTTACACTGGTTGCATATTTGACATATCAAAGTTAAATCTATTCTTCTATATGTCTTTCTTTTAAAATATGTTTCAAACTTTGAGGCCGTGAAAGAAACAATATAGCTAAAACTGCTGTATAATGTTGACATGCAACACTGAATACCATTACAACTGAGGTTTTGTCTTTTGATTTAGTAGTAAAAAGTTGAAAAAATATTACTTCTCTTATCCGACATATTATTTTTAACTTTTTGTACGGTGGCTTGCAACAACACTGCTACTAATTCATTCACCTTTATTAACCTTTATTGGCTTTTTTAAAAGCCTTAGCATGTGTCAGTACAAAACAAAAAACAAGTTAGAGGATGAAAAAAACATTGCATTTGCAAAACAAAGAATATAAACAGCAGTTCTGAATAGGCTTTAAGTAGAACTTGTTTCTTGCATAGCATGATGAGAATGATTTAAGGATGAGGGAGTGTTCCTATTGTCCTTTTTGGCACGAATATAAGAGATAAGCTAATCTTGTAGCTGATCTCAGTCACGTCCTCCAAAAAAAGTCACAACAAAGATCATGTGTGTGACTGAGCTCTAAATGATTGCAAATACTCAATAAGCTGCAGATCCTGTTTGATGAGAGCCAGGAGAGCAGTGCTGGGAGCTGTTCTTGTAATGGAAATGTTAAGAAAAATGCTTCAGATGTTGCAAAACAAAAACATGGAAGGTTTAGGTTGAGAAAATGTGTCAGACTGCTCTGAAATAAGTCTAAAACTAAGGTTTTATTTAAGAAACAATTTTGCTCACTTGAAAGACAGAGGAAAGACAGATGTGCAGCCTTTCTTTACCCCTTTGATTTCAGATCTTGAACTCATTACTTTGGTAATGTGAAATCTTATTGACATAGACTTAAAATCACTAACTCATCACTTCACACTGTGTGCAACAGTTGGCATCGTTTCTCTTTATCCTCCAGCACACAGTAAATGGTTCAGGTTAGCTTGGGTAAGTTCATTTATTTATAACATCTTGATTTGTTTCTCTCCTTTCTTTGCCATTGCACAAGTCAAAAGTCTGGTAGAATTGCCTTTTTACACAACTTGTTCCTATTGTGCACATACAGCATCACAGTCGAGTAAAAGAGCATTTCCTCCTTCTATTTAGAGCTCCCTGCATAATTATTTAAAGTGGGATCACCAGGGGTCACAATTTAACAACCTCGTGAAGGCAAACCCTTAATAAATGGTGTCTTCTTTTGTACGCAGGCTATTGGTTTCATTTATAATTTGCAATGTTTATCTGCACTTTGTCTTTTAATCTCAATGGGATTCCTGGATACATGAAGGCTGAGTAGAAAAAAAATCAATTATAATCTCTAAAGAGGTTATAGCAGTTGTATTACATTAGTGCTTGGTCTCTCTACACAGCTGATTCATGGTCGTCTGATGCTCTTTTACCTACATGCATAGCAATATTGCCAACAATTTTAAAGCAGGAATTATTCTCATAATAAGAATGTAGAGCATATTTTGTGAGAAGGGGCAACGAGAAGGGTTTATAAACCTCTAGAGTTGCATTTTTAATCAAAACTTCTTCTTCTGCTCCTCTGCCTTATCTTTTAAGTTTTCATCGCAGAGCAGTGCTCAAATATTTCACGTTCTGGTTAATCCGACTTTAAAGGAGGTTCAAGAGGATTTAACCTATATGCTTAGCAGTGACACGTTTCTATTCGATCACCTTGCTTTTCTCCTTTCCTCCCTTTGAAGGCCAACAGTAGGCTCTAGGAGGAGTGGGGCTGTGAGGAGAGTCGGCTGTTGCATGCTGAGTGATGACGATAGCCGACATAACTAAACCCACCTACAGTTCATTTAAATGCCCGCGCACGGCTCTCTCCCAGCTCGTCACAGTGTCTCCCATTGCTCTGTATTTATAAGGCGCCCTGGTGCGCAGAAAGGCTAAAGCATGCCTCGTCTCTAGAGAGGCAGAGCGCGTCGCTGTGATTTGGAGACGTTTTTGGATGAAAGACTTGTGCAGTCGCTGCTGAGGAAGAGACGCGGGGAGCGCAGGAGTTTTATTCCAACTTCACTGCAGCAGGTCGTTGTGACAGCGACCTTGTTCTCAGGGGTGAGTTTGTTATCATTTTTGATTCACTGTGTTCGTTTTCTTTCTCCTTTATATCTGTGGAAAATTAGGATGCGCATTCCGCTGGTGGATAGACATGTAGAGCTGCTATTACTGAGAATAGATGGAGCGATCCTGAACTAATGTGCAAACCTGTGGCTAAAACAGGGTATATTTTAATTTCAAAATAAAAACTCGCTTGCACACAAAATAGGACTTTACAGTTTTATTGGCGGTGCTCTTTTTTTTTCTTTGACAAAAAAGTGTCTCCAGAACTTGTTGCTGTGGGATATACACATTCAGATCAAGCTCGGTAGGAACATCTTGTGCATTTTTCTCGATTGCATTGATGCTCAAAGAAAGCAGAAGAGTTAAATGACATAAAATTGTTTGTGCTTCCGTGTTTGTTAAGTCATACTCGCTCTTTAAATGTGGACATTCATCGTGTAATTCAAAAAAGTATCTTTAAATGTATTTTTAAATGTATATTCTGATTGTTTTTCTGGTGACACCTTGTTCTTAACCATTTGCTATGTGGACTTCTCTTAATAACAGAAGGAAAAGGAAATTGTTCTCAGTCCGGGAGTTAATCCAAAAATGTGTCATCATCAGGTTGATCTGTGAAATGTTCGTTGCCGTAGTGGAGGTGGAGATTTGAAAGCTGCTCTCCAAATTCGTTTTCATAGATGTTGCATACTGAGTGATGACGATAGTCTTTATCCATCTGTTTGATGGCTTGATGGCCGCAATAATAAATCAGACCTGTTAAAATTCTTGTTTTCTGTGCGTCATGTACACTGTCGCTCTCAAGTTCTCATATGGGCACAAAGACTATACTTTTCTTCATAATGATGTATGAACACCATCTACCAGCTGGAATAATCCTACTTGGCCCTGAGCTGGTTTTTGGTTATTGTATTAAACTTTGAACTGTGAATAATGTTCAATGTGATCACAATATAAACTATAAAGATGAAGCTCTAAAAACTACATTTTGAATCAGGGGTCCTCTGCAATACATGGCCACAAAAGTACCTCATCGATAACATAAGATTTGATGCTTTGACGTGCAGCGAACGTGAGACTTTTAGGGCCCCTGGTGGTGTTTGGGGCCCCAGGACAGGTGTCCACTTTGTCTGGTTGAAGTCCAGCGTTATTTTATGGCAGAACCAGAATTTCTTGCTATGCTTGTATCCACAGTACAGAGAAATGTGTTTCATCCGTACAAAGGACCAGTTGAACCAGTTGTCAGCCATGTCACTAGACCAGTTGAAAGAGAAAAAATAAATGAGTGAGGAACAAAACACATTTCTAATGTTTATTGATTTAAGTGAATCTTCACACCTACTGCTTGCTTGATGAATAGTGCGTTTAGCTCTTGTTAGTGAGCTAAATAGTGCTCTATATAAACAATAAGTAATTAATTCATATGATTTACTGTTAATATTTATGATATAACAACACGAGAATGAAACATTTCACCCAGCTGTTAGGTCTCAGCTGAGTCTTTACTGGGGATGCAGCATTTGTTCATGAATGACACAAGCCAGACACTGCAGCATTCTCAAAAAAACCCAAACATATTCTAATCCTTATATTCAGAGCACGTGTACATCAATATTCAAATCGGTTATTGGCAATTTTTTACCTTAGTAGGGTGCAGCTACAAAGAGTGAGGATTAAAGGGCCGCCCATTTAAGTTATTCCTTTGCCCCGGGACAGTTTAGTCAATATTTATGAACGAGCGTCATTCTTTCCTAAAGCCATACAAACCTGAATCGGTGATTGCAATGATATGCAAAATAAGGGAATGCATTCACAGTGAATGTGAAGTTAAATGGGTTTAACGCTAAGACTTTCATAGTTGTGCCCAATAGAAGACTGTATTCATTTACTAGTGTTTACAAAGTAAACTTTACTTATCGGGCTCTGGAGAAGCTGCTTATATATTGAAGTGACATCATGCATTCAAGGGCATTCCCGATGATTTCTGGAAGTTGTAAAGAGTGGTGAGAGTTGAAAAAAATATTCACTGAGCTGTTGCAAAGCAGCAGCAGCAATGACAAAAAGCGGAGTGTGAAAGCAGGCAGCATTGAGAGCCGGCTGTGAAGGTGGAGCGCTGACCTTGGTGCTGAAATATTCCCGCTATACGCCGCGTGCCTGCCCTCTCATACCGACCGCAGAGCACGAGCGCAGCAGCTTCATATTGTACATTGCAGGACACGTCACCCACGCGACCACTTGCAACGATTTCAAAGAGCAAGTAACAAGCTTGTTGTGGCTTTGCATCAAAGGAAGCCAAACGCAGTATTGAGCGTCTGGCAAACGTGACCTGAGTGCTTTCCTTTTGTTCGCGAAGTTCATATGAGGTGCAGAGACGAGCGGAGAGAAAAGATCCTCTTTATACACGTGACACTTCAACTTCTTTTTGAATTAAGACCAGTGGTGGAAGAAGTATTAACATAGTTTACTTAAGTAAAAGTTCTAATACCGCAATGTAGAAATACTTCATATCAAGTAAAAGTCCTGCATGAAAAATCCTAAATAAGTAAAACCATAGATGTATATTAGCAGCAAAATGTAGTTAAAGTGTTGAAGTAAAAGTATTGGTTTGGACACTCTGACTGATATATTATTATATATGAGCATCATTAGATTATTAATACTGAAGTATCAGTGTGTAAGCAACATGTTACTGTTGTAGCTTCTGGAAGTGGACATCATAAGCCAAAAAGGTTGGGAACCACTGATTTCATCTTTAACAATGTGTTGTATTTTAAAAGGTTGTTATATTGTCAATTGTGTTAAATCTTCAATCAAAAAGTAACTAAAGCTGTCATATAAATTTAGGTGAGTATAATGTACAATATTGTGGAAGTACCATAAAATGGTACTACTCAAGTAAAGTACAGGTACCTCAAAATTGTACTTAAACCTGGAGTGTGGGAGTTTTTTCTCTCCCTTCTGGCAGTGAGAGTAATTACAAAAACACTGCCATGCTTAAGTCATAGGCTCCACCTTAGCCTATTCCGTTGCTACAGTTGCAGCTGTAAAACAGTGGATGAATTATTGTAAGTGACACACAATGGCTGCAAAATGACCCATTTCATCCTCAGAATTTGATCCTTTCAGCCCGATAATATTTTAAAAGTCTAGAAGAGCCAAACAAATAATTTATTTGATCCCCATTCAAGTTAGCAGAGGGCTAATGTCTTTAGTTAGCTAAAGAGGTAAAGCGCTGATTTGGTCTCTAGTCTCTAGTGTGCATTCATTCATCCAGGTAGCTCAGGAATATCAAACCTGACATACTGAAATACTTTGAAATGCAGAGAGAAATATCTGTCGGTAAATTTTGTGAACTATTTTGGCAAGGGCTTGAATGTCATTTATTCATTTGTAAAAGTTCTGCACTGCATCTGTAAGTACAGCACTTGAGTAAATATTCTTATTTACTTTTACCCACTGGCAAAGATGTGCAAATATGATTTCCGCGTGGCCTTGCATAAATAAAAAGAGCGGTTGACACTTCAACTGAAAGTGTTGGCATTTCTTCTGAGTACACCTCAGCATTGCATTCATATGAAATATTCAGTGTCTGCTCTTATAAGCCCTGTTTATGCTAAATATTACAGCATCTCTGTGCATGATTGTGAAGTTGGTTATTTCTAAGGCTCCTGTCTCTCCACCAAACAATTCCTTATTGCAATTTAAATTGGCTGAAAATAGTGGAAACAAAAACAGAACTTTATGTTTCACATCTCTTTCTCTTGAGGATGGAAAAACAGTTTAGGGAGCACTACTTGTGGCCTAAAGGTGTAGTACCACACTATGAAAATACTCCTTTACAAGCAAAAGTCCTGCATGCAAAATTTAAAGTAAAAGTACAAAATCATTTCCAGCAAAATATAGTTCAAAAATAGTACACATCATGCAGAATGATCATGTGAATGATATATTATTGCATTATTGGATCATTATTAGTGATGCATTAACAATGTTGAGGAGTTATCATGTTTCCTGAACTAGTTACATGTGATTTGTATGTAGAATCTTGTTTTTGTAAAAGTCACCAATGCCATCAAATACATGTAGTGGAGTAAAAACTATAATGATCTCTAACATGTAGTGGACTGAACATGTAGAGCATCTCAAATCGAAATAACACAAAATATACCATAAAACTATTATTCATTATATACGAGTTATTTATATATCAATTATTTAAATATCAATATTTGCCTTTGCCAAACGTTAACATTCAGAATTTGTTTGAAGTTGCATTTCATCTGTGATGCAAGAGCAGGATCACAGAGCAGGCCTGATCAGTTGGATAATAGATTTTTCAATGTCCATGACAACATTTTGGATCAGTAACTCAACAGAACTTGACGACCTTTGTATTATTACCTTCTGAAAACACTCTGCTTTAATGACTCACGTGCCCTCTTTGACTCATCTAAAATGAACACACTGTAAACAAATAATGCGGTCATGGTAATTTCCTCCAAAACTAATAGAGCCTCTATTTCCCCTCCTCCCTTTCCTTTCCTTGCTTTTCAGAAACATCCCTGGGGACACACATACACGCTCAGTCACACGCAAGCACAGTCACACGCAGGCATCATGCAGGAATCAGAGCCTACAGTGTGCCAGCTGCAGCCCAACATCATCTCAGTGCGTCTTTTCAAGAGGAAGGTTGGTGGTCTGGGCTTTCTGGTGAAGCAGAGGGTGTCCAAGCCGCCCGTCATTGTGTCAGACCTCATCCGTGGAGGCGCAGCCGAGGAATGTGGCCTGGTGCAGGTTGGAGACATTGTCT
This sequence comes from Scomber scombrus, assembly GCF_963691925.1. Classification (NCBI taxonomy): domain Eukaryota; kingdom Metazoa; phylum Chordata; class Actinopteri; order Scombriformes; family Scombridae; genus Scomber; species Scomber scombrus. Next base: position 25,995,943 of record NC_084973.1, read on the forward strand.
TGGCCGTCAACAACAAGCCCCTGGTGGACCTGTCCTACGAAAGAGCCCTTGAGACGCTGAAGAACGTGTCACCTGAGAGCCACGCCGTGCTCATCCTCCGTGGGCCGGAGGGCTTCACTACCCACCTGGAGACCACCCTGTCTGGAGATGGCCGCCAACGCACAGTGCGGGTCACACGGCCCGCTTTCCCACCCTCAAAGTCCTATGAGCACTGCTCCCCGCTCAGCCCATTTAGCCATGGGCAGCAGCAGCAGGTCAACAAGGAGCCCCAGCTCAGGGCCATTGAGAACCTGTCTTCTCCTTCCATCACCCAGTCCCTCCTGCAGAGGGGAGGCATGCAGGCCCAGGACCCCCTACTGATGCGGGACGGAGGCCGAGGAGCTCTCCTGTGTAATGGTCTCGAGGAGAACAATGAGCTGCTGAAGGAGATCGAACCAGTGCTGCGCCTCATCAAAAACAGCAAAAAGGAAATCAATGGAGAAGGCCAGAGGAATGCGGGAAGAAGGGATGCTGAGATTCAAGTGGCCTGGTAATTTGTGATGTGATACTCCTTTATTGATCCCTTAGTTAAAGTGTCTGTCACCCTCCTTTAGCGCAGCTCGGAGTTAGAGCCCAGGTAGAATTAGAATCAGGATTTAGGTCAAGGACTCTTCAACAAGGTGGTTATTGGGTAATACAAGAGCTTGCACCTGGCCCTCTGATTGAAAGACCATCTCCCTACTCACTTTGCCACCCTGCTGTCCCTAAACTACCTGGGCCAGCTGTGTTTCATTAGCTGCTAGAGACAGGCTCTCATTCACCTAATATGGCTCAGTGTACAGTGCCAAGTAATTACTGTCTGCACGCTGGTCTCTATCAAAGCTCAGCTAAGAATGACATCTCTCACAACATTCGTCACGACCATTTCATTTGCTATTGTTTGATTACAGGAACAAATGGTTCCGACATAGATATTTTAGAATAAACAGTGTTGCATCAGTTCATATATATTACTGTGACATAAAAGACCTCAAATTACCATACAGAAACACCGTATTGGAACAATTTATTGTCTTGCGAGGAAGCAAAATGTCTTCCAAGCAAATCCTCTTGATTGAAGAGGACTGTGAATTATCTCTGTATTTTTAATGGCACCTTTTGAACATTTAATTAAAAGTTTTGCTAAAATTGCTTTTAGTTTGTAATAAGTAATTACTCTGGAGCAGTTTTTCATAAGGTTATACAGTCCAGGCCAATATTCTATCCATGACTCTGTCTAAATAGCCTGCACAGTGTACTGTTGACATTGACGTCTTAGTTATCCTCTATTGTACTCCCACAACCAATTGAAATCAAATTGAGGCTACAGTCTCTTTGAATCAATATCTCATTCTTGACCAATCCATGCACATCCTCCTCTCTTTCATAATAGCCCTTGAGTGATTCATTGCTTTCCTGGGATGTGCTTAGAAAAAAAAAAATCTCTCAAAGCATATGAATGGTGAAGTCTTGCTGAAATTGCTTTACTTAATGGGTCCAACCATGTTCCCAGGAATAGAGTTTTAAATATATTTTAGTTTATAGACAATCTGAAAACATGCTGACATTTGGTCAGTGCCAGGAAGGAGTTAGGAGGCTAACTTAATTTTATCTTCTGTTTTAGCAATGGAGGAAAGCTTTCTGAAGCGTTCTAAATAGAAGCTAATAAAAAAAGGTTATTGTGAAAAGAAAGGCCAATATTATCTTTTATCTCTGGGCACACATGTTCAATAACATCTCACAAATTCTGTCTTGATGACAATTTGCTTGGAATAGAATTGCACATTATAACCAATTGCTTGTTTTCAGAGCAGAAGCGGTTACATACAATTTCACAATTCAGCATGAGGCTGATGATGCTCTACGTCAAAATCTTAGTTAATAACAAATGACACGAGCAACTTCTCTTGTTGTTTCTGCGTGTCTGAACTCCACCTCTGAATTGTGGGGATGAATATGCTCATGCAAATTGTGACATTGTAGAGATACAGTGTGAAAGGGAGGAGGGATGACTGTGAGGAATTACAATTAGCATGCACTCATGAGGCTCATGAGAAAGATTGGTGGCTGTGGTGGGGGGTGGGGGGGCGAGTGTGAAAGACAAGTGGGAGGCGATATGTGTATGTGGGCGAGGAACGCAAACTTGAAATCACACGCCGATGAGTTTGCCGTATTTATTCATGTCTTGTGTGGTTTGCCACAGCGGCAGCACAGGGATCACCCCTCCCCCCATCTCATTTAGTCTCTCAGGATCGAATAAATGCAGCTAAGAATGAGATCTTTCACTGTACATATCCTCCCAATAAGCCAGAAATTCAGTCATCTTGATTCATCATTTGTTTATGCAACCATATATTTGTTTAAATGATCAAAACACTTGCAGACTTTTGTTCTAACTTGTCTAAATGCAGAGATTAGACCAAACAAGAGACCTCGTGCAAATAAACCTAAGAAGAACATATAGGCAGAGAAAGTGACAAAGTACCATTTATTTCAGTGCTTTTTTTCAAGTGTGTAAAGTGTGGTTGCAGAAGTAATAAATTATGGTTGCAACAAAGCTATTTATCTGAAAGATAAAGGCAAGAAACACTTTAAAATAATTAAGATGCACCGATGTCAATGTCATGTCAACACCTTATACAAACATTAGCAAAAAAGTCTCTTCCCCTGTTTCACTTACAAGGGTGTTGCTATCTTCACCCTTCTCTCAGAGTGATGTTGAGCAGAGTTGTGGTGAGAATTTGCTGACCTACATGTTGGAAGGAGCAAGTCACATGACTGAGCACTTCAACGGGTACAAAGCTAGAAAAATGTCAGCCAAGCTCCGTCTGTATGTGAACTTTATGTCCTGAACAGAGAATACACCTATGTGGGTGTGTAGATGAGGAATTCCAGATATAACAGCTTTTTGGTGTGTGTACAAGTCTGTGTTTAATTTATTTGCAAAGGAGGAAAGATGGCTTGTTTACTGTCTGTGTGTAATTGCATATGTTTTGTGTTTGTGTGTGCGTGTGTGTGTGCGCGCGTGTGTGTGTGTGTATGATTTGGCTGGGATTTTAAATGAAAGAGAAGTTTTGGACCAGATATTTGTTTACACACCTGTGTGTGATTTCTAGGGACCTTGGCGTGGGAAATGGCACGTCACCCCAGCTGCCATCAGATAATGACAGCACGCTGGAAAACATGCCGCTTGGCCTCCACAACGCTGACGCTTACAAGGTAAAATGCTCAACATATCATATAGCTTAGAAATATATTTTGTATCCAAAAGTTTATGCATCTCTATTTCCCTGTATAATAGTGCTTCTGTGTGCGCATGTGTTACAGCTGTTCATAAGCAGGACTCCAAAGTGAATTTCTACAGCTGTGTAATGCATGTGCATCCATGGCTGCCTTTTTGCCTATTTCTCTTTACCCTTTACCATAATCCCACACCAGTGGCCTATTCCATGATTTCAGAAACCGAGCACGTACATTTGTGTTCCTTCTTTGCTCATAGTAATACAGCTTTTGCTTACGATGCCATCACCTAGGCATTAGATCCTTCCGGCAGCAAGCTTGTGCAATATTAAATCCAGCTTACGCCTTCCGCATACAAGGGCCTGATCACAGGTCTGAGTGTCTGTGACAGGGATTGTGTCGTAATCTGCACATGGTCCGCGTTATCCACCCACTTGTGACGTTGCTCGAGTCCCCATCAATGGGACCGGATGGGGCAAAATAATTCCAGGAGGCTGAATGAATGCGTGCAGCTGCTGATCCCTCTCTCTCTTCATCAAATGTGGCCCTGCTTGAAATGATCCAACCCCTCAGACCTGCTGGGAAGAGACTGTTAATGTGCATGCTTCTGAGAATGTCTGTGACAGTGTGTTGGAAAGAAGGAGAGGGGGGATGTGGATGAGGCATGCTTGACAGCAGTTAGAGAGGCTCTACTATATGTGTATGATGTGATAGAAGAAGAAGCCATATGTCTCTCTTGGTAGTGTGTGCCCAGACTATGGAAGCCTATGTGCTGATGTATTTCTGAGAAGGTGTGTTTTGGAAGTGAAATCACTGTGTCGGTCCAGTATATATGCACATGCCCTGACTCATGCTGCAGGAAGTTCCCTTGCAGACGTTTTGCTATATAGATGCTGACTTTGATGGCTTGACACTAAGTGTTTAATTCAATCAACTCAAGCCAGACACTTAAGTTTTTAAAAAATGAGTGAAAAGGTTTCAGACATTTTTATATCACTAAATACAAGAATTTTAAGTGACAAGTCAATGGCCTGAAGATTAGTTTTCTCGCCTTGGTGAAGGATTGTCCATGTCTGTCAAGTCTGAGCTTCTGCTCCTGCATAATTTAATGTTTAATAAGCCTGTTGCAAAGGAAAGGCGGCAGGCTGTTCTGTCAAATTTCACCAGCTCGTAAGTTCTAGAGACACCTTTGATGATCCACTGAAAGTGGAGAATATCCCTCTCTACTTCCTTTTTTTTTTTTTTTTTTTTTAAACATTATGGCTTAATCATCACTGAATAAAGCGCTGATTGTCAAACCATAAATTTACTTGCCTTAAAATTCATGACTAAACCAAATAAATATTTAATGAATAACATCTCTTTCCATTTCTCACGCTGTCATTCTCACTTTCATCTTTTTCTTTTTCCCACTTACCCCCTGTCTTACTCTCATCATCTCTATTTCCCATCAGAAGTTTTAATTGATGGATGAATGATAGACTTCATTGCATAACTGCATTTACCAGAAAGACTTTGGTGATTACGCCCTGTTATGAAATTATCTTCATCAAATTAGCTTAATTACCTTCATCTGTAGCTCCACGGATGCTATCTACTGTTTCATCCACACCTTATTCTTGACATTAGGGCCTGGTGAGATGATATTCACACGTGCTATAAATTGTTTATGTGGTCCAGCAGCTTCCCTGGGTAATAAACAGATCATGGGTGAGGACTGTCCCATTAAAACAGGCTGGATTTACATTATGCAGCAAACAAAGTAACAAAGAACAATTATGTTTAATATTGTTCTTTTAAATACATATTAACAGTTATACAGTTAAAAAGTTACACACCTTCCTGTATTAGCAGGAGATTATATTTCAGTCAGTGTGGTGACTTGTAATTGACAGATTACTAAACCCTGCACCCTAAATTACTGCTGCCAATTACTGTCAAGCTTTCTGTTCTCGTACTGTGGCGTATGCGGTTGACAATATTGACAGTAACATTTGACATCTGGGTAGATCGTTTGGTGAACAGTCAATTGGACAATCAGTGGACAATCACCTGGGACAGATAATTGTTTCTCTGTACCTCTTATGATTTATGTCTCTCATGCTAAGATATAGAGAGCCAGTCCCGATGTCTTGATGTCACATCCTAGCCCAAGCTTTTTTATGGTTGGGTCCTTGTGTTCTTAGGATTTTACTTTCCATAATCAAGGACAACTTTGCATCTACTACAGCACTCATTATTAAAGAATGACACCTTCAGGATTTTAGATGTGTTAAAAACACTTTCGCTTACAAAAAAGTAACAATTCCCATGAAAATTTACCAGCACTGTATTGCAGAAATGCTACTTTCATATTCGTCCATATCCTTAATCCAGTTAGACATGTCATGGGAACAATTAAGGTACTTTAAAACCCTTGGTGGAAGATTTTCATTCCAAAATTCATAGACTGTCAAATCTGAACACTAACAGTTAACATATTTTTAGATTCAGTATGACTTGCACTTTGTGATCTTCATCATGAATAAATAAAGACTTGACTAGAAATAAATACTAGAAAATTAAATCATAGAAAAAAGGGATTTCTTATAACTTCAGAACTGTTCTGAGACCCGTTGTTAAGGTTTTTTCATTATCAAAGTGATCAAGTTGTACATCTTTAGGTACATTGCAAACAGGAACCACTAGTACCTAATTCAACTTACTTGTAATGGTGCCAGTTTGACAAAAAGATAAACCGATGTAACCAGACAAACGTGGTTCAAATTGCTTTACATATAAACTGAGAAGGGCTCTTTTCATTTGTAAGTACCTTTATCTAAACATAAGGTACAACCACAGAATATACTGTTGAGTATTGCTTGGTTCCAAGCCGGGATTTTTTGTTATTTGCATTATTATAGGCTAAAAGTTCTGGTTATACTTTCTAATTTTACTAAATTAGTCATTAAATAGCTGATCTGGTCTTTATGAAAAATGTTTCATGGGCAGAAAAGATGTTCAAGACTGACATTTCAAATGGACTTAATGCATATGTATAAAACCATAACAGTTTGTTCATATAAAAGGCTTTCTGTGAAACTAGCTTGTGGCATTCAAGTGACTTTCTTAAATGTAAATGCCAGAGCTATAGCTTCCAGCCAGTGAGTGACAAGTTTAATATTAAAATAATACACAAGTGCTGGCTTTTTTTATGTCAACAAGCCTTAATTCTCTGCATCTGATTTTCTTTGCCTGATCAACTGAGAGTCATTTTACGGTACAATGATCTTTCTCCCTGTCCACAAGCTTTATTTGGAAGAGGTGATGAACCAAGGTTGCAAAACATCAGATAAAAAGGACTAGATTGACCTGTAGGTCAGAGTAGGTCAGTCCATTCTCTCAGTTGAATTTGCACCTACAGTATTAACAGATATGGACATACACAAACAAGCGAATGAACTGCAAGAAGTGATTCAGAGTAGATGTTGAAATGCTTGTGCATGTGTGTGAACATGAGAGGGTGAATGTGTCTAGTAGCTTTTTTTGGTTCTTGTGATAGCTCAGAAAGTGATGAAATACACATTTTATGTTGATTAAAGAAAATTCAATATGCAAAGAAATTACCCATAAAGGGATTAAGAATAGCTAATTTTGATATTTCAGAAATTCTTATAGGACAGAATTTACATATCATAGAAACACATTTAGATTCAACAATAAAAAGTTATTTATTGAATATAGCTGGGTATAATATTTACAGACAGGATAAGAATGGAAATGGAGGTGGAGTAGCAATGTATTATACCAGTAAGAGTTAGGGAGGATCTAAGAATTAATCTGGTTACTAATGCAACTGTATTATCTAAAGCCAGTATTTATTGGGTGCTGTTATAGACCACCAAATGAAATGATAATGTACCTGGATTTAATATGTGAAATGTTAGATGGGGTTTGTGATAAAAAATAATGAGATTTACTTCCTGGGTGACTATAATATTGATTGGAATTCAAGGTGTTGTGCACCCATAAGTTGCTGTCTTTTACGGGCAGATGTGATTTGTTGCAAGATATTACGAAGCCAACAAGAATATGCTGCAGAGTTGATGGTTCACAATCATCCACACACTTGATACGTCACTGTTAGTGCAATTAAAGCTTCATGACTAAAAGGACACACACTTCACACACAAGAGAGCAAAGAGAGAGTCTGTTTTATTAGCGCCGCTGATTTGAATGTATGGTGTGAAAGTTGCCACCAACACCCAGTATATTGCAGTATTATGTTATAATCATAATACTGCAAACTTCATCAGTGGGCCACCTCATTTGGCAATAAATATAACTTAACAGACATTTATTTAAATGAAAATCTTCAGAGATCTTTGAGATTGGCATTTTAAGTTATTATTTCAGCAATAAAATTCAGGAATTGCATGATGGAATGAATCTCAGATATGAAGAAGATGAGTTTTCTAGCAGGTTAATAAAAGACAGAATGAGTAATAAATCATGTAAGTTTAAATTTGAAGAAGGTGATATTGGTACAATAGAGAAATTATTGAGTCAGTGAGGAAAAACCTTCAGGTGTTGATAACCTTGATATAAATCTACTGAAACCTGTAGCAGAATTGATTGCCCTGTCTGTTTCTTACATCATTAATTTAAATTTAGAAAAATGCGTTTGTCCTTCAAAATGGAAAATAGCCAAGATTGTTCCACCAGCTTAGAGAACCAGGTAAAAATAGTCAACCAATAAGCCTACCACCCGCGTTGGGCAAAAGTATTTCTTTAAAATGGCTTAAATATATTGTATCAGCGTGCATATAAAAAGGGACACTCTACAACTATAGCATAACCTCAGATGACTGGATGAAAGAAATGAATGAGAATAAAGTTTTTGTATTGTTGGATTTAGGTGCAGAAATTTGACATAGGTTGTTACTGAGTAAGTTGAGCTGTTATGACTTTGAAGCATCTGCTGCTGCATGGATCAAAAGTCTAACTAGTGAGTGGTGGAGTGTCTCAGGGAAGTTGTTTAAGGCCATTTTTACAAATGATTCATATTTAATTTTGAATTATGTCACCATTGCGATGTATGCAGATAATTCCACAATATATAAATCAGCACACACATCTGGAGAACTCGGTAGGGTTTTAAATGAGGAATTAAAGTTGATAGAAGAATGGGTAATTATGGTATTTGGTTTAAAATATTAATTAAAAGTCCCACCAATTTTACACTTAGCTATAGGAGATATAGTTATTGAACAAGTAACAGACGCAAAGATATTAGGGATCACTGTTGATCGTAAAATTATTTGGAACAGACAAATTGATCAAATAGTGGTAAAAGTGGTCAAAGGCACATAAAAACGGTACAGGGAGCTCAAAACAAAGCAGCTTCCATTGGTCTTCACTGCCCATATCAAACAAGAGTTAGTACAATGAGTAATCATCAGGCTTGGTTAAGTGTAAAAAGCGGTTTCGCTATTCTCTGGTGGGCTTTATTAGAAATATCATCATACAGAAAACCCCAGAAATACCTTACAGTAACCCATTATTTGTTAAGACAGACATCATTATTCTACTCAGTGGTCATCAGAGGGCCGTTTTCAGTTGCCTCAGTGTAGTTTAAAACAGTTCATTATCAAGCAATGGTAGGTGTTTTGACTCCAGAAAGTAATACATGTTTTAACAAAAAGTTAAGATTTGTTTACACAGGTAATAGTGCAGAAAGACTTATTGTTTAGTTTATTATCCTTGAAGATGTTGTAAGGATGTAGAGAGATATCCATCCAACCTTGAATTGTGATTTAGGGGATGGACTTGTTAGAGTAGCTACTCTTACAGTAGAGTAGCTAATGGGGGATCTAAACAAACAAACAATGTGTCATATTGCTGCACAGCGGGGGTTACGGCTGTTGGAGCATGAATACACAGGAACTAAGCTCTTTACTCTTTGTGTGTGCAAAATCAAATTCAATTCTAACCTCCCCAGTCATCTTTGCTGAGGACAGGAAGTGACAATGAGACTCAACTGGCTTGACACTGTTGGTATTCATCTCTCCGGAGAGAATGATGATTGTGTCACTGTTGTTCAGAAGCTGCTCCGCTGCACGATTAACAATGCCGCGGGAGATGATAAAAGGGCTTTCAAGGTGTGGGATTGATTGCTCTGATCTTTGGCAATCACTTGGTGCCTTTCGCTACGCTTACGGTTGGCTGTGGGGTTGAATAGCAGGCATTCATCAGTCAATAGCTACAGTATTGGAAAACTCAATGAGCCCAAGAGTTAGTATGCCATCAACCTGCTGTTAAATGCTGATTGCCTTTATCCTGGAGTACGGAATAAAACAGAAACGAAGGAAGAGGAGAATGTATAAATGTGTTTTTTGTGCATTTTGTGTAAGAAGAACTTGGAAGCACAATGGCAACTGATTTGCCTTGAGAAGAAAGAGCCGGGAGTTCCCAATGGTTGGAAAAGTGTTGTTAAACTGCTTCCAGATATTTCTGATATTAATCCCATCCTAAGTGTTCTCAATCGATTTCTATCATAGCACTCAAATCCACTTCCCCCAGTTGGAGGGCTGCAACTCTTTTCATCTTATCTCAGCGTGACCCCCAGTTATAAACAACTTGAAGGAGAGCCCGAGTCAGTGATGGCTCAGAGGTCAGAAACCATTAGCAGATAGAGTACAGTGTCCTTAAGTCAAGACTCACGTTTAAATGTCCCTGTACTCCTTTCAGCCTCCAGCCAAGGGCAAGACCTCACCTACCAAGTCACTGCAGAATGGAAGCCCCTCCAAATGCCCCCGCTTCATAAAGATCAAGAACTGGGAGACTGGCACTGTCTACAGCGATGTACTCCACCACAGCTCCAGCAAGGTAAGGCATATGGAAATATGTCCAATTATTGGATGGATAAAAAGGCCTGCTGCAGCATTAACATTTGTCACTGAGGCAACCGCTCTGGCAAGGGATGTGAAAGATTTTGATGTCGTGACTCAAATCAGAAAATAAACTGGCTCTTATGCCAGTGTTGAATCTGAAAGAAGGCTATGAAGTGCTATTGTTTCTTCATGCCGTGACACCCCTCTCTAAATAAAGGATTTAAACTGCTGGATCCAAGTGACTAGAGAAATAGAAACACTTGTATGATGCGATTGTAATGCAATGCAACAGCTCTGCAACAAATAAAACTGAATTAAAATTCTGCTTAGATTACTTTAATTATTTGTGTGATTCATTACAAGATCACATTACAATTCAATAAGAAGAAACTATACCCTCAAAACAGATCCCAGGGTATAAAAAACAAAGTGTAAATCAATTCATTGTTTTACCGGTGGTTATGTGCCAAACTATTTCTTGGCTGGGACCAGTTGCCAGGCAACCAATGGAGATTCTCGTAAGTTACTGGTCCCAGTCAAGAAATAGCATAACCCTACATAACCGCACACTTTTTTTGTACTGAAGTGAGACTAAATGTGTTAATTTGTGACCTTTATAAATAGTTTTGTTACTTCTGGACAGAGCCAGACTAACGGTTTCCCTCCTGTTTCCAATCTTTATGCTATTTCCTAAAATGTTGAAGAGTTTGTATTTAAAAGTAGCTGCAAACCATTTAGATACTTAAAACTGGGTTTACATGAAGACCAAGCAGAAAACTGCAAAGAGTTTGACCTGGTTGACACATTATAAAAGAGTAAGCATGGTACCAGATTTCCAAAGTAGGTACATCACAAATCACTGACTAATACAACCTCACATACTTACGAGAAACTGTAAGACACTGTCATAAAATAAAAAGTACTGTGTAGGGTTGGTATAATCACTGATGGTACACAGGTTAACTTGGCAGCTATTATATCTGCAGTTTTAATAGTATCTTAAAGGCACTGATGAACATCAAATTCAGTACATTGGTTGACTGAACAAACATTTAGCCTGAAGACTTACCAACAGATAATTTGCAAGTCAAGTTGATTGAACAATAATAGCTCAGCATGGCTTCACATGACAGCATGCCTTTTTCTGCCTCTCACTAGCTAAACATATTGTACATTAGAGAGCTCTTACCCAAACTGTTGGTGATTCAGCTCGCCAGTAAGCAGGGCGTCAGGAAATCGGGGTAAAGCTGATGACAGTCCACATGGTCATTACAGTAGAATAAAGTACTGAGTAATACGAACGTGACTTTTCGTGGATATTTTTATCTAAATTACCTGAATGAGTTTCTCAACTAAAGCAAAGTTACTTTTCCCTCTATTCTGTCCTACACATTGCACAACAGAATACTTCTTCAATGTCAGGACTCAAAAGGTCCTGAAAGCTAAATAGGGTCATTTCCTAGAACTTTGTTTCAAAGAGCAGACAGTCACAGCTACATGCAAAGACTTTGGTGAGATAAGATATCTTTCTGATACATCTACACCTCTGTTAATTAATTACTTATTAACCGCTTTGCCCTTCCAGTTTTACATATTAACATGCAGCCAGAGTTTCCAACTCTAGTTAGTAAGCTTGTCTACCAAGCACAAGGTAAGCATTGCTGTTTAAGCATTCACCCCAAAAACACTGCAGCCATTCGTAAACAGCAAACAGCAGCCTAATTACTTTGGTGACTTATCGGACAGGCTGTTGTACGCATCCCAATGAATGGCCTGTAATAGCATCTTCAGATTTATTATATATCACACATGCTGCTGTATTCGAGGATGATCTGTCTTTTCGAAAAGGACAGCTGGCTGGCATGAATGCCCAGAGCGGTATGATGAGCGGACGTGCTGGAGCACGAGTGATTCCTTTGTTTTATTTTTAACACTCCCTGCTCTACTCGTCCATTTCCCCCCTTTTTAGTCATCACCTCTTACTCCTCTTGTTTTTCTGTCTTATCTTTGTTGCTCTCTCTAGTTATCAATAACCTTTTCTCAGATTCCCTCTTCTTTATAATTATCCTTTTATTTATATCTTTGTTTTCTTGAGCATTTTTTTTTTCATATTCTGACTCAATTTCCTTTTCCATTTTTACTTTGTTTTGACTCGCTGTGATAGCACGTTTGTTGTCTTGTTCAACATATTCTCCTTTTTTGTCGAGTTAGGGTTGAATGGGTTGGAAGTGACAAGGAGGGAACTTTATTTTGGACACTGTCAGTCCACGCCTGAGTGTTTGGACAGTGAGCAAGTGGGTGGTTCAGTGTAACAAGCCAATTTTAGCAGCGCTGGGGTCACTGTCAAATTTCCTCCTTGACTGCACGCCTGCGCTATTCTTTCTGTCTTCCTCTCTTGCTCACTCATTCGAACTCTATAAGCTGGTGATGGCACATACAACAAACCAAAGTGACAGCTGACATCAACTCTAATCACATTAAACTGACCACACAAGGTTCAGCTATGAGCAGTTTTCTCTTTGCATCTGTCTGTTGTCTTGTTTTCTGTCCTTCCTCTTTGCTCTTTCTGTCTTCCTGTCTCACTTAGGATACCAATCCATGACTCACTGACTTACTCATTCATTAACATGCAAGCCAGCTATGTATGAGCAATAAAATGAAAGGAATTGTGAAATAATCATTATCTCTTGGATGCATTTGAGGTTCAGAACCTATAATATAAATTGAGCTTTTATGTGAAACAAGTACAACAACATGGGACATTGACTTAGTATATTTGGAAACCAAAATTGGACCAATGGTCTTTTGGCTTTGCAGATTGAAATATGGGGTGAGCTGCTCCTAATTTTATGCTAAAGAGAAAGAGTTCTTTTTGCGACAAAGTATAAGGTAAATGCATTTTTCTTTAAACAGGGTTTAAAGAAAACCCTCTTTCATGGGAGAAGGTAGGAGAGTGGGGTTAGCAGACTCCTCTTATGTGTAAGAGATGTATAATTTACAGAAAAGTTGAAGTTAAAGGAGGATGAAAAACAAGTGTAAAAAAATTTATTGGAAAGGGATTTTCTTTTAAATTATTTTAAATTATCTAGGCATCCTAGGTTCGTTTTAAATCAAACAAATCCAAGACAGTCAGTTAATCTAAAATGAACAGAAGATATTATAGCTCTGGTCATTGTAAATTAAAAGGATGCAATGCTTTTTTTTCCAAATCACAATCAATCAACACTGCTGGGTGCAAAACACCATGTCTCTCATGAGTGAACAGGAGTCTTGTAGCCCACTAATATTGGTCAAAGTATTTGTGTTTTTTTAAACACAAATTTAAACTGTTTTCATCAGAATCCAATCTGAATAAGATCTGTTTTCTGCTCCAAGGAGCTCACATTGTATCTGCTTTTGGTGTCATTCATTGCTAGAAAAGTACATTATGTGGATATTGCTGACAACTCTACCATATGCCAACATCTCCTGGTTCTTCAGTTGTATTTTGGCACTGGAGAAACAAGTAGAAAACCCTATCTCATCACTCGATCTATTTGTATTTTCAGATGCCAATCTGCACCGAAAATGTATGCATTGGCTCTGTGATGGTGCCCAACCAGCATGCCCGCAAGCCAGACGAGGTCAGAACCAAAGAGGAGCTTCTTCCACTGGCCACTGACTTCATAGACCAGTACTACACCTCCATCAGAAGGCAAGCACAGCCTGTCGTGTCCTGCAACACCTACAGAATGAGTTAAACCTCAATGGATAGACCTGAAAAATATATTTTGAGTCGGGTAACAGTAGACTGCCTGCAGCACAGTGAAACAGAAACGGGAGATGGAGGTAGTTTTAGTATTATTGGTGTCACAGCAGCTTAACACGCCAACAGGATGAAGCAGTTGTCATTAGCAGTTGTCGTTATCACAATGTATAACAGCACAGGTGTATCCTGTTAATATCCGCTGTGACAAAGGTGCGCAAGTTCATTTTAACCTTCATTTAGTTATTTTTGCAGTTGGTATATTTTTCTGTGTATGCTCAATATACACAGCTGCATGAAAAATAGGTGGTACAATGTTTTTCTTCTTACAAAATGGCACAATTTTCATACAGTACGTCTTGTGATGTGCTATTCTGCATGTTGTCTTATTTTCTTGTCCTTGTGTACCTGTCCTGCCCGCAGGTATGGCTCTAAAGCCCATGTGGACAGACTGGAGGAGGTGACCAAGGAGATTGAAGCTTCAGGGACTTACCAGCTGAAAGACACAGAACTGATTTATGGAGCCAAGCATGCCTGGAGGAACGCCGCCCGATGTGTAGGAAGGATCCAGTGGTCCAAACTACAGGTAATAAACACAGTGCCTAAAATCACTGCATGTTTTACATGCTGAATGTAATGTAGGTAGCTATCAGATTGGATTCTGCAATTCTAATTGCATCTGCACATTTGAATAACATCTGTGGGTGGCTGTTGGTCCAATTACTTTTCTTGGTGTTACAGTCCCATATCAGCTTAAACAAAAACAGACATGTTTATTTTATAGAATACATTTCGCATGAATCTGGCTGACTTTTCATTTTCACATTTGCCTCCAAGGTTTTTGATGCTAGAGACTGCACAACAGCTCATGGAATGTACAACTACATATGTAACCACATCAAGTACGCCACCAACAAAGGAAACCTGAGGTAAAAACAAACAAGCACACACATACACACACACACTGCTCAACTCTTTACTCAAGACTTGTTTTCTTTTGCCGTGCGTTGTTTGCTTTTGTTAAACTCTGTTCCTCCTACTACACTTCTTCCATCCGCCATCTGTCATTGTATCTCATCACCCTTCTCCATCTCTTACTACCCTTACTTGACCCACTGTCCCATCTGTCAGTGCGTGCTCTGGCTCTTAACGCTGTATCAGACACTATCTGCAGCCTGTCTATCTGTCAGTGTCTCGGCACCAATCATTGCCCCGTTGGAAAAGCGGCAGACCGTGCTAACAAGCAGTCATTTGTCAGACCTGTACAGCGCTCGCTCACTTTCTGCCAAGTCCTAATCACATGTGACACTTCATATTTACTTCTTGGATAGCTTTTGACTCATTACTACCCTTTGCCTGGCCTTTGGAAGGACAGCTTAGATACACATGTTGATAAGAGCTTTCTCAGTCTGGCTTGCTTTAATATGGATTAACATAAACATATAGTGCTATTGCAACATGTTGCAACAATCTTGCAATGTTTTTGCTTACTCAAAGTCAGCTGTCAGCGTTTCTGAATGTTCTTAAAACATAAAAGTTACGCCAGAAAAGCTCAAAATTGAACTAAGATCACGAGTTAGTTGTTTTGTTATGTGGTGGATTTCGTGGGAAAATTTATGTTAGGCCTACAGTGCAATAAATATTTGTTAGAACTGAGATATTGCGTAAAAAAAAATGTTTATAGGTTATCACTTTATCATCAATTTCCTAATATATATTTATATATATATATATATATATATATTTATATAGGTAGTTTTTTTGATTAATAAGAACATAAGTTGGGCTGCCAGGTTAAATGAATATGAATTAGTCATTAATAAAGGGTTCATCGAGTTCACAGTCAGAAGTGTTAATAAGTTGTTTTCACAGCCTGACAACCCATACTTATCAGTGGCTTATAACTGCAAAATAAAGCATCAATAAATGATTAATTAACTATAAACAAATCCATTACTTACACTCATAACTCTTTTATAAAGGATGCCATGTTAGAAAGTTGAATCAGTATCACACTACTGCTGTACAGGATTATGAATGGTTAATTATGATTTCATGAAAAATATAATATTGTCCAGTGATGTATTGATGTACATCATTATTGATTCACTCTCATGTTTGAGTTAGTGTGTTGTGTGTCATGATGCGTCATTGGTCTAAAGTATTGGACTTAAACATGGCTGATATAACAATGTGATGTAATTGCTTTAGGGGTATCTGGAGATTTTATATATCTTGATTTACTAAGTACAACATTTTCTTCTTCTTTATGGAAATGTATTACCCCAGCCATCAGTCAGTACATCATATGGTAACCTAAATGCACAATTTAAAATGAAGCTTGCCATTTGCTGTACATACAGGGAAGTTTGATTGTAAACACCATGGCTATTGGTTTCATCATTTATACCAGTTTCCAAAGCCAAGCAGAGAGATTGACTCGTGCAGATGTAGACTGCTAGCACCACTGGCCCAGATTCACACCAGCTGCTCTCCCTCCTCAGCGATTTACAACCAGCTTAGCAGTATTAACACTTTTACTCGGTCAGGGCATTAAAATACCACTGGGATGTAGAGCAGACCAAAGGTAGATAAGACGTGGCTGTGTTATGAGTAATTTGACAAAACATAATTTAAAAAACATGGGGTAATTTTACATGCATGATGCCAACATGCAATGGTTGCTATTGATATAAAAATTGCTGTGGCACAGTTCAGATATTTAGCTATATTTTCTACAGTGAGTTGTAACGTGAGGTTATTGCTCAAATAATAGCTGCCCTGCTGTTTTAAATGATATATTATTGACATACTAATCTACTTTTTATTTGTTTGTTTGTTTGTTTTTTGCAGGTCAGCCATTACCATCTTTCCTCCGAGGACAGATGGCAAACATGACTTTCGAGTGTGGAACATTCAGCTGATTCGTTATGCAGGCTACAAACAGCCTGATGGACAGATCCTGGGAGACCCTGCTAATGTCGAGTTTACTGAGGTACACATGAAAAGCTGAAAAAATATACTTGGGAATAAACATCCTATTTACAGTCAGCTCACATGTTACTTCTGATTACTAGATTTGCATGCAGCTGGGGTGGAAGGCTCCGAAGGGTCGTTTTGATGTCCTGCCCCTCCTGCTGCAAGCCAACGGAAATGACCCTGAGCTGTTTGAGATCCCTGAAGACCTCATCCTGGAAGTACCGATCACACACCCAAAGTGAGTTATGCCTTCCTACTTGAGCATGCATAAAATATAGCGAATCTGGCTAAATAAAAACAGTGGGGGCTGCACAAAAAGACATCCACCTACTCACACATCTCTTTACAACACTTTTTAAACAATGGGGTACTTTTAAGCTAAGAAGACTGATTGGGTTGCCATCACAATCCAACTGTGCTGATTATTCCCATAAAACAACATTTTATCTGTTGCTATGCCAGCTTTTTGTGGTACAGTATAACCATGGGGCTTGTTAGTGAGGTTTCAAACTTCCTCCTGTTTTTTTTTTATATTCTTTTGTGTTTACTTTAGTTTTAAGAAAACTTTTCAGACAATAGTATTACACCTGTAGGTACTGTGTAAAAGCCATACAGCATTGCCCTTGAAATCTTGAGCATTAAGCTGCTGAAGCACCGTAACATCCATAATCACATTAAAGAACCGGGTATTACCGCTACACTAGTTTTCACACATACAGACACAGATGCACACAGAGCTATCACTACATCACTACACACTACACTACAGAGACCGTCTCTAAATCCCTCGACACACTGATCTCTCTGCCAGACTCCCTCAAAACTGGCATCTCTTGCTCCAGACTCTGCATCAACTGGCCCTCAGCTCTGATAGCAGCTTGGCACAGGCCACGGCCACCGACTGCGCCTCATCATTACATGAGATTAGACTCAGCTCTGTAAATAATACACCAAAAGCAATGTTATCAATCCCCCTAGGGGGTATGGTGGGTGGTAGATTGAGGTCCTGCCTGCTCTGTCCAGCACTAAATAGCTGTTAAAATTGGTTTATTTGTGTTAATGTTGGTTTTGGCTACACACTCCTTTTTTACAATATGTGCTTCAGGGATAGATACCTCTACTACTAAAGACAGAAACAAATCAGGCATATTTTGTTACTAATGGTGGACATTTACATGACTTCAGTGAGAAGCAGATATCATTCCCCTGTGTCCTCTAACCAGGTATGAGTGGTTCAAGGACCTGGACCTGAAGTGGTACGGTCTCCCCGCGGTTTCCAACATGCTGCTGGAGATCGGTGGCCTGGAGTTCACTGGCTGCCCCTTCAGTGGCTGGTACATGGGCACCGAGATTGGCGTGAGGGACTTCTGCGACAGCTCACGCTACAACATTCTGGAGGTTAGTGATTTGTGCCAAAGCATAGAGTCATGCTCCATTGGGAAAACGCAGAAAAAATTATAGGCACAGACTGACTTGTGCAGAGAATAGCATGTGTTGTGTTACCAAATGACCCAATCAGAATACCATTCTTCTTCTAATTGTACATACTGAGGAGAAATTTGATTAACAGCACTTGTCAAGAAATGAAGCATCCTTGTGTCTTATCGCAAGCCAACAAATTACACCGTGTCAATTTTAATATTTACCCAAGCAAGTATTTGTTTATATATCTAATCATGAATTTATAGGAGCAAATGAAATCGTGAGCTCTTCTGTAGCACCTAACACCTAAATCTCAAATTCCCATTTGAAGAAATAAAGTCCTTTACAATATGGCATATAATTAGGTCATTCAGACTAATTGCTACCTCTGCATGCATCATGTTCAGACAAGAAAAATCTCAGCTACAACCAAAGGGCCTATTATGAAGAGCACTTCAGGACACATTGGTGGCAGCTTTGATGGATTTGTCTGACACCTGAAGTATGGAAATTCTGCTTGCAGCTGGTGATGAAGAGGGCTATTTGCTTGTGCACTGTTCTTTGGGCTTTGTTCCGTAACATAATTGCATGAATCATTGGCTGAATAAGAAGATATTCCCAGCTCTTAACTTGAGCCACTGAGGCACGACAATGACAACTTCATCGGGTGAAAGATTAAGGGTGACTTTACTTCAAGATACGCTGCCATAGAAGTTTAAGAACATACTGGTGCACTTTAAACAAATTTCACAAGTTTTTTAAGGTTTTTCTTTGTTTTTTAAAACAATGAACTACTACTAAGAGTTACTTGAATGTCATGATTTGGAAATATTTCTTACTAGTTTGGATTAACCTCCATTGTAACATAAACATTTCATCATCTTGTATATGAAAAAAATGGAAAATGGACTTCTCAATTTCAAGATGTCCAAATGGAGTGACTGGAGTTGGACTTGGTGGTGTGGCATGGTGACACACTGACACATAGTTTCATATTGAAACTGTCATAAATAAAGTCTCCTTCTGTATCACATAGGAGGTTGCAAACAAGATGGCCTTAGACACCAGGAAGACCTCCTCCCTATGGAAAGACCAGGCACTGGTGGAGATCAACATTGCTGTTCTCTACAGTTTCCAAGTAGGTGGATCATTTTGTTCAATTAGAGGAATACAGCACCAAAACGGTAATTAACTTAGACCTACTATAGAAACCTGCAATTTGTAGTGCTATAATTTCCATTTAGTATCAAAAAAAGGTAATACGTTTCTGTTTGTGCTCCCTATTTTAGATTTGCAAAGTGACCATAGTAGACCATCACTCAGCCACAGAGTCCTTCATGAAACACATGGAGAATGAGTATCGGGTGAGAGGAGGCTGCCCTGGGGACTGGGTGTGGATTGTGCCTCCAATGTCAGGAAGTATCACACCAGTTTTCCACCAAGAAATGCTCAACTACCGCCTCACCCCATCCTTTGAGTACCAGGTGAGAAGGAGGTCATTTATGGGATGATGTATTTTTTGTGGACACATAATGGTGATAACAAATTGTTCGGATGCCAAGTTATATTAAGGATGTCACTAAGGGAGATTAAAAATAGCTCTGGTTGAATTTGACAAGACATGTTAAAGGATAGTGTATATAGCAAGTAGAGAATTGCAGCTCCTTCATACTGTACCAATTAAGTCCTGTAATGCGCTTAATATCAGCGATGTTATCTCAATATATTGGAGTGAATTTTATATTTAAACAAAGACAACCTCTGAACTCTAATTTCTTTTCTCATATGCAAAAGGCTGATCCTTGGAATACCCATGTGTGGAAAGGAGTCAATGGGACGCCCACAAAGAAAAGAACCATCGGATTTAAGAAGCTTGCCAAGTGAGTGTGCACTCATAGAGACATATTACGTGAAAACAAAGATTTCTTTGGATGTGTGAATGAGTGAATTGATTTATTTTGTTTTTCTTCTTCCTGTATTAACAGATTAAAGGGTAAATTGTGGCCTTAAATGTCAGAGATAATATAGGGTGTATATATCATAATTTAAATCCAAACAATCATTTTTCTCACAAGAGATAGACACATGGGAAAGAAACTAGTTTACTCAGCAGTGAAATTCATCCAATCAACCCCTCAGGGAGTAATCAGAGTCTTGTCAGTGTTTTGCTTGTGTATGCATGCACTTGCGCGCGTGTATGTTCTGCTATTAATGTAATTGCCTCGAGGATATGACAAGCTAGGTAATCACAATTGTCATCCATCCGCTACCTTGGCATAATGTTGGCTGCCTGCTGAAGTGAACCACGCTACCCTTCATTGCTAGTTTAAGTGGCTCCATAACAAATGTTTTATCAGACAGACGTGTCGGCATGAGGGAGTCTTCCAGTCATGGCAGGGAACTGGAGGTTGCAAGTTGCGCCCTCAAATCACTGATCCTTTGATGATTCAATTGCTTGTGTTTTTCTGTGCATCTCACTCTCCCTGTCCTTCTTTCTCTCCCTCTGCAGGGCTGTGAAGTTTTCAGCCAAGCTCATGGGCCAGGCCATGGCCAAGAGGGTAAAAGCCACCATACTGTTTGCCACGGAGACAGGCAAATCACAAGATTACGCCAAAACTCTTTGTGAAATCTTCAAGCACGCTTTTGATGCAAAGGTACACTTGCTCTTAACTTACATCATCTTATTTGAAAGTTGAACACAAGCTTTTGTGTCACTTTACCAACATCTAGTGAAAAGAAAATCACAAATATCTTTCCTATTTCACCTCTTTCTTGTTCCCTGGCTGACGAAGCTGAGCGGATGCCAGCTGAGTACAGGCAGCAAAAGGGTTGAAGAGGAAAGTGTGTCCTTTGTCACATTTTCTTCTTCTCTCATGCAGTAAAATGCCGTGGGTCAGAGGCAAGATTTAACCACCGAAGCGTTGAGCAGTGAAGGAGTTTAAGACAAGATCCTGAAGCACCCCTGGCTGTGCAAATCTGTTTAAAAAAAAAAAGAAAGACGGAAAAAACATGCTGCTCTCAATCATACACTGTGTGCTTTTCCTCCAGGTCATATCTTATTTTACTTTCCGGTTTCCCTGTGTGATCAATCATACAAGAAGAGATTCATGCATGCAAGTGTGTGGATGTGTGTGCCAGCGAGAGTGGGTGTGTGTATGTATCGCAGGGCAGATGCAAACACCCGGGGCAAATCTTCCTTGTCGTGGGGCTAAAGCCTGTTTTCTCTTCACGCCTTTAGTTGTGTGTCTTTGTGTGCGTGCGTGTGTATGTGTATGTGAAACGCAACCTCAGCCTGTGGAAGACAAACACCATCATGTTGAGTGGTATGCATCATGGATGCTTGTTGTGTGGCAGCAGCATATTATCATCTCGTTAGAGGCGAGGACAGAGTGGTCATTACAATCTCCTTCTCTGCCAACGGCTGTGTGTTCAGCCTTAATTTACACGCTCAAGTCATCTGTCGTGTGGAGTGTGAATCTAGGAGATGAGATCCAGATAAAGACTACACCATGTCAGTGAAGTCTAAGATTCCCTCAGCATAATGCTCCTTTTTCCCCTCATAATCTGCAGGTCATGTCCATGGATGAGTATGATGTGGTGGACCTGGAGCACGAGACACTGGTGCTAGTGGTGACAAGCACATTCGGCAATGGTGATCCACCTGAAAATGGAGAGGTATACACATTATCAACAACTTATTGTGGATAGACCAGATGTACATATTACTAAACATGCCTCTTACTTACTGTAGAAATTTGGAGCTGCCTTAATGGAGATGCGTCACCCAACATCCAACACAGAAGATAGAAAGTGAGTTTAGTCTTTTAACCGGCCTGTGTTAGTATTTGTGTATGTCAGTTTCAATCTTTGTCATCCGTGTCTGCGGATCTGTCACATTTCTAATCTCTATGCTTACACTTTCTTTCCAGGAGCTACAAGGTCCGTTTCAACAGTGTGTCATCCTACTCTGACACTCGCAAGTCCTCGAGCGACGAGCCAGAAGCAAAGATCAACTTTGAGAGCACCGGACCTCTCGCCAATGTTAGGTACACAAAACCAAACCAGATAAAATGTATTCATATGTAATATTAATGTCTAAAAATATTTCACGTTAAATTGTTTTAACCAAGACTTCTGTCATACATCTTTTACCTTGAAAATCACGTCAAGTCAGTCGCTTATAATTTCAATGTTGATGTAGCCTATTGAATAATGAATAATAACAATGGATATATAGACATGGGATACATAAAACAGAACAGATCGGGTAAAATAATCATTTGAGTACTCAAATGTAACTCATATAGGTTACATTTTTTTGGCACTCACATAATTGTTACATTTTTGGCACGGCAACAGAAAAGCCCACCGATAAAGGTAGCTTGATATAAATGTGATTGTTTTGAAAAACACAGCCACAGCC
The DNA here is from genome assembly GCF_963691925.1 of Scomber scombrus. Taxonomy (NCBI): domain Eukaryota; kingdom Metazoa; phylum Chordata; class Actinopteri; order Scombriformes; family Scombridae; genus Scomber; species Scomber scombrus. Next base: position 26,018,642 of record NC_084973.1, read on the forward strand.
TAGCCTTGCATTTGGAAGCAGTTATCAACAAACCGCTTGGCAGCATAAGCCATATTTCAACAGTTTGTACGTGGGCTACAAAAGTAATGAAACAAGCCCACCGTTGTAGAGTAAATTTGTTTACATTTGCAACTAGTGAAAAAAGGGGGATGATAAAATAACATTTTATTCATAACTTTACTAACATAACTATCATCACTGATTAATTCATTGATTATAGACCGTAAACATCTCCCAGTAGTCGTCTTTAATCTTATTTCTTATAAAAACAAGGATTTTAAATACAAAAGTCGTGGACTGATCCTCATATACTTAACTGCAGCATCTCAAAATTTAAATTTAAATGGGCAAATCCAATTTTTTATCCTCCCTCAGTATCTCCACGGTAGGAAGGTGGAATTGTTAGTAAAACTCTATTGTTATGACAAGTCTTACTGCAGTGGACAGTTTGCTGATCTGTTAAAGAACAGTAGAGCACAGACATTTTGCTCAAACTTGAACCTGATGTGGGTTGACTGCTTCACAGTGTGAGGGAGTGGAAAGATAACTTGTCTGCTCTTAGAAAAGTAATCTATTTCATGTTTACACCTATCTAAAAGTATGTGTAAACACAGTTTGGAGCTTTTTGAGAGGAAGGAAAGGGCAAACTTGTAATGTAGGCTTGGGTTATAGTGATCTGTGAGGATGTATATATGTTGTGTTTATCTTTTTTAACAGCACCTGGCTTTCAAATGTGTGTCTCTGTTTAGGTTCTCAGTGTTTGGCCTTGGCTCCAGGGCCTACCCACACTTCTGCGCCTTTGCCCACGCTGTGGACACGCTGTTTGAAGAGCTGGGAGGGGAGCGCATCCTACGCATGGGAGAAGGAGATGAGCTGTGTGGCCAGGAGGAGTCTTTCAGAACCTGGGCCAAGAAGGTTTTTAAGGTCGGTTTCTTTAGACTAGGTTTTAATTCATATGTTTGATCATGATGGTATGGTTTGCTGGTAATGTCATCAAGTGTTTGGTCCCTTCTTCTCTGTGAAACCACAACAACATGAATTAAATCAGAAAACCATGTTGCCCCTTTGAAACATCCTAAGCATTCAAGGTGAAAAGGCGTTAAGCTACAGATGACCTTAAGGTGGTGGAGGCAATCCTACTTTGAGTGCAGGGGGTCTTTTCTGAGATCCTTTGTTATTCCTGTGCAATGCTAAGCGTTTGAATGAAGGTTATGATCTTTACCATGGCTTTAATGTTACATGTCAAGGCTGCCTGTGACGTGTTCTGTGTTGGCGATGATGTAAACATCGAGAAGGCCAACGACTCCTTGATCAGCAACGACCGCAGCTGGAAAAAGAGCAAGTTCCGCTTGACGTACACGGCTGAGGCCCCGGCCCTCACAGAAGGTAAAAGATTATCATTAGGTTTTAAAAGGGCAATAAGGGTGGTAAAGTTACTGATGAAGATGAGTGACACATCCATCACTTCACCTGGTGCTGAAATGTGTAGCTCTTGAGTTCTGACAGTTGTGCAGGGTCTGAAATGGACAAATGTCTCTCTTAACTGATCAATTTGATAAATGAATACACCTTAGAATCAGCATCATTTGTAAACTTGTAAGATAATAACATTAAAGATTCAATTTGTGATCCAAACATAAACAAGGGGCTACAACGGAGATTGCAAAGGTTGGTTTCCAAAAGTAATCAAGAAACAACTTTTATACATTAAAATATGTGTCCATATTTTCCATCTAAAAAACCAAAATGTTTTTAACAGTTAAATACACTGATCACTGCATTGGACAGTTATCTTGTGAGAGATGCAAAATAGGTTTTAAAAACAGTTTGAAACATGTATTCTTCTATAAGTTAAAGTATAGAAAGAACTCATTGAAAAAAGATATGAATAGAATAAGTTTTTTGCTCTCCGGCAGATAGTTAAAAGACAAGATCCATACCATTGTGAGGTGCAACTGATGGGAGATGATTAGTTTAGCTGAGCATAAAGACTAGAAGCAGAGGAAAACAGCTACCTCTATCCAATGTTAAACCATCTGTCTACCAGCACCTCTGAGGCTCACTAGTTTGGACATTGTATCTTGTTTGATGTAATTCATACACAAACAAAGATGTTTTAGAGGGAGCTAAATCATTCTGCTCATCTATGTAGCATCTCTGCTGGTTTCGTGGCAAGATCACTGTGATGACAAGACTCTGGGAAGTCATCGGACCCGGATGTTGTATACAACAAATAGTCTGACCTTGTAACTCCCCTAAAAACAAAAAAAACACCCAATTTTCTTGTGTGGGACTAGCAACTAGTCTTTTCATCTAACCCTCTGAAAGAAAGCGTTAAAAGTATTTCCCATAACTATTTCAGACCAGTCTCTAAATAATGCAAATCTATTCATGATTCATGTATATAAAGTCATTGTGTTTGTGTCTGCCAACAGCATTATATAGCATTCATAAGAAGAAGGTTTATGGAGCAAAGATGCTAGAATCTCAAAACTTACAAAGTCCCAAATCCAAGTAAGTATGTACTGACACGTAAAACACTTTCCAAGCAAAAAGTAACAAAAAAAACATCAACAACATCACACATTTTTCTGTTTTGGTTTCCTAGTGTGATAATATGTAAATGATCAAAACTCCTCTCTGTTTACTGCAGTGTGTGAAATGACTGAAACAAGCTGAAAATGATGAAGCATTCTTCCCTACATCTATGATCTCTTTTATAGTCGCTCTACCATATTTGTGCGGCTCCACACAAACAACCACGACAGCCTGAGCTACCAGCCCGGCGACCATCTGGGCATCTTCTCTGGCAACCACGAGGACCTGGTGACAGCTCTCATAGAAAAACTGGAGGATGCTCCACCTGTCAATCAAATTGTTAAAATGGAGTTCCTGGAGGAGAGGAACACTGCCCTGGGTGGGTGATGCAATTAGCAACGTCACGCTACTTTATGAATACAGTAGGCGTATGATCAGGAGCTTTGCGGTCTGACGTCTGGGCAAGATGTCAAAATCAAAGCATGAATTAGAAATGGTCTTTCTTGCCTCAGCAACCATGAAGTCACACTTTAGTGAGATATTTTTGCCCAGAAATTGTGCAGTGAAGCTGCATATTGGCAAACAGTCACAGTGACCCTGGATGACTTAAGTGTGATTTTTCACTGTGACTGTGAAGAAAGATTTTTTTTTAACACAGTATGTGTGCAACACCAGAAACCAGGTTCGATAAGAGCAGCTAAAAAAATAAAACAATGAGCTAAAAAAAAAAAAAGCTTACATGTTGCAGAGACAGTTGATAATCATCTGTAAGTTTGTTAATACAAGCAACCTTTTTGACGCTACGCATAATTAGTTGATCCGTTGTTCATTTAAAAAAATATATTAATGCATCTTTGGCCTTCCTCTTTACTCCAGGTGTCATCAGTAACTGGAACGATGACACTCGTATCCCTCCCTGCACCATCTACCAGATCTTCCAGTACTTCCTGGACATCACCACCCCACCGAGCCCTGTGCTACTGCAGCAGTTTGCTGCTCTGGCAACCAATGACAAACACAAAAAGAAACTAGAGATCCTTAGTAAGGTAAATTCACTTTGGCATTAACTTTAACATTGACCTTTAGAATTACTGAGCTTCTTCTGCACTGAGCGCTTAGCATGGTTTGTGACCAGATATATAAGGGATTTGTGACTTGATGTGCGTAGGCTATATCCAAAAATATGCTCTATTTTTCAAGATCCAAATTTATGCTGACATTTTTTCACTTTTTATTAGGACACTGTTCATAGCACAGTTCTATAAAAAGTCACAATATATTTGAGGCACAGCAGTAACACACACATTCATCATGAATCAAATATGATGGATAGTTTTCTCTGTCTGATACACTTTGCAATGATGTACGTACAGTAGGAGTAAACTGGCGCCAAATTAAAGCCGTTGATCGCTCTAAACCCAGAGCCATTCCCCCTTGCAGTGCCTCCCACAATTCACTCTCCATTTTTGTCAATGTGTGGAAAAGGCTGGCTGAGGCCAAGCAGTGACTCATATGCTCATACATCGAATCATTGTCACCGAAGCAAGGGAAAAAGATGGAAGGCTTCTGAATTCAGAAAAAGAAACAGTACTGTAGAATCAGCACTGCAGCACTGGATCAATTTTTATTTTTATATGAACTAAATCTGAAGCTCAATTTAGTGCTAGAGCTTGGTATCTTAGACTATTCAAATCCCCCCTTTTTAAGATTCATTAGAGACCAGACAAGCTGTCATGTTCAATTGATGCATTCTGTTTTCAAAAGCATAAAAGAAGACACTGATTAAACAAAAATGATGCTATTTCAATCACTTACTTATTAACAGTATCTCAAACAAACTAATGATATGAGTCTATAAAGAGTCCAACACCCCATCTGTATACCAAGGTCAAACAACAGTAGGCCAACGTGCTCTTGCTGTTAAAATCTTGCTAATTGTACGTAAGGTGCTTCAAACAGGGCTTCAGGCTCAGAATGGACAGCAGACCAGGCTCCTTAATGGGCACAGTGTCGCTCATTAGCAGCTTGAGAACAAAGAAAAAGTTGGGAACGTATGAAAGGTTTTTTTGTTGGTTTTTATGCATGGTGGCACTGCTCTAAATTAATCACATCAAAATGTCAGTGATGACACACTAAAACAGTTGGGCAGTGAATGGTGAATTGCTCTGCTTGTGGCTGCCTCCCGCTCTCAAGTAAAAAATGTTTACATATCTAAAGGAGGAAACCATCCGCTCTTTTTCTCTGTTATTGTAGCAGTTACTTCTTAATTAGAACAGCAACGATTCTTCACCTTTCCATGACAGAATTTAAATCCAACAAACACATACATTTACCCCAACCTTCCTCTCCAATCTTCTAGGGCTTGCAGGAGTATGAGGAGTGGAAGTGGTACAATAATCCCACACTGGTGGAGGTGCTGGAGGAATTCCCCTCCATCCAGATGCCCTCCACTTTGTTGCTCACCCAGCTGCCCCTGCTGCAGCCTCGCTACTACTCCATCAGCTCCTCCCCAGAGATGTACCCAGGAGAGATCCACCTCACCGTGGCTGTCGTCTCTTACCGTACCAGAGGTAAGGACCTGCTCATCTGGGGATCTCTTTCAGTTCAAGAATGGCTCCAACTATGCTGAGCAAGAGTTACCATCTCTCTAAGGATTTAAAGGGAGTGTAGGTGTAGCTGCAGGTGTCACGATCTTTTATGCTGCCTGGAAAGGAGAAAACTTTAAGTGCTCCGATTAGACTTATTCTGGCAGTTCTGTTTGGTTTATGACTATTTTCTTGATATTTCAATAAAAAATGCTAAATAAACTCAGCCACATCCAGTGATTTCAAGTAAAATGTATTTAGGCCATAAGTTAGTTCTCAAGTACAAATACTATGGATGTATTTTCTTTTAGTTCAATGCATGTTATGGATGAAAGGCGCTGTGCTGCAGCTCTTTCAAGGTTGCTGCAAAGACTCTAAAAGTCAAATGACTCAGCGTGTCTGAAAACCCTGCGAAGGCTCAAAGAAAATTGATTGGAAGTTATCTTGGAGAGCCAGTCTGCTTCACAGGGCAGCTGGACCACAACTGTAATTACAAGAAACATAGATTTAGAAACACCTCTCAGGAAGATTGTCATATCTCTCAACCAATTCTATTTTGAGATATGAACACAAACACAAATGAGAGGAATTACTGCAAGTACATCTGATGACAGTATATAAAATGAAGTAGCTATTCAGGGTTCAGTTTCAGTGTTAAATATGTAGTACACTCTTATATCTTCACCTTTGCAATTAGCATCCATACTCCCACCTTGTCAAGTAGTCAGTAAGCATTACCAGATGCTAGTCACTACTCCTCTCTCTCACATGTGTAATGTGTGTACTTGTGCAAACATATTACTATGATTCTATATAAGCAACAGTGGAATTACAGTAATTTCCCTTTACAGAGAGAGAAAGGGAGGGAAGTGGCCTTAGCCTTGGAAAATATGTTAGAGCCACTCGTCTCCTGTTTGTTTTTGCACTTAAAGGGAGTGGGAGGAGGAGAGGTGAAAAAAAGGTAAAGTGCTTGCTTGGTAATCACCCCTTTTAGATGGAGAGGGACCTATCCACCATGGAGTGTGTTCATCGTGGCTCAACAGGATAGAGAAGGGGGAGATGGTGCCATGTTTTGTCCGAGGGTAAATATCACAATGTTTCTCCAAGGACTTTTGTAGAGGATGAATCTCTATAGTTGCATATCAATTGTATGTCACAAGCGTTCTGATTCATTATAGAACTTTTTTTTAAAACTTCATTTATACTTAATTTATTTTCTATTGCATTGTTTTAGTGCACCATCATTCCAGCTTCCCAAAAACCCCCATGCACCTTGTATCCTGGTGGGTCCAGGTACTGGTATCGCCCCATTCAGAAGCTTCTGGCAAAAGAGACAATATGACCTTGAACACAAAGGTTGGTATGCATTTTTTTTTATTTCAAGTTACGGGCGTTGAAGTGAATTTTCATAGCTGCACATGAACCTGCAGACAGGATCTTCAATTTGCTAATCATAGAAGATCGAGGCCAAGCTGATGCATTTATATACACTTATTTAAATTGCTGCTATACACTTAATTAATGGTATTACATGTATTTGTAATGTGCTTTGAGTGGTCAATAGAGAAAAGCACTATATGAATGCAGTCTATTCAATATGCTGCATCTGTAAAATAACTGTGCCCGTCTCCTTCAGGAATTGAGTCATGGCCCATGATCCTGGTGTTTGGCTGTCGGCAGTCTGAGATGGACCACATCTACAAGGAGGAGACCATCCAGGCCAAGAACAAACAAGTGTTCAAGGAACTCTACACGGCCTATTCCCGAGAACCTGGCAAACCAAAGGTACAAGAACTAAACTGTTCATAACTCTGGATGACTCAGCTTGTCACAAGTCTCTTTGGACTGCTGTGTGGGTTTGAAATGAAATTACAGCACAGAAAGGGCCGAATAAAAACTGCTGTAGTTATATTCTGAAATGTACACTCACTCCATCTGATTTGAGGACTTTCTGCTGTAGTTTTTTAGGTAGTACAGTATGTTTTACACTTGCTGTTTTCCAGTCCAGTTACATTAATGTCTCTGCTCCATTTGCTGTTATGAATGATTCTTGTATTGTTTATGATTCTACGTGGGAAATATTATTTTCCATACTTGATATGTATTTAGTCCCTTGGTAAAACATACTGAAAGCCTATGATTTACATATTCTGATTTTACAGTCGGTGAAATTTCCTGAATTGTTTCCTTTTTGCACTTGTGACTTCTTCATGCACATTCATCATTCCTCCTGTGCCTTTCTGTTAGAAATATGTACAGGATGTACTGCGTGAGCAGCTGTCAGAGATGGTGTACCAGTGCCTGAGAGAGGAGGGAGGACACATCTACGTGTGTGGGGACGTTACAATGGCCGGAGATGTTCTCAAGACCATCCAGCATATTATCAAGCAGCAGGGCAACATGAGTCTGGAGGATGCTGGCTTCTTCATCAGCAAGCTTCGGGTAAGAGAGGAGCAAGCAGTGCAATTCACTGTGCAAAATTATCACTGTTATGTATCCTCTAAACCCCACAGAACAGCTTGGAGTGACTGTAGTGTTAGTAAAAAGAAGTTCAATAGTTTGAGTCCTAGATAAGCTGTGAAAATGGCAGTGCCCTTAAGAGATGGAGTCAACCCTAGTTGAACATGTGAAGCTGTTCAGTGACCAACAGCAGCTTCCTCATATGAATGTGCTTAACGAGTGCTGAGCACAGAGCTATTGAAAAACAGAATACACGTTGAGTCAGTAATAAAGGTTACAAAACACTGTCCACTGGCTTACTTTCATCTGTGAGCTCATTTTACAAAAAGCTAAAAAAAAAAAGCGAAGACACACAACGAGCACCGTATTGACAAACTTACCTTTGTAGTATACAAAAGGACTTGATAAAAACTGTTCAGTGAATCTGTAAAATGTGATGAGTGCAGGCATCTGCACTGTCAGTATATCTATAGTGTTTAAGGACAGATATCACAACGGAAAATTTCAGCATGCAGCATTACATGAAGAAAAAATAAGTGATACACAAAATGAAAATAAATAGAATTTTAATACTATATATCATGCAAATTTTAGTTGGTATGCAGCATACACAGGTTTTAAACAGAGGAATAGGCCTAAAAAGGGAAGCTCTAAAGACAATTGAAACATACAGAGAAGAGTGATCCATTAGCAGTGTAATTAGATGTTAAGGGATCACATATTTCTAAAGACCTTTCTAGTAAGACCTCTGCTGTGAACTGACACCATCAGGTATTTTATCTTAAAGGCTCTTACAGAAACAGGCTGCTTCAAAGATATATCTACATTCCCTTGGTTTAGGTTTCATTCACTGTTTGACAATATACTTATCACATATTTCCCCCCTCCTCTCTGTCTCTTTTTTGCTGTCACCATCCTGCCGTTAACCAGGATGAGCATCGCTATCATGAGGACATCTTTGGTGTCACCCTGCGCACCTATGAGGTCACCAACCGGCTTCGTTCAGAGTCCATCGCCTACATTGAGGAGAGCAAAAAGGACTCAGATGAGTAAGTGTTGTGTGTCATCAATTTCCAGCATTTTCCATTTAATAGGAATTAGAGTGAAACACCTCCATAGTGAAAGGGGTTATAAAAGCACAGAAGCCTTTTTTTCCAAGGTCAATTTGGTTTGCCAGTAAAAAAAAGACTCTTACTTGTTGAGCTTTTAAAGTGTCAGCAGGAGCGATACAGTTGCCTTTAGCTTATTCTACAGGCAACATGCACTCAGTTTCACATAAGTTTATTTTTGCAGGTTATGAGATTTCTTGTGTGCAGAATGAAAAGAGTGTCCAGAGTGTTATAAAGAAGCTACCCAGTATATTGAGTACATTTCTGCATACAAGTGGATATTTTGGCCTGATGATGGTGCTAAAAGAAAGGTCAAGACGTCACCAGACACCTTTAAATTCACCCTGTTAAGGACATGAGTATTACTAGTTCTTGAGAGACTACAGAAAATCTCACAGCTTTCTGGTCAGTAGTTCTGTGCTCCAATGTTCAGATGGACTGACTGACTGACAACTTGACAGATTCAAAAGCACCTCATGCAACCAGTGAATCCTGAAAATACTTACATTCATTTATTCTTTTCCTTCATTCATACATAATTCTCTCTGTATTTCATTGGTGCATTCATTAACTCATTCATTGTCTATCTGTGAGTGGATTTTATGAGGCATGGCATCTACACACAATACACAAAACCAGGATCATTCAGTTTTCTCGTCTGCAACATTGCTGAACTGTGTGGGATGCTTAAGATCTATGATGTGTCTTCTGGTTTATTCATCTTTTTTTCTTTCTTTTTTTTTTAGCAGAGATCTTTCTTAACCAGTCAAATTTGCCAGCTGATTAGATCATGTTTTAGTAAAAAAAAAAAAAAAAAGCCTTTGCACAGCCCATTGATATTTATCTTAACCATCAGAGCAGATCCATCTCTGAGAGACGTTAGTATAAATCTAACTCCAATCTGCAACCTGTAGTTGTTGGCAACGACAATGTGTTATCACCCCTAGTTTCAGATGAAAACAGAGTGGGTAACCATAGAAACTCGTAGAGAAGGGCCTTTAAACTAACAGGATTAAAGTGAAAGCGAGTGGCTCTGCTCCATTTCTGTTTTTGTTTCCAACGTTATTTGTGCATATTCAAGATAAGACACTTCATATACCCTTGCTATGAGAGCAAAACAAGGGCCCTACATAGCCACTATGGCTCATTAAGCACCAACATAATGCATCACAGACGATGGTTCCTGTGTGGATTGTCACTCGAATTTCACATTTGGCCATCAAAGCCCCTGCTCGCTGGATGAGTAATGACTATAACATCTCTATTTCTATGTCTCTGTCACTCTGTCTGTCTGTCTTTCTGTCTCTCCCTCTGTCTGTCTCTCTCTCTCAGGGTTTTCTGCTCGTAGGTCTGTGAACCAGTCTGGAGGACACAGCAACGCTGGTTAAAGAATACTGTGCCAATTTTTGTACTGTAAAAAAAAAAGTGTTTCTTTCTTCTTCTTTTTTTATACCACTTTAATGTTTCTGTTGGGCTCTACGATTTGTCTGTAGCAAGTTGGAAATGTTCTGTTCTCTGAGAATCTGTTTTGCTTGTTGATGATACTTCCAAAAATTATAATTGACCATTTTGATTCATAATGTGTGCACCTAGTGTAATGACCTGCCTCATTGTGAATGCATGACCAAGACAAGAATATACTCAAGAAATATAATATACTCTGTGTTATTGTTACAGTTAAAAGGCTTTTACTGAGGTTTTATATTTGCAAAGAAATGAGTGGCATTGATAACAAACTCACGGACCTTTATGAAGAATGAAATAAGGGGACAGTATTGTTTCAGGTGAGAATCAGGCCTGGTCAAATCTGTTCAGGCTGTCTTTTAGTGATATGAAAGGCTGTAGCTTCAGACAAAGTTAGCAAAGGAGAGATAAGTAAAAGATGTACAGGCATGTAGATAGAAAAACTGAAAGATATATTTGCTGCCGTGTTGACGGATCGCCCTGAATTATGAAAACAGCGATTCTGTCACAGCCTCAACAAACATGTTATCTAGCTGTTCATTGGCAATCCATCAAAATGCATCAGCCTTTGTGCCAGCTCTCTTTTTAGTGGCCTGTCCTTTCTCTCATAACATTATAATCTTGTGTGTCCCAGCTGGAGCTTGCCTGACCCACAGCGGCTGCTTAGGAATGTGGAGGGCAGCCACTAAAAAGGAAATCTCCACCTGAGTCAGTACCTAGTAAAATGAAGTCTATTCATTAGCTTATAAAACAGTGAGGCTCTCACACTTTAAAATATTCAGTTATAGATGTGTTGACTATAATCAAAGAAAACTGATTTGTGTGTGATGCCTAAATCATATAATCATGATGGAGGAAAAGTGTGTTGTAAAATGATTTTTTAAAGTAGAAATTTAAATGATTAAATCAATGGTTAAAGGAATAGTTAAACATGTTGGGAAATACACTCTCTTGCTGAGAGTTGGATGACAAGAATACTAATGCCATGTTTGTACAGTAACAGACACAGTAGCAAAGACTGAGAACAAGAGGAAATGATCCAAAGTTTCTTTGCCTTGGAAAGAGAAGCCCTGGCCAAAAGATAGTGCGGCACATTACCCCCATGAAACTATAACTTGTCTTTATGCTAAGCTAAGCTAATCAGCTGATGGCTGTAGCTTCATTTTTCACATTGGAGTTCTATCAATCTCAATTTACTTTTGTCAGCTTTTTCCCCAAAATGTCAAACTAAAACTTAAAATAAATAACAAGTACTTCTGTAACAACATATTGTTAATTTAAGCAAAAAGATTTTTTTTTTCAACCAGATCCAATTTGATGGCCGTCACCAGCTCGTCCCAATCGTCACCTTTGCAGCTGTTGAATTTTATCAATCCTCTGCCTCTTGCCTTACATTAACTCTGCCTCTGCCTACATACGTTCATTCTCTCATTTGTCTCTGCATGAATGTGTTATCCCGCGGCTCACATGCCACCCTCTCACTGTGACCTGACACCTGTTTGTGTAGCATCAGAGTGCAAAAGTGCATGTGCCATAGAAATCATAACTGTGTTCATCTCTATATGAGTGGGCGTTAACATGCATGTGCTCAGGTGTGCTCTGCACAATGGCTAAATAGGTTTTTAATCTGCCTGTCATCAATTACCTTTCGAACGTGTCAGATTTTAAAATAAGCATGAATTTGTTGCGCTGTGAGTCACTCAAGTCTGCGAATTTAATGGAAACTGCCCACATGGCTTTTAGTTTTGATATCAGCAGTTCAGTTCTACTTTTATGCTGCAGTGAAGTTTTTTTGGTTTAGTTTTTTGTTTTTTTACAAATTCAAAGATGAGAGGCGATCACACTGCCACTGTGGTCATTTGCTGCTTTCCAATGAGTCAAGGTTGTAATTTGAATTTTGGTGCAGGGGTTACATATGTTTATTGATCACCCACTCTGCAGTAACTTGTGGCTTTTCTTGTCAGCTTCTGAGTCTTGTTTGTTTCCTTTCTTTGTCTTTGATTCAAATTAAAGATAACTGTCAGCATGATTTCAATGTGGTTTTCAAACGTCCCTAACAGCTGCCAAGAATTTTTAATTTTTAATTTTTTTTTTATGTTATTGTTTCTTTGTTCATATTTTGTTTTTTTCCGAGTCAACAGTTTTTACTGCCGGGAGACTATGGGCGATTCCCATTGTCCCCATTGTTATTCATTCTGGATGAATGTCTCCTCTGTACAATTTGTTTAAACAGATTTTGTTTAATTGGAATGAGAGCCGTCAAGAAAATGTCTGTGATGTAAAATGTGCAACAGGAAAACAATTGATACAAGATATAGCTTCTATATATAGCTTCTATATATATATATATTCAAAGACAAACTATAAAATATAAAGAGTACCACTTGGATCTTTTCTAAGAATGTATTTTGATTATGTAAATGAGCACTATGATTCTGCTTGATTTAAAAATAACAAAAAAAGGCCTACTCTGTGATGTCTCTCATATCCTTTAAGTATGGGGATGAAAACAGCAGCATTAAATAAATGCATGGTGATCTCCTGTCTCCTGTTCATATTTAAAAAGCTCTGTCTATTTACCAGCACTGTGTCAGTCAGTGAGACTGTATTGTGAGGTTATCCAGCCTTTTTCACAGGGTTTCGGATGGTTAAAAAAAAAGGGAAAAAAATAAGAAAAAAAAACATTCTCGAGGGTTTCTTTTTCTGTGTTTGCATATCGCTGCTGCTATGAACAACTTTGATCCAATCAGCCTCTGCTATAATGACCTTTGTTGTGTAATTGATTGAGGATATTCCATTTTAATGCATTAACTGGAAGGACTTTGCATTTACTTACAAATAAAGAGAAACATTTACAGAATATGTCAACACAGTTGCTTGGTTGTTTTTCTTGTTTATATGAGAGAAAAGCAGGACCGAAATGGTTTCTTCCTGCAGCAGGATGTGTTTAATGTCAATGCATTTTAGTTTGAGGGTCAGATTTAGCTGTTGATATAGTTATTTTTCTTTTTTCTATGAAAAACAGTTACAGCAAATGAGCATTTTGCTTTCACTCTTCTTCCTGCCTCTGTAAGTGCTTGTCGTCATGGCTCTGAGAGTTGGCACTCCTACTGAGATGTCTCTCGGCACCATGGCAACCTGTCAACAAAACAAACCATGTAAACTTTACTCAAGGACTCTGATTGGTGACTGGCTGTCATGTAGTGGAGCAGTGGTCTTTCCAATTAGTCCTGAGACACGATCCTCATTGTGGAAGTTTGATCCTCCTATTGAGCAAGATCAGTTGCACAAATATACCTTCCTGTCAATTGCAGTGCTGTGATTTCACTCACAGCACAGATAGTTTACCAGGTGCCTTGGATTCGAAAACAAACTAAGGCAAAATTAGAGTGTGCTTTCCGAATCAAGACAAGAAAAATATTACACTACTCAGCTGGCTCCACGGTGTCGAAGAAATGGTTCATGGGAAGAAGCTGGCTGAGGAGACGCTGCTGCCTTCTGTGCTGGAAGACGGTGATGCAGAGACAGAAAGTGAGAAGCTACAGCTGGGGAAGGTAGGAAGTCAACCATCTAGTCAACTCTGAAAACTCTAAAGTGAAGTAAGGAAAGTGTGAACAACCAGGTAGCAGAGGGGAGACATGCAGGAATTAATTAAATGTTTTATGGAGCCTGAGTTTAAATGAGGCACAGCAGAGGGACAGGCCTTTATTTGGCCTTAGAAATTGGGTTCTTAAGCACAGCATCATCTCCATGCACGTCTGAGCACCTTTCCTTGCTCAAGGCAAGGCATTACAGGCTTAAAAATACAGACTAAAGACCTGCTATTTTCTTTTTATGGAGTGCTCTTTTGACCTATGTACTCATGAATTTATTTAATAGAGGATACTCAAAGTCTCACCCTAAAAAGTGAATTTTAATTACACTTGTATGTGGTGTAATCACAGGGCTGCATGCCTCATAGTAATTTAGAGGAATAAAGTGTAAAGCAGTGCGTATTGAAGTACACGTTCTAATGCAAAAAACTCTTTGGATTTAACTTTTCCACACAGCAAGTGCCCTGGAACATGTGTATCTCCACTCAAATGTCAAATGTAAACAGTATTTTTAAAAGTCTGATCTGTCCTGAAAATAAACATATATTGTATGGTAAGCGTAGCTGAGACATAGTGAATAATCCTTGAGATAAAGGGTGCGAAAGACAAGTGAAAACAGCCTCTGGTACAGGAGGTTAAAGGGAGGTGGAAAGAAAGGAGTGGGAGGGAAGTGAAGAAATTGCAAAGACTAGAAAGACAAAAAAGATACAAGTTAAAATAGTCTATTCACATTAATAGACTCAGTTATAGGTATAAGCTTTATTCTCCTGGAAGCAAATCCATTAAATCCCCTCAGGAGCCAGGTTTGACTCCTTATGATGTCTTACTTCCTAATTTTCCATCCAGCAAAGAACGAAGCCGACAGAGGTTGACATGCGTGGGCTAAAGGACCAAGGCTCCAGCCCTGGCGGGAACGTGCGAGACGGAGGTGAAAGAGAGGGTGAAGAGGAGGAAGAGGAGGATGAGGAGGATGAGACTGAAGAGGAGGAGCTGAGAGGAGAGGAGTATGTGATCTCTGAAGAATATGACACAGATTTGGAGCTTGGAGGTATAGTTGTTTTTAGATAGAAAAGCAGAGAGAATAGAATGGGGTGAATATGGAGAATGAGAATAGGGTGGGAAAGTCATTACATGTTATTATAAAAGGTGTGATGTTCCCTCTTATGGAAGAATTGGCTTGGTTTAAAATAATCCATTTCATCCTCTGTAATTAAAGGTATAAAATGTTATTGGCTCTAACAGAACAAAGTATTTTGACTCGAATCATAATTTGATCAGAACAAGCATTGATCAAGTAAAGCCCTCCTGCCACCCCATCTGTTAATGTATTTTTTCTTTTGCCTTCTTCCATCTTCTCACTCTCTAAATGATTTCAGAAAAGAAAGAAAGAAAAAAAAGCAAAACAGAAACTCCTACATGCGCCCGCCCACACATGTAGAGCTCTGTTCTGCATCTTAATGATTCCATCTCAGTCTTTGTGTTAGGCTTTCTTTTCACCAGAAGTGAAAACCATCTGGTATGAATGAGCTCCCCTGACAGGCCGAAATCAGCCACAAGGGACTTTTCAATATCACACTCAAAAGGTCTTCCTCCGGGAAAAGTGCCACATTTTTCCTTTTTCAAAGAGGTATTGATAGCGAACAATTCTAGCAGACACCATAGTGTCTTTATTTATGTTGCAGATAAGGAGGAGGCATATGACCCCACAGGGCAGACGAGCTACATGGAGGCGTGTGAAATGTTACAGGTGGTGCCTGTCTCATATTTCCTGCAGCACATGCAAAACAGCGAGCTGGCCATGATGCATCAAGGTCTGGGGCCTCAGGTATTGTAATCATAAGTTAGACTGTGTGTCTCGGCTTTCTCTGCTGATTTAATAGTATGCAAGAGCAGTGCTTCTCTTCACTTCTTTCACTTGTCAGATCAACGTTCACCTGGGGGAAGGTACTCAAATTGAACCTGCCTTCCTGCAAAGGATCTGCAAATGTTTGAACATCCCAGTGGAAATGTGCTCACATCGGCTACCACATGCGATTTAAAGTTCCATGTGAGCTTTAGCAAAAGCTAAACATATTCATTAATAAGACTAGACCCTAACACTGTTTCAGATCAGCCCATTCCTTTGTTCACCAAATGACTCATTAATTCAAAGTCACATTCTCCTCCAGGGGAAGTACGTTGATCATGAGGAAGTCTGAGTACAGCTGTATTAAGTCTAACACAGCTGTGCTTCAAGGTGTTTTCAGTCCTCTCCAAGAAAATAGATCATGAATGTACATATCTTTGCAGTACACCTAACATATAAAATAGCACAAGTCTTCTTAGCAGTACACATTCAAGTGGAGAGTCTTCACCTCTTCAAATAGAAGGCAGGCTGCTGGTATTGATTTACACTAATGAGGGAGTTCATTATGCAGAACTGAATTTTGATTTTCCAGTAGGTAAATATGTTTTTCCGGTGGGTAAATATGTTTTTTCCTAAATGACAGCTTTAATTAGCATTCATTGTTTGTTCATAGTGAGCTTAAGACACAAAATCAATAATGTGTCTAAATCTCATATAATCCAAAATGTACACATACATAAGCTAAGATACTTTTTGGAGGTTTAACTAAGCAGGATATATATTTTTTTTCCATTTTAAATAATTTAACTTAAAGACGCAGTATGTGAAAATTAGAAATTCCTTCTCCTTAATGACACTGGTCTGCTCACAGTCCTTCAGTTCGAGTGAGCAGCAGCGCTAACATTAGCCAGCTAAAACCAAAACATCACAAAATATGTCACATGCTTTGCGTTAAGAGGCAAGTCACTCACAGTGCACATAAAGCCACTCAAGTGCACAAAACATCACATCTTCTTGGAAAAACCAGCCCAAGTCCTTCACATAGGAATCAGTCCACAGGCTGTTACAGGCAACGGAAAATGTCAGGGAAAGTCTCTTTTTTTAAAGTTATGTTACAATCCATTCACTCATTGGCAATAGAAAGCAACTGATGCATCTAAATTGCTTCACAGTTCTTATATGTTGCACGTTTAAGTTGATAATTATAGCATAATTATACAGCATTTCATTTTTCTATATACCCCAGGAAGAGGCTTTTGTGAAAATGTATATCTATAATATTTTCACAGTTAAATACTGCAGCTAAATTGTATCCCAGCAGTCAATAACAATTAGACATCTTTTTAACAGTTAATCGATGTACAATTGCAGAGAGTACTTCCTCCTGGAGCTTTCATTAACACAGTTTGACATCTGTACCGGCTTCCGCTGGTCCATAACGCTGTAAATGATAGTTGTAAAAGTAAATCCATTCCTTAACAAGCCATCTCCTGAGATTTCCAATTCAGGAACATCATTCAGACGAACTGAATTAGATTTTAAGTAAGTCTTTATATGTTGAACACAGAGTATACAAGTGAAGTAACTATGTGCAGTTGCTAAAGGTTATTTATTGAATGGCCTGCAGACTGATAGGCTTCCTCAAATCTTACAGAAAGATATTATGCATGCAATTACTCACACACACACACACACACACACACTCTCTCTCTCTCTCTCTCTCTCTCTCTCTCTCTCTCTCTCTCTCTCTCTCTCTCTCTCTCTCTCTCTCTCTCTCTCTCTCTTTCTCTCTCACACACACATGCAAAGAGCAGAGCAACCTATGATGGGGCTGCTCTCCTGTTTTTTAAAGATCAAGTTAACATAAGGCTTCATTCACTCAACTTTCTCATTAGCTGTGCTAGAAACTATAATTTTCATGTTCTGTGAGCTTCATTTCTGACCCACGCCTCCACACAGCTCCATTCTGCTTCATATGTCTCAAACAGGTTTAATATTCCTCTCTTCCTCTCTCTCTTTCTCTCCGCCAATCTGCATCAGTACATCTACTCTTTTAACTGGAATGCAGATAAGAAAATATACTGCAGTGAACAAACAGAAGAATGTCACTTTGGGGGTGGGTGGGGGTGGTGGGGTTGTGTGTTTGCAGGGCACCAAAGCACTGGCGGTTCCCCTGGTAACCAACACTTCAATACTGAGGCTTAACCTGCGGGATAATTGGATGGAAGGAATGGGTGGAGCTTCTATCGCCGAGATGTTAAAGGAAAATTGTTACATTACAGGTGGTTTTACCAGGCACTCAAGCATGGACACATTTTCTCTTCCTCTCCCCTCGCTCCATCTCATGTCCATCTAGCAAAAGTGCCCCCTCCCTCCCACTCCCACTCGTATGCCACTCTCACCCCAATTATGTGCCACAGCACATGGTTTAACATCTGTTAAATATTTTTTAAATGTCAGTCATGCGTGCAGTTCAGGAACCTATGGGAGGATCTATGGAGAATGAGTCCTGTGAGTCATGCCGGCTCTTTTGGGCTGACATTATTTTTAACATCTTTAGTCATGCGCCACTATTCAACTTTCAGTGGTAATCCAATTTTATGAATATATAACAGATTAGTTGCGAGTGTGTATTTCGCTGATGTCGCAGCCGACATTTAGCCATCAGAAAATGTTAAAAGGCAAACACATACACAACAAATGAGAACTCTACAAGGTTTCAATTGAGTGATTTTTTTTTGCCATTAAAATAAGATTGCTGAGTTACTTGACAATATTCAAGACCATAAGCTAAAGTAGAAATAATGTGGTTTAAAAAATAGAAAGTATAACCTTAAAATTCCAAAGGTGTATTATTCAAGAGCAAAGAACGCCTTGGGGAAAGAACTTCTTTTGAACTGCTCAGATTTACAATTAGGTTGGTGCGTGAAAGTTATCTCAACAATATTCAGTCTTTTGATAAAGCAGAACTTTAGATTCAATGAAGCAGGGAAGGAAGGAGGTGACCAACAATTGTGTTGTTTTATGCTCTAAAACAGTCTCCTCCGCAGTCAGGCAACCATTTGTAAAGTCTACTTATGTGGATATACAGGCCTTATTTCTCAGGCTTCTTTTCCATCATGCACCACCTTTGACCCACTGTGTATTTGTGTGTTCATCTCAGAGGTGGACCTATCAGACAACAGGCTTGGGGATTACGGTGCCAAAGCCATAGCCGGGATGCTTAAGGAGAACAGCACCCTGGTCAGCCTCAACCTATCAGGAAATCATTTCACAGATCAGGCTGCTGAGCACCTCAGGCTGGCCCTCATCACCAACACCAAGCTGCAGCATCTCAACCTCAGCTACAACGCTCTTGGAGAGCGTGCAGGTAGCATGGTAATAAACTCTACGGAGTAACGATCTCATACTTTCTGTGAGACCTTTGCCTTTTGAAGAATGACCCAGTATCCATGGGTTCCATTTTTATTAAGTTGATATTAAAGATTTACACTGATACATATTTTCACACATTTTCCATTAGTAGCACCAGGTAACTGAACTTCAGGACCTAAGTAATATATGTGGCACCACTAAAGTGATGTGAGGAATGAGAACATTATTGAGTCCAGTCCAGTCCAGTTTCTGTTAGTTCCTGCTCTCTCTCACTTGATATTTTACAACAGGCACTTTGCTTTTGGCACTTCAATTTCCTTTTAGCAATGTAGAAAAAAATAAAGTCTTGTGAATGATGTCAAACTTATTCTATACTAAACTATATTCACACTAAATGGCCAAGAGCATGTGGACAGTTGAACAAAGTATGAGGACACTGGAGCATTAAACCCATATGTGATTAGACATTAATCCGACGCTATGACAGCATCCACTTTTCTGGTTTCAGGCTTTCCACAAGATTTCGAGACCTGGCAGCAGGGATTTGCTCCCATTCAGCAACAAGAGCATTAGTGAGATCAGCCACTGATGTTGAGCGATAAGACCTGGATGAATGGGGTTGAAGTCAGGGCTCTCCACAGGCCAGTCAAGTTCTTCCACACCAAACTAGGGAAACCATTTTTTATGTGCATGGGGGACAAAATTGCCTAAAATGTAATGCTGCAACATCAACATTTGCCTTGTAACTTAAGTGCCTAATGTCCAAACTGTGAAATACAGCAACAGAACAAAAACATACAAAATCAAAAGTATAACAGATACGACATATATAAACTCTTCACATACTTTTGTCCATTTGATATAAATTAGACTTGGTATGGTATTGTAAACTACTCTCAAATTTGAGATTAGTGTCTGCAGTTAATTGCCATGACTGTCACCATTGCTTTAAACCAGAACTATTTTACTTATAGTTCTTTTTAGCACATACAAATTGTTGTTGAAAAGTAGCAATAAGCATGAATATCTGATTAAATAGTATAACATTTATAAATAATTGAATGCAAAGCCCTGCAAAATGACCCATAAGTCTGGAGAGTGCCAAAAAGTTAATAATCATGATTATGTGAAATTACTGGTATCAACTATTGTTATATTTTTTGACCTCTACTATAAAATCCATTCTGATATAAACCATTACAGGTGTGCGTTAATGTTGTAGCCTTATTTTTTATAAGCAGTCAAAGGACAGCAGCCAGCAGCAGACTGTGGCATTCAAAGGTCAAGAACATTTGCCTTCATTAAAACCTCTTTCAATTATCATGTGGATGAGCTCTGTGACAGGCACCTTGTGGAAAAATGGCAGACCAGGATGCACTGAGCATATGATATAGGTAATTGAAAATAAATCTGTCAGTGAAAATGGGGACATCGCCGTGTCTCAGTGCCATGCGTGCGGCTATAATTCATCTCCACATATTCGATTCTTGTTTTCTCCATTGCGGAAATATCAAAGGACATCCTTGTGCATTTTGAGTGCACTCTTCCATATAGTAGCTCCTTGAAAGAAAGTATACCAATCAAACACTGACAGTCATGCTACATGGCGTTATTGCTTTTTCAACCAAGCACAGTAAGAGTGTCTTTTTCTATGATTATGTACCGCTGAGTGCCATGCACTTTCTTATCCGATAAAGTGGGTGAGATGAGGATAGGGATCTTTCTCTTAAGTTCTCACTCACTAATGCTTTTAGGTCATGAAACAACGACAGAAATCCATGTGGAAGTTGAGACAGATGAAATGAGTTTTTGCTTAAAAACTACTTCCTTATTACTAAAATATCTGTCATTCTGAAAATTAGAAAACCAGTCTTGCTCTTACAAAATGACAATAATAATGATTTATAGAGGCTTTAAATAAACCATGGTGAATGATATATTGATGACTTTTTTTGTTGTTGTTTTTTATAAATAATCAAAAATACAATCATAACTTTTTAACTTATTTAACTGACTGCTGTGACATTGTCTTTTTTCTCTCTCATCCTAAGGGCAACTCCTCGGGGACGCTGTGTCAGAAAACACAGGGTTAAGATCATTAAGTCTGGCCTGGAACTGCATTCGAGGGAGAGGAGCAGTGATGTTGGCCAATGGACTTGGGGTAATACACCTTGAAATCCATGTTTGAACACTATATTAGTTTTTAACTCATGCAAGACCTAGATCTAGATAATACAGTGACGGGTTATTAGACCAGGACACTTTCTTAGCTCTCAGTGTCTCAGTATTAATCCATCAGATAAAAAACCCATAACACTGTATCAGTCATATTGTAATCAGTGAGGTTGGATGTTGGGCGATAAAGCTCAGCTCACAGTCCAGTTCATCCCACAGATGTCAGATAGACTCAGCTCTGTGCAGACCAGTCAAGACCTTTGACACCATCCTGGGAAAACCATTTCTTTATGCACCCTACCTTTTGCATCATTATATAAAAACAGGAAAAGGCCTTTCCCCAAACTGCTGCCACAAAGTTTGAAGGAGGGTGTTGTCTAAAATATCATTGCATGTTGTAGTATTAAAACTTTATTTTAGGTCACCCTTTGTAGCATTTATTGGCATTATTACAAACACCATAATGTCTAGAAACAGATAATGTATGACAATAGGGTAAATCACAGTTGTAATCATATGTAAGATGTTTACAGCTGCTTATCACTACTTTATATTGTGTTATAAACCATTTTACATGTATATATATTGCTTTAAATACTAAATAGGGGGATGAGAACAAAAGCACACATGTAGTGTACATTGCACTAATTGGCTATGTTGAACATTTGGGAGAAGCCAGAAGGATTTCCCACCCTATTATTGGAAAGTTGGCATTGTGACTATAAAAACAAAATTATAATATATTCCACTGATGCAGTTATGAATGTGAAAACAAAAACTGTAGATCAAATTTAAGAATCCAGCCAGGTGGATAATAGAAGAAATTTCATAACCCTGCTAACTTGCTTATCTTGTTTTGTGAAGCAGCCCCCTGGTCTGGTATTCATCAAGCATTTCACAACAGCGAAGACGGTGCGGCAGCAGTTTTCTTTTCCATATCTTAATGAACAAGATGGTCAAGGGGACCCTGATCAGTAAGCTACACTGACAGGTTTGATTGATTCAGATCCTGAGAGGCTTATTACCTCAGGATCTACTATGCTGTCTCGCTTTAAATTAAGGTGTTTTTCTGGTCCTGACTTTATCTTGTTAGAGAACTTCTTGAAGTTTGACTTGTTATTTCATTTGAGATGGTTAAGCATTTGTTTCTAAATCTTACTTTATCAAAGATACACTTTTTGTGTCTCTTCTTTAGGGAAACATTTTCCTCAGAAGTGTGGATCTGTCATATAACGGCTTTGGGAAAGAAGGAGCCATTGCTTTAGGACAGTCTTTTAAAGAGAACAGTGTTTTGGAGGACTTGAATGTGAGGTATGTGATGTTATCTTGGTATCTGATTATCAGGTTTGCTTACAGTAAATGAGTTAAAAGGGGCAGAGTTCAGTTTAGATCATTCTTTCATGAATTAGATACTGCACTTTTCCTTGTTTGGTAATCTTTTCAGGCAATATAATGATAAAAAAACATTCTTATATGATTCCTGAGGAGATTAAATTTCTCAACTAGATTTGTGGCTTTACCAATAAATCATTTTTTTCTCAATGGAAGGTCGCTGGTATAAAAGAAGTTCAAGTGAACCAGTTGTATTTGCCTCTAAAGTTAAACATCGCTTGCCTCACAAATTCCTAGGTATTTGTGCAACGCGGATGAATAATACCATTTAAAAAATAACACTTTATGATTGCTTCCCTCACACTCCAACATACTTTTTTTGTTGTTTTTTTATGCTTTTGTGTTTTGCCACAGTAACAATCGAATACCCCCTGATGGAGCCGTCCGCCTCGCCATGGGCCTGAAAGTAAACAAGACAATCAAATCCCTGAATGTAAGCTGTTGAAAAGAGATTGTTTTTTAACTTCGAAGGCAATGGGGGGCATCAGTGGATAAAATGGGATAAATAAATGGATCACTGTACTTTGTTATAATGTCAAAACCCAAACACGGCTCTCAGGGACTCCGCTCAACTGAGAAAAAAAAAGTTACTGATCGAAAAAAATTATGACGAAGACAATTAATTAATTTACAGCTTGAGCATCTGATTTTGATTACATGTGCCTGAACTGAAAATGCTGTTTGTGTGTATGAGTCATTGCATTTGCAAAGTTCAAGATCCCCTCCAAGCATGTATTGAGACAGAAAAAAAATTCTACTTGGGAATAATGTGTATCTGATGGTTTTCCCCCACAAAAAAAAGTGTGATTACCACTTTAAAAATATTTCAATGGCATCTACTCCTTCACTCCCATTCCAAAAATCTATGAATATGCAAAAATATTTCATTTCAGAAGTTGAACTCCTGGAAACAAGCTGTCTCCTACTTCACTGTAAAGTCCATTGTCAGTGTTTATGCACTGGAGGATTTAAATTTCCCTATGGCACTTTTATAAGTTGAATATGGACCGGGATTGGCTTCCAAACTAGATGCGATGTCAAAAATCCTGGTCAGTCCCCCCCTAAAAATTGAAAAAAAAAAAAGAATTATCCTAAAATATTTTTTTGGTAACAGTAAAAGTCCCAAAGGATTTAAAGAAACCTACCACCTTCTTTCATTAAATACAAATCCAAAAACACAACCAATACAGCTCTGTGGTATTATTTACATATCTTCCATTTCTAATTTGTCTTTGGCCAGATGGGTAGGAACCCCATCCAGAATGCTGGGTGCTACGGGATCCTCAAGTCTGTGCAGGAAAACCCACATTCAGCCGTGGAGACATTAAACTTCTCTGTGAGTCACACATGTTCCACCTCTATGAGAATAACAAATCTTCTCCTTTATGCAATGGAGGCAAACTTATTCACCCACTTCTCTTTGTATCCCTCTCTCTAGGACATCACAGTGAACCAGGATTTTGAAGACTTGTATACGAGAGTAAAAGAAATGTTCCCTGCGCTTAAAGTAAATCACGGGGGCAGAATTGGCACATTCAGGAAAGCAAAAGCCTGAAAAGTGTTACTGTAATTGCTGTACTTTTATGCCAGAAAAAGATGGAAGAAGTCTCATCAAAGCCCTGTGGACGTTTTCATCGACAGATGAACCAAAAGGATGGATATAATTTTTTAAAGGATGTCATTAAAAAATGAAAGCATATGCCCTTGTATGACGTGTACGTATTTAGAAGAAATATAACTTGTCAAATACCCAATCAATGGAGAGTAAAGACAATTCAGGCAGACTGTTAATTTCTAAAAGAAACTGTACACAGCATTTGTGCAGCGTTTGAAATATAGTGTTGCTGGAGTCATTAAACGGGCATACAATGACAAGGTGTTGAGTATGATTCTTTTAGGTATAATCTGATTTGATGTTATATAATTTCAGTGGGTAGAATGATGGAGAGGATCAGAGAGCAGCGCATTGTGTATGGAAAGAAGTGAAAGTGGGTTGCACAAAAAGGATTTAAGTACTGTATGACTAGTCTAATAGAAACACCAGCTTCTAAAGAACGGTCCACTATTAGATAAGAGACGTGTTTACAGCAGTGGGTTTGGAAAAGTTTCAGACATGTGCAGTATATGCTGGACTTACCCCAAAATATCACTTCCACCCCAATATACCAATTTTTATTTTAGAACACCAATGTATCCCTGCAATACAGAACAGCTTTATCATAGTATTTGTATAGCATCGTACATTTATGACTTGGTTACTAAGTCAAGTCAGTCCAATTTTATTTACAATATATGTATTACAGTATATTGCCCAGAATTACAAACCGCTAACCACTAGACCCTTGATTTATAATCTTTATGTAACTGATATAATGTAATTAAATCAGGTACCGTAAGCACAATATTTAGGAACTTTCTTAGAACAGTCATGTTTTGTGATACTTTTAATCTCAAAATGGGGTTTTCAGATGAAAATATTGTACTTTTTTGACCAACTTCCTGTATCTGAAGCCTGTAGTTGCTATTTTCTCTGTGGATAAAGATTTTAATGTTATAATTATACAAACAACACCAACAACAACAGCAAAAGGTTAACACCAACCAGACTAGCTACACTATAATTATATATGAATGCGATAATTTGATTCATAATTGAGTTCACTAATCTAATTTAGGTATAAAATTAAGAAGTGCCAGTCCACATTATTACATTTCACAGTTAATTAGGATATTACTTTATCTAATGTAAATAAAGTTATTTTAAAATATTGATTACATAACCAGGAACAACATTCATGTAGTTATGACTGACCTGGTGTCATTTTATGATACTTTTTATTGCATCATTGTTTGTAGTGTCTATGTAGTGTGCAGCGTTGGGAAGGGTTACTTTGGAAATAGGTTACAGATTACTAGTTACTCTATTTAAAATGTAATAATAATAAGTAATGTAACTATTTCAGTTACTTAATCAAAGTAATGTAACTTATTGCGTTTGATTACTTTTTGATTAGTTTTCTAATTTTCTAACAACTGTTGGGGAGATCATTTCTTATATAGCAAGATTTGTCTCTCATTTGAAAATGTATTCATTAGTTCATGTAGATTTTGGAATGTAAAATAAATATACTTTATGAAAAAAGTCCAAAATCTGGCATGGGCTTATTTGGTACTGTGACACCATTTAAGCCTATATGTGCTCCACATCATGATTTATTGATGAAATATAAACAAATATTGAACTGAAAGGATAAAAACAGCAATATGTGTATTCAGTCACAAGTTAAATATAAAAAAATAAAATAAAAACTCTTCTCCTTAGTAACATCTAAATCTGTGATTGTTTATTCTGAGCCATTATTATTATACATTATAGTAGACCAATCTAGCCTACTATGTATTACTATTTCTTTTTGTAATTTACGTTATCCAGTGAAATGAGTAGTTTAGCAGGGGGTTTGAACACTTGCAGGGCATTGTATGTCAAATTCTCATTAGGAGCTGAGCCCCCCTAAAGGTCTGATTCTAGACTCGCCCCCGATGCATTTTAATATCACTTGATTAACTCAAAATTCACTAAACTAATCAGGTCTGATCGATTGCGCGTGCTGATCACTGCGTAAGCCACGTGCTGCGTCACTGAGTCACGTGTGTGTGTGTGTGTTTTTTTTTTAAATATCTCGCGGGCCGAGCTGAGTGACTGGTTGAACGAGATAAGCACCTAAACATTAACCACCAGAGCAACGTGTTTACGTGTCAAGACACGTTTTTTTTTTAAGTTTTTTTTTTTTTTTTTTTACTTTACTTTACAGAGCAACATGGCGAGGACTGGCTCCGTGTGGCCCAAAGCCCAGGTGTTGTACAGATGTTCTGTCAATCTGCACCAAGCCACCAGGTAAGGACGTGTTTTAAATGCATTAGCTTTGTTAATAGTGTGACTTTATATGATTACCTGCAAACTTTGGTGAGTTGCTAACTGTACATTGTGACATTTAATGCTAGCTGATCATGTCAAAGTTTGACATATGAAACAATAATACAGCGTAGGTCACTCTAGTTGTTTAAACTAAACTCACAGACGTAACTTTGAACCTTTCCTAAGGGTAAATAAAGCTTTCACCACTTTTTAACAGCTGTTTTTCCTCCAGCATTTTGTTTTCTTGGTGACTTTATTAGTTTTTCCTTCTCAACTTAAAACATGACTGATTATATTCTCCAAATCCCCAAATGAAGATGTATGTGTGTGATACATTATGTTCTATCAATACCTGTACAGTTATTATTAACAAGACAACAAAGCAGTTTTCCTTCTTTAATCATTTGCTGCACCCCTGAACTTTGCCCCTGTGAAGCTACACTAAATGTAACTATCACTTGTTAACAATTTATCAGCACCTTCACAATGTGGTGTGTGTATTTACTCTGTGGTTGTGTTCAAAAACAAGTGGGTTTTTTTTGGGCTTTAATGCTGCTTGTTTGTTTTTGCGAGGGTACCAGGGGAAAAGTATATCTAATTATAGTTCCCAATTAAAGCCACTGGCCCATGAGGTTATTAAGAGAGTTCCTACTGATCTTGAAAGTTTGTGAGTTTTTTTGGAATAATAAAAGCCTTTGAAACTTTGAATTAACAGATGACAAAGTACTTAAATTTAAGAAAATAAGTGTGATAAAGCATAGCTCCTTTATCACTCTCTATAGTGGGCGTATACTAGTCTCTCTGGATCTGATCACTCCTAATCCTGAAATGAGATTAATTTTGATATTAAAGACTTTTTAAATGGTTTCAGGAAGATTTGTTTTGCCTAGATGATATTATAAATATATAAAAATCTGTGCATGTCATTTGAATGTCCTTCTATTTGATGTCCTGCTGAGTGTGGGAACCCTGTTTAAATCTGCTTTATGCATTATGCGCCTGCAGAAACAGTTGACAATTTGCCTCTCAAAGTCTTCCACTCATTTTATTTTTCAATTTTTGGTTTCTCAATTTGTATGTCTTGAAAGAAGGTATTTTGCCCTCTTTTTCACTGTTTCACTGTTTTTTAAGAGATGTTATGTGTAGTATATGGAAACACCATTAGCACTTTTGGTGTGTTTTTTAGTTTAAATTAAGTTTACGGCTGCAATTAACAATTGCTTTCACTGTTAATAATCTGTTGATTCTTTTCTTGATAAAAAGATTAATTGCTTGGTCTATAACATGATGAAAAATGTCTGTCATTGAACTCAAGATGCAACCTAAAATATCTTGTTTTGTCCCGACCAACAGTCAACAACCCAAAAACATTCAGATTACTACCATGGAGGACTTAATAAAACTGAAAATATTCCAATTTAAGAAGTCGTAACCTGCAAATATAGAACTTGTTTTCTTAATATAGTCAGTTATTGAAATGTATTCATTTTTCTGTTGATAAACTAATCGATTACTCAGCTAATCCTTGCACCACTAATTCAGTTTGTCATTTGTAATAATCCCTTTCTGCTTTTATGTCATTACTAAACTCTTTCCCACTTTATGTTCTTTGTACGAGCTCCAGAAAGTACAACCTGAACACATTCAAGTCTCATCTCTGTGCTCTCTGATTTTGAGAGACAGTTATTCGTGTTCAAACACTGATTGGAGCATCTTAGGTTGCAACAATTGTTCTTAAAGTGAGTGATATCCCCCTTTTATCCACTCCAGAGTGGGTGAAAGGAAGTTTGATGCTGAAGACACAAGCTACAGTGTTCAGCCCCCTCACTCATACACTATGCATGTTTTTCATATCAAAGGATATTAGCATGACTATCTTTTAGCCCATATGTCACGCACATCTCTGTCTTATGTTGTTGCTTTGAGCCTTTGTGAAACTTTCTTTCATCCTGTTTCTGTGTAGGAGGTTTTCAGAGAGTAGTGACAAAGGCTGGTTCCGTTCCTTATTTGTGCACAAAGTCGATGCCAGGAAAGATGCCCACTCCAACCTGCTGTCAAAGAAAGAGACCAGCAACCTGTATAAAATTCAATGTAGGTAAAAGGCTTTTTACTTACTTGCAAATAAAGATGAATTTCCTTTCAGCACAGGGTCAACTCCAAGTGAATATGATACAGTTACAGCACATTATAATGAAATGGCTGCAGTTTAGAGTCTCAACAGTACATCATCCTCAAAAGAGGTAAACAAATCATGTTGATCAAATTAAATCCACACTGACCTCACTGGCCACAGAGAAAACTGACAGTAGCATGAGAGGCAAGCCCAGGACTGAGCTGTAACCAGTTATTTTACATTATACATGCACCACATGTAGGCAGCAACAAGTTATTCTGTGATATTATAATGTTTTAAATTCTGCAAAGTTGTGTAAGCGACATCCAAACACTTTGTCTGGTTTTCTTTGAATGTCTGCTGATAACTGTGCCTGAAATCTATCATTTTTCGGTGGCTTTGATCTTTTTGTGTGTGTGTGTGCCGTACATCACACCATGTAGGGATTTCAATTTGAACACTCTATCAGCCGTAGCCTTTAACCTATTGAAAGCAAATCAGTTTTGTGTATAGAAGTCTTTGCTGAATCCGAGTGTGAAATTACTTTGTTGAAGAATTTGATTGTTGCTTGTATTTAAAAAAAACCTAAAAAAACCACATCTTTTTCTGATAAGTCTGGCTCTCTTTTTCAGTTCACAACGTCAAACCAGAGTGCCTGGAAGCATACAACAGTCTGGAGTGAGTGTCTCCTCTGCATTGCTATTTTCACTGCTTTGAAACGTTCCCTGCTTTACCTACACCAACCGAGGGATGTTTCATTCCTTTTCTTGTTTTATTGGAATATATTTCCATAAAATCTGTTGGAAAGATAAGATAAGCTTTCAGTCAAAGAAGAGCTAATTAGATTTTGTTTTTGATACTCTTCTGGGATTTCCCCCCCCCCCAAGATGGACTTTGTTCCAAGTTGTAATGGTTTTCTTACAGAATCAAAAGATTAATTTAACATAAAATTGAAGTAATAGGTGTAACGTTGGATAGAAAGTTGGATAACTGTGGACTTTATGCTCTCTGGGTGCCCTGTAGTTGGTCATCTTGGTGAAGAGAGAG
The DNA here is from genome assembly GCF_963691925.1 of Scomber scombrus. NCBI lineage: Eukaryota > Metazoa > Chordata > Actinopteri > Scombriformes > Scombridae > Scomber > Scomber scombrus. The sequence continues at coordinate 26,048,255 of NC_084973.1, forward strand.
GATTAGTGTACGCATTTACAAAGAATGAGTGTGAAGTGTTTTTATATTCCTTTGTGCTGACTTTAGGGCCGAGGTGCAAAACAGGCTCCATCGTGACCAGGACTACCCGTGTGAGGTTGTAGGGAGCTGGAATACCTGGTATGGAGAACAGGATCAAGCAGGTACAGTACACAGCAGTGCATTAAAGTAAAGCAGCGAAGTAAACTTGAGTATATGATGAAATAAGTAACCTCTCAATCACACTCACAGTTTGTACTGTAAATTCTTTGGCAGATGATCATAGTAAAATGTACGGACTCTATCACATGACTCATCGCCAACACCTCTCCTTCTACATATGAGAATGTACAGTGTATAGTACACATTCAGAGCATTAAGTGGCAGCAAAAAGTAATCACACAGTGACGGAGGAGCTGTATCTCTTGGTTGTGTGGGTGGCATCAGTCCTTACGTGGTGCTAAAGTGACATCTGCTGTTCTGTTTTTGTAGTGCATCTATGGCGATACAGTGGAGGTTACCCTGCCTTGACTGAATGTCTGCAAAAGTTGAACAATAACAAGGTACGCCCTTTAGAAATATTCTTCATTTTCATAGAAAAAATGAAACAACAAAGCAGAAAGAAACCAATGGAAAACTGATATTTAAAGTGCAGCTTAGACTGATTTGAGTTTCAGAATTGTTAAATCTAGAGCAGTAATAACAGCTCTGTGTAGCATATTTTTGGGGGTTTTTGTATACATTATCTTTTCTTTCATCCTAACATTGTTTTTCTCTCTCTTCAGGAATATTTAGAGTTTCGAAAAGAGAGGGCAAAGATGTTGATTTCAAGGCGGAATCAGCTTCTCCTGGAGTTCAGTTTCTGGAATGAACCTCTACCCAGACCAGGGCCAAGCATCTATGAAATGCGCACCTATTACCTCAAGGTAGCTATAATTCATGTCCTTACTTGCACATATTTAGATATTATTGCTTAGATGTTATTTGAGTTTCAAAGTGACTTTACACAGTAAGTCAGCTGTGATCCTTCCGCTCTTTAAACAGGATGAATTCCTGAAGCCTGTTGCTGTAACACCCTGAAAGGAGTTTTGTCAGTAAGATAGTATCTGTGTTAGTACAGTTTTGGTGATATGGTTGCATACACACCACTGGCATTTTATTTATTTTCAAAATGTCATGTGTTTGCATACTTTTGGTTTGCCTGTTGACATGAACAAGAAAAGCAATTCTCCTCTTATCTGTCTTTGTCAACAAGATATTTTAGCTCTTAGATCAGCCACTGACAGGATGCATTTATGATTGATGCATTTTGTGGTAAACAGTATTGTGCAATGCGCAATAATGCTGAGAAGTTAGCTATTGTGTCTGGTACAGTCATACCATTTCAAAGGTACTAATATCTCACATGTTGAAAGTTTTACTATTTTGCCCCTCCTAAAACTGTTGGTGTGATTTACACTCATTCATTCACAGTGAGCTCAATGTGTTGAGTAGTGAGCTTTTTGCAAATTGAGGGGTGTACCTAATAAAGTGGTACAAACGTCACTATGATAAGATCTGTGTTACCATCACCGAAGCTCCTACTGCATGTGGGCAAATGTAGTGCAAGGACTTGTGTTACATAAACAGCTTTAATTTAGCTGTTAAACTGGTTTAACTGTGCTGATTCATGGTGTAGCACTTATACTGATAGAGCTTTGTTTGTACATGTAAAAGACGTGTATTATGTGAGGAGGTAATGGAGCTTTTTAGAGTCAGGTTTTAGGTTTAAAATGTGTTAATGATTTATCTTCTCACATCTGTTCCAGCCAGGAACCATGATCGAATGGGGTAATCACTGGTAAGGCTCCACATGCTTAATTTGCTTGAAATATAAATGATACTGTGGTAAAAAATGTTTCCACAATCAGTGCAAACATCAAGTGTTAAGTATTACTTGTGTTCAGGAGATCATTATACTCATGAAAATAACCTCTCTTACAACAGGGCGAGGGCAATCAAGTACAGACAGGAAAACAACGAGCCAGTGGGCGGATTCTTCTCACAGATTGGTGACCTGTATGTTGTTCATCACTTGTGGGGTGAGTATAAATGTACTGTACGTCATGTCAAAGATATTGTTTGGAGTTTTGGAGAAGTGGGCAAAGGGAAGCTTCAGTACCTTTCTTAAGGAGAACGGTAGGTCAACAAGCTCAGTTTGCACCAACAGATAGCAAATGTGTTAACCTCAATCAATTAAACACTTTTTAAAGAGGAATCAGTCATGTAGTCATGAATGATCTGATGCTTATTGTTTTATGATACTTCTGTTGTATCATTGTTGTAAATGTGTGCATTATTTGTGTATTGTGCTGTTCTTATACATTTATATATTTTATATTGCTGAGTTTTGTGCTTTAATGTATGAATATGTGCGGTTGGAGTATTGTTTTTTGTACAGATGCATGCATTTTATTATTAAGCTTTATGTATTTCAAAGACCCATCATGGAACAGGCATTGCAAACCAGCTTAAGCAATAAATGCAGTGGCATGTGGCATTAGCTCAGGCCGTAAAGCGGTACTTTTCCCCATAAACATAAAATAAATAAATAAAATTGATGGATGATGATGTTATGTGATGTCTTTTTTAAAATGCATGTAAAGTAAACAGCATTTATTTTCCCCTCTGGTCAGTGTCTACCGTTTTCCATTTTGCAGGATTCACATTATCAGAAAAAAAAATGTAGGACAACACACATGAGGCCATTCATTTTTGTTTAGCAATATGCAGCGATTTAAACCTCTGGGTTGTTTTTCAGTGATGGCGTAATCAAGCAACATGGTGAATTTCTGTTCCATTATTTGGAGCATATCACAAAGTGCATTTATTTTTAAATTGAACCACCTCTAAAAGATGTGGATGTTGACATATGATAGAGGATTGGCAGAATGACTGGCCTCAAACAAAAGCCCCTGACCCACAAAATATGCATATTAGATATCCCTTCTATAGTGAAATAACAATATAAACCCTTACCTAGTTAAATGTAGATGGTTGAATTCAATCATTGCAATTTTCTGGGATTTGATGTAACTTTTTTAAACTGTTGAGAAAAATCGCAACTGTTAAAAGGTACAAAGGGATAACAACAGCAATGGTCAGAATAATGTGCACCCAGTGAGGTTTAACCCAATCAATTACATTGTTTTTGCTTACAATGACCTTACCTCTGAATTATTTGTCTTATTCTATCTGAAATTTGTCTTTAGACTTTTAAAGCTGATTTTCTTTTCTTTGTTTTTGAGACTGACATAAATGTATCCACAAATAATGTAGTATATGTATTATAGGTATAATATGGTTCTGTATGTGTGGTTTATATGTTCGCAGCTTATGAAAGTCTCCAGTCCCGAGATGAAACGAGGGACTCTGCATGGATGAAGGAGGGATGGGCTGTAAATGTGTATCATACAGGTAGGAGAGATGCACACATAAACTTTTCAAAGTATAATTCTAGCTTTGGCCAATTTAGCAGTAGGTGCTACCTACCTTAGAATAAGCCAATTGTCTAAAGCAGGTCATATTTATCTTAAATCTGTTGCTGTTTAAGTCATATTAGTAAGTAAAATTCTGGTTGCAGAAACTTCTAATCATGAAATATTTCATTTGGTTATGGTAGTGTTGTTGCTACATTTCCACTAGTTACAAATCCTGCACGTTTTTATTAGTGCAAAGGTTTAGTCATATTTTTGATACACTGAAGTTTGAGTTGCTTCATGGAGGTCTATGTTCTTCACCTAAAAACTTAGTTACAAATTTTATCAAACTTTGGTGGGTATCTACAACAACATGTGAAGTAAAGTATGTATATGTTTTTAAAATTCTGACAAGACAAAAAAACATTTCCTCCTATCTATGAATCAACTCATTCATCGACTCTGAACATAGGGACAGAGTAAACAATGCAGGCAGGCAACTTGTGAGCTAAAATATGAGATTTATTATCTTAACACTCCCTGTGAAGTCTATGAAGCAGTAGTTGAGAACACAGGGAGTGATCATTGCAGATCCTCCTCAGGGATTGTTGAGAACAGAGTCCACAGGATGCTGAGGAGTTGGAGGGAGTAAGCAGAATTGTCTTAAAGGGAGTGTTGTGGCAGCAGAGTAAGCAAATAAGAACAGGGGTATATACTTTATGAGACAGCTTATTAAAAAGCAGCTTGTATATTTCCAAGAAATGGTGTTGCAATGCCACTCAAGTTTTCTTCTTTACTTAGTATTTTTCTGGACTCATAAAGATTAAGATGGTTAAATAGAAAAATGAAGGTTTTTTTTATTATCTGAGATTGTAAAACATGGTAAGCTTAATGAAAATCGTGATCCTGATGAAAATGAATAATAAATGAATTAAAAAACAGGCATTTACAAGTCATAACCTACTTGGGTAAACTTACAAGTTGAAGAAATGTTCAGTACGTCCAGTTTCTTTTAACAAGTAAAGGTTTAATGTTTAACGTTTCTCTCTGTGTCGTCAGTGCCTTTGATCAGAAGCATGGAGTCTAGGATAATGATTCCCACCAAGAGTTCACCCTTACAATGAGGAGATGACCCGAAAATGTGAACATCTCGATGACCCCGACTCATTCACCTACTGCCAGTGAAACGTGGAATGAAGCTTGGTCTTACTGATTGTAGATTTTTGTATCTGCTGGATGATCTGTACCGCCAAGTATGTAAACAAAAACATTCAGATTCTATATTTGCATCGCAGCCAGCCAGTCAATCATAGGTCAAATATGTGAGGGGGGAAAAAAAGGAGTGACAAAGTGAGACAATGGAATGTAAAATGATATGTTGTATTACAGTATTGAGCCAAATTTACGTTATGATTTTGGAAGAGCAAGGTGCAGTGTGTTTCATGAATTATGGTAATGAAATGGTTATGGTATTTGTTTTTTCCACAGTGAAGGGATAGTTTTATGATTGTACTTTTATGCCTGGAAATGAATCACACTGAAGGTGATCACATTTGTGACTGTGAAACAAAATAAAACTTGTCAGGCAACCTCATGCTTTGTAGTCCACGAGCACATTGCATTACCTCATCATTTCTCTGATTTAAAATTTACAGTAAGACGTGTCAATAGCCCACCAGGAGTAGATCTGTAACTTCCTGTATGACGTGGTCAGCAAATTAAAAAATAAAAGTTGAATAATACACAGCATCATATTAATTGCAATATTTGGCATTTGTATATAATTATAACTGAAGCAAAGCAAAGTGGTTTGGTGGGTACAATAATTTTGAGACTTTCTTGTGATAGTCAAACTGTTAAGAAAATTTGATAGACATGTCATAAGACTGAAACAAATGGTGTTTGGGCAGTACAGTGTAGGTCTGTATGTCCTGCAAAGACGAGAAAACATATTAAACATGAGCTGAGATTCAGTTTTATATCTGTTCTGTGTAAATATGTGTACTCCCAAAAACATTAAACCCATATCTTGAACATCTCATGACAAAACACTTCAATAAACTGCCAAAAAACCTTGTGGGAATACTTTCCAAATGAGTTTGAAACCTGCCTACATCTACATGAGCATTAGAGGTCAGGCACTGATGGAGAGTGATAAGGCCTGCCTCGAAGTTCCTCCCAAAGGTGTTGGTTGGGGTTGAGTTCAAGGCCCTGTGCAGATCAGTTCTTCCACCCTACTGGGAAAACTTTTTTTAAATGTTTTATTCCATGCTGAAACAGGAAAGGGCTTTCCCCAAACTGTTTCCAAAAAAGTTGGAAGCTCACTATTGTCTAAAACTGTGGTTCCCAACCCAGAGGGCAGGACCTCTATAAGGGATAAAAAATGTTATTCTTCAAAAATGACCTTTTTTCACCCATTTAAATACTGCATAATTTTACTTTTTAGTGTAATGAAAATAATATATAGTTGAGCCAGCTGTTTGCAGCTCAGATTTGCTCCCTGTGTAAAGGGGTTGCAGGTAGACACAATAATATCACTCTAACACATCATTGTATGTTATTTATAGCATTAATATGTGATCAACATTTGAACAAGGGATACCACGAAATACTTATTCAGTCCATTTTTGTTTGAGTTTTTATTTTGTAAGCCAACAATCTGGAATTACACCATATTTGCAATGTTGGAAGAAGTACTCAGAAAAGTATCAGCGCCACAATATAAAAATACTTAATTAACAAGTAAAAAGCCTGCATTTAAAATCCCACTTTAGTAAAAGTAAGTGTAGATTGCAAAATGATCACTTTTACTTGCAGGATATTTACTTATAATGAAGTATTTTTACATTGTGCTATTGATACTTAAGTAAAGGATCTGTGCAGCTACTTCTTCCACCACTGCAAGTCAGGTCACACAATCTGATGGATCACCAAACACCTTGTACCACCGGAACTTGATTTTCTCCTTGCTGGCACCTTCACACTTGACCAGCAGCGCATGTGCGAGACATTTAACATCACCGGCCTGCTGTAGCTTTAAGAGGTGGAGGCGTGTCGCTTTCTGAGGCTGTCCCTTGTATTTGAATATACAGTAGTTCAGCGGGACTGGAGTCGGATTGCGTCGGATGTTTTCCGTCTTGTGAGAGGAGAGGAGCGGAGCACAGCGGGACGCGGTTGTTTGTGTCGCCTGTTATGCTCATCATCCAGGCCTATATTTAACATTTGAACGCTATCATTCAACTAGGAAGGCGTTTTCTCCACCGCATGCACACACACAGGAGACTGCACGGCTCGCAACCGAGAATATGGACTTGCACATACTGGACCACAGGCTACGGGTCACCAGCATATCCAAGAATGGGCTGGTGAATTTCACACACCCGCTGATAAAGCTGATATTCCTGCGAAACAGGACACGGTAAGAGGAAGAAGATTCATTGGTCGGGGGGTCAGATGTTTGTTTTTGCTCGGTGTGAATCAGCCGGATGCATGAGATTACCTACAGTGTCTCTTCATTCACTGATCCATTACTGGGTTGTTTGCCTGTGCATGCCCTGCTCTGCCTCTGTGATTTAAAGGCAGAGTATGTAGCTGCAAGGAACTCAAGTAGTTTAGGATAGATATTTAACATTTTAAAATCTGCATATGAGTCTAAATGGTTGGGGAGTAATTCATATAATGGAGATGTGATTGCATGCATTATGTTTCCCAATGAAGCAGGTTATATTTGCACTAAAATCTGAAGCAGCTTAGTCAACACAGTCATTTGTTCACATGCATTTGCTCTGTAGAAAATGCATGCATGTTGCTTTCATCACAGTGCACACAATTAGCACGGGCCACCAGCCAAATGCTGGTAAAAAAAAATATGCAAATGGTTGGTAAATTTGCTTCACTCACCAGCCCAGAAAACAATGATAATCTATTGTGTGGATGGTCAAATTTTAAAACTTTCACTAGCCATTAGGCCACTGGACAAAAAACTTAAATTTGCACCCTGCTCCATTCAGCATAGGATCTGATCAGCATGAATCAAAATGCTTATTAAGCATGCAGTGCCCCAGCACAGGCTTGCCCTCTCCCATCCAAAGCAAACATCTAGCTTGCAAGTTGACCGGATCTCATGTCGGAATTTAGTACCAGATTTCAGTTAATCCCTGGATATCCTCCTATTGTTATGTAATTGTTTATTGCTCTCTGGCTGCCCTACATATACATGGATAGAAGAAGAGCTCAACATCTGTCTCCAAGCTGCCCATGATGAAGGCCAGGCAGTGGCTCAGTTACTGCTACCATGCCAAGTTACAAATAAGTTGTGAGCAAATATCAGGGGAGATTTTCCTCCTCTGATCGCCTTTGTGGTCTGTGACGTCTGAAGTGCAGATATCACACTGTGTCCTCGAGGATTTGCTTTATTGTAAGCATACTACATGTATCAGCTACAGAGCAGCCCCTCAATAATCAGTTTACCAGGCAGCAGCACTTGCCCATGTCTGCATATACGAGCCATGATCCTGGAAAACACTTCCATTTTTTATCACCTAAAGCCAACAAATGAAAAATATATATTCTTCTGTCAGATGCTTCACATGCTCACTGTTCATGCCTAGCTGCATTCATCAGCAGTCATCTGTCTCACAGTATTGGCTAATACAGTATTTTGACATGTCCGTATCAGTCACAGTGTGTCATGATGACTTGCACCGTAAGTAAACAACTTGTCGCTGTGAATTACACACGGATGTAATGCAGTTGCATCAGTATCTAAAGTACAAGTTCATAATAATTAATCCTCAATGATCACAAACATTGAAACAGGCCATGTTAAGCATGCAGGGTCTGACAAAAAAAATAAAAATAGGCTGAGCTCAGACTGAACTAGAAAGAGCGTGCAGGCTGCACTTCTTGGATTAGCAGGCCTCTCTGTTTTTCAATTTGTCGTTGTGCATGCTGTGGAGTTATGTCATCATACTGTGGCGTGGACGTGTTTTGCCTTGTTTTTCCTGGTCTTTTCTGTAGCAGGGATTGGTTCTTTTTCTCTCTCTCTCTCTCTTCTTCCTCTGGTCAAACTATAGGCGATGCAGAATGGGGAGTGGTGCAGAAGTTTGAGTTCACGGCAACTCAAAACAATTGCGGAGCAAAAACAAGCCTGATTGCCTGCGTTGGTTTTTTAGCCCCTTTCTGGCCCCAGCTATTCATTAGAGAACAACTCCCAGAGACTGTGCGCAAAGTGATTCAAAAGCAGTCATGAGCAGAATTTTAAGGAGGTAGTCATTTCTTAGAAGCCAGGATTATCCCAAATTGTTAAAAGGTAGGTTTTTCCTCCAACATCACCAACACAACTAAAGCAATAAGCCTCAGCCATCTGTGTTTCTGAGGATGAAAGTGGTCGGAAGAAAGTCTTTGCCTTGTCAGGAAATGAGGACCTTTCTCTGATGAGGCACAGCTTTTTGTCAGCTACACTGTTAATCTGTCACGGTCAGCAGCAGTTATCCATATTTAGACTAAAGGTCATCTAAATGTAAAGCTGGGAGAAAGCCAAAAACCCTCAAACCTGAGGACATTTGATTCAGGGTCAGGACTTGTGTCTTCAATAGATACCTATGATAATGTATCATCAGAGGATGGGCTGAAAAATACTGATGGATGTTTGAGTTTCTAATCCTGTGTTGTTGTTGTTTGCAGTCTGTGGGTTTGGTAATGATCAAAGCCCAGTATCAGCCCAATATATCAGGCGAACTGTACTGTGGATGCAGCCCTGCAGGCTCCAAACAGTCCTCTTTTCTTCTCCTCCGTGGCTCACAAACCAGAGCATGGGTTGAAACAATGCCTCAGCTGAGCTAGAAACCCGGTAGGGAGTTTTCCACTTGTCTGCCTCAGTGATCTGTCAAGGTTGGGGCTCTCATTCCCCTCGTTTACACAAGGCTGCCCCCTTCCTCTAATAACAAGCAGGGATTTGAAGAAGAAAAAAAAAAAACGTCCCCATTGTTCTGAAAAAAGAGGAGCCTGTGAGAAAACTATTGGTCGGTTTGTTGCAAGCTGTGAAGGTGGCCAACAGTTTGGTGGTCTACTGACGATGGTCCCAAGATCACTCGAGGCTCGTTCCTCACTCTTGTAACAACATATCCGTTTATTTCACTCTTATCATGTTTCCTCAGCTGGAGCATCAGTTACAGACTCCCCACCACCACCACCACCTCCACCACCCCTCACTGCCGCTACCACCCGTTGCTTTGTGCAGCTGGATCAAAGTCCAGACTCCTGTGTGCTTAGTTTTCATCTTCCTAACTCCACCGCTTCCTCGCTACCTGTTGCTTCCTCTTCTCTTTTGGTTATTTCCCAACTCCTTCTCTTCATGTTCCTTCATGCTCCAATAGACAGAGCTTGTTTTTCTTCACCGCGAGTGATCACAGAGGCTAGGCCGGTGTACCTGTTTTTACAAAAATGCTGTGCATGTACATGTAAGGCTGCTGCAATCGGTTCATTTTTGATTAGCTGATGAATTAATCAGTCAATGAAATATTGGTTAGTACATAAAAAGGCCCATGGAAAGTTCCCAGAGCCCAAGACTGAACGACATTTAACTTTCAGGGATATAGTCCTCTTCCAAGTTTAAGTTCAGCTGAAATTAATATGAGGTGTGGATTTTGTGACTATCAAACCGTATCAAGAAGGAGAAGAAGCGACCATAAACATACATATATGTTAACATTGTAGCATGTTATTAATTCAGGCTTAAAAAAACTACACTTAAAACCTTTTTATCTGCATTTAATTCTACATGGTCATGCATCACAATATGTATTTTTTGAGAGACAAATGCATTCTTGTAATATCCTGCAAAAGAAGTAAATTGATTTTGCATTTCTGCAGTTAGAGGTGTTAGAAATATATGAAAATTCAAGGTGTAGCAGTTGTTCTTAAAAACAATCTTTTTCAGTCCGTTGGAGTGATGAAGCAAGTTGAATAACATTTGCAAAGATAGCATTTGACAAATGAATTTTCTAGTCTAGTCAGACTGATTGTCAGTATTTTTAAATGAATTTATGGTGAGGCCTCTTTTCTGTTTTTATCTCTACCTCATAAACAGGAAACCAAACAAGCACAGTTCTCTGCCAGATGCATTTCCCTCAAGCTGCTTGACAGCAAACAAGCAATGTGTTGATTCACTTGCAGGTGTAATAAAAACCTAAGCCTGCACGGTCTTCTCCAAAAACACACCACATACGATAACGCTCCAAGCTCCAGGATAAAGCACCTGATTATTCTCACTTGCAGGATAGATGCTTGGCATGCACTACCTGCAGGAAACAGCGAGCAGCGGAAGGTGAAGGGTCAATAGGAAATGAGGGGGGTATTATAACACAATGGGGTAGCTGAGCTTGCTAGCAGAGCTGGTAGCTGGTGTTACAGTGTTCTCTCTTTGTCTCCCTGTGGGGTGATTGTCCCAACTCATGGCAGGGATTACATTTTGCTGAGTCAGTAGTTTGGCGGTCTCATTCAGGCCTCTACTGTAATAGCCTCAGCTGACTGATAAGCAGAGGAAGAGGAAGGTGTATCTCGAGTGAGAAGTTTTAAGAAAACAGGAATGACACACTTCCTTTTTAGGGATTCAGAGAAAACAAGGAGAGGTCATCCATGTAGAAATGTTAGCTAAACTCAAGAACGAGGTTTCTGCAAGGCAAATGTTTTCTTTTTTCGCTTTAAGCAACAAACGTTGGTAGTTTGCAAGATGGTTGTACACAGTAGTTGGCGGACATACCCTCTGAAAGCTTCAATTCTGTCTTTTACTGCTTTACTGAGATGTGTATCCAATGAAAAGTCAGCTGTTTGCTTTTGAAGCTGCGCTCGGCTCTAAATACTACAGTATCTTACCCATGATGAACCCCAGCCTCATTGCTATAGACAAGAAGCTTGCAGACGTGCCATCAGAGCTTGTTCCCAGTTGGCACCATAGATGCTTAATTTATTCAGAATTCACCAAGGATTGAACCCATTTCAGACTTCTAAATGTTTTATCAGGTTTCTACAAAGTGTAATCTTTAGCTTTAGCTTCCCGTTAGCAACATGCATCAGAATTTTTCATTTCAGCGGTTCAATGCTTTTTTCTGGAGATTTCCTTTGTAGTTGTAGTTGACTTTTTCTCCCCATGTTTTTACATACGCAGGCTTGTATGTTTTTGAATTTTTACTCAAGAGTCGGAAACTTTCAAACACAGTTGCTCATCTTTTGTACTCATGCTTAAACTGGGAGACTTTCATTCCCATTCAAGTCTTAGAAGTATTCCTATTGTCTAGCATCAACTTCAAACTTCTAACTATATTAAATTCTAACAAGAGTCTTGACACTGGTCTGAAAGCTTCTTAAAAAGTGACAAAAGCCACAACAGTGTGTTATACTTTGAGTTTAGAGTGTATTGAAAGCACAAAGTGAAAGCCTTAGGTGTGAACTCGCCAGTTTGTCTCATCAAAGTCACCTTTTAAAGTTGAACAAGAGACTAAAGAGCAAGTCCAGCTCCTGGTTTACACGGTAATCTGCTTTCTCAGCCTACAGCCCGGCTAATAATTCAGTACGTTCCAGCTTGCCTTGTTTTTGCACTTACACTACTAAAGATATATCTTTGGATGTAGAACCAAGAAGAATGTTCATGTCCAGAAACTTGGACGTAGTTTTGAAGTGTGTTAGTCTCAGAAGCTGATATGATAAAAGAAAATCTTTGCTTCACTGCCTGATTCTTTCCTCAAAACCATAACAAATCCAATGGCCCTATTTACTTTCCCCCCTTTTTTCCCCATTGCTCTCCTGCTACCCTTTTTCAACATTTCACAAAGGAAACATTCAATGGAGCTGAACACAGCGGCCAGACCGAGAAACAGCCTTTGAAAGCAAATGCTTTTGGCTGCCAGCCGAATGAAGACACAAATATAACAACTATCCAAAGAGAGGAAGTACAGTAAATTGTTATTTAAGGACTCTTTTTTTTCTTTTTTTTTGTATAGAGAAATTCTGAGATCTAAATTAGGGTGAAGGGTGATCTCTATTTCTATTTTATCTTTGTTAATTTTTAACCTCAGTGGGTCATATCAGCTGGCAAAACTGTTGTTTTCAAATATTTAACCAACCCAACTCAGCTCTATTTTAATAACAAGTCACAGGAAGGTCACAAAAGGTAACATCTAAAGATTATGACCAGATGGATGACTCAAACCCTACATAATGGTATCTGTGCAGACACATTTGAGCATGTTATAAACTTGTTTTTCATTATAGATGAAAATGTCCAACCCAGTGAATTCAGAGTGAACACATCAGAGGGTAACTGAAGCAGTGCCCCAGTTTGATGTGTTACCCACTATTTGCTGTAGACAAAGGAGAGTTGCTGGCATAATGCTGAGCTTGTACTTGTGGTAATTGAGTGACAGCCAGCCCTGACCCCTGTACACATTTCGGACAAGCCCATTTGCTTGAGTCCTGGTAACTGCTATTCCTGGTAACTGAAAATCTGAATCTCCTTTTTGTTGAATGCAAATGAATAACACTGTTCTTCCACTCTCTTTCTCCTCCCTCTCTCCTTCCTATCTCCTGCTTTCATGTTTTCTCATTCGCCAACCACATGTCTCCCTCCATCTGTGTTCCCTCTCCTGTTTTCAGATGCAAGTTTTTCAGCTTGACAGAGACACCAGAGAACTACACAGTCGTCCTTGACGAGGAAGGTTTCAAAGGTAAAAAGCTTATGTGCACACACATCTTTCATCCCTGTTATCTGGCAGGGTTTGTCCTCTAAGTATGAATCTTCATAGTTAACTGTGTGGCAGCGAGCATACAGTTTTATACAAATGACAGACTGTTATTAACTTCATCTCTTTTTCTTTCTTATTACAAACCTCACGAGGTAGGATGGGTGTACACAACCATATATTGTAGGAGTTGAAGCTGCACAAAAGCACAAATTGTTAAAGTCTAAATCTTGTCGGTGTCAATAAAGTGGGGCAAGAGTACTGAAAGAGTGCTTTGGTTCGCCCCTCAATGAGAAATGTAACCTGTTTGATTAATTCTGCTGTTTTTGTGGTGATTGACAATGTGGAAATTACTCTTCAAATCCAGTGAGTGGATATTTTAGTCTGAAGAAAAGTGGACTCACCATAGAGCTGGGAAATATGTTGATTTTAATTCGATATTGTGATTTGAGACTAGATATTGTAGTTGATTTTTGTAATATCGGGATGTGGCGTAATTGTTTCCTTGTCCTGTTTTAAAAGGCTGCATTACAGTAAAGTGATATCATTTTCTGAACTTATCAGTTTGTTCTAGCTGTTTTATTATTTACTTTTACCCAATCAGTCATTAGATCCACAGTACGGATGATTATTTATTTTAAAAAATTGTATTGTGTGAACATGGATATCGAGATATTTGATTTTGTTGCTATTCTGGGCCTTTGACTTATAAAGGTCAAGTGCAGCTTTAGGT